>NW_023603184.1:76227030-76574620 GCF_014898055.3 Talpa occidentalis | reverse complement strand
TACGATTCCATTGGTCTGTATGTCTGTTCTTGTTCCAATACCATGCAGTTTTGATGATATTGGCTTTGTAGTAGAGTTGAAGTCTGGGACGTGCATGCCTCCATTCCCTTCTTTTTTTTTCAGGAGAGCTTTGGCTATTCGGGGTTTTTTGTGATTCCATATGAATTTCATCAATAATTGTTCTATTTCTTTGAAGAATGACATTGAAATTTTGATTGGAATAGCATTGAATCTGTATATTGCTTTTGGAAGGATGGCCATTTTAATAATGTTATTCTTCCAATCCATGAGCAGGGGATGTCTTTCCATTTCTTTGTGTCTTCTTCTATTTCTTTTAACAGGTGTTTTATAGTTTTCTTTGTATAAGTCCTTTACCTCTTTTGTTAGATTTATTCCCAAATATTTGATTTTTTTTGTTTCAATAAAAAAAGGGATGTTTTTTTGATTTCTTCTTCTTCAGATTTATTGTTTGGTATATAGGAAGGCTACTGACTTTTGCGTGTTGATTTTTGTATCCTGCCACTTACTGAACTGATTGATGAGTTGAATTAGTTTTTCTGTGGACTTTTTGGGGTTCTCTATGTATATTATCATATCATCTGCAAATAGTGATAGTTTGACTTCTTCTTTTCCTATTTGGATTCCTTGGATGTCTTTCTCTTGTCTTATTGCTCTGGCTAGGACTTCCAGTATTATATTGAAAAGCAGTGGTGAGAGTGGACATCCTTGTCTTGTTCCAGATCTTAATGGAATTGCTTTCAGCTTTTCACCATTGAGAATGATACTGGCTGTTGGCTTGTCATAGATGGCCTTTATGATGTTGAGTATGTTCCTTGTATCCCAAGAATTTCAAGGCTTTTATCATGAATGAGGTGGGTTTGCACTTTGTCGAAAGCTTTCTCAGCATCTTTGATATTATCATATGGTTTTATATTTCTTTTTGTTGATGTGTTGGATAACGTTGATTGATTTTCGGATGTTAAACCATCCTTGTGTCCCTGGAATGAATCCTACTTGGTCGTGGTGAATTATCTTATGGATGCATTGTTGGATTCTGATAGCTAAATTTTATTGAGGATTTTTGCATCTAGTGTCATTAGGGAGATTGCCTGTAGTTTCCCTTTTTTGTGTTTTCCTTGTTCGGTTTTGGTATTAGTGTAATGTTGGCTTTCATAGAACGTGTTTGTATTGTCCCTTCCTTCTCAATTTTTTGGAAGAGTTTGTGAGGATAGGCACTAATTCGTCTCTGAATGTTTGGTAGAATTCATTTGTAAATCCATTCAGGTCTGGCTTTTTGTTTTTGGGAGGTTTTTGATTACCATTTCAATTTCGCTGCTTGTAATTGGTCTGTTTAGGTGTTCTATTTCTTCTTTATCTACCTTTGGGTGATTGTAGAGTTGTAGGAATTTGTCCATCTCCTCTAGATTGTTAAACTTGTTTCCATATAACTGTTCATAGTAGTTACTGATTATTCTTTTGATTTCTGCTGTGTCCGTTGTGATTTCTCCTCTTTCATTGATGATCCTGTTTATTTGTGCTTTCTCCCTTTTTTCCTTGTGAGCCTGGCTAGGGTTTGTCTATTTTATTTGATTTTTTCAAAGAACCAGCTCTTGGTTCATTGATCTTTTGGATTGTTTTTTTAGTTTCAATTTCATTTTATTTCTGCTTTTGTTTTTATTATTTCTTTTCTTCTACTGGTTTTGGGGTTTCTTTGTTGTTCTTTTTCTAGATCTTTGAGCTTCGAGATTAGGTTGTTTCTTTGAGTTCTTTCTTTTCTTGATATGAGCTTCTATGGCTATATATTTTCCTCTTATTACTGCTTTTGCTGCATCCCATACATTTAGGATATTGGTGTCCTCCTTGTCGTTCAATTCATAGAATTTTTTAATTTCTTCTTTGATCTCCTCATTAGTCCAGTGGTCTTCCAGTAGTGTGGTTTTTAATCTCCATGAGGTAGGAAAGTTCCTTGCCTTCTTTTTATGGTTTATTTCTAGTTTGATGCCTTCATGGTCAGAAAAGATGGTTGATATGATTTCAATCTTGGTGTATCTGTTGATGTTTGTCTTGTGCCCCAGTATGTGATCGATCCTGGAGAATGATCCGTGTGCGCTTGAGAAAAATGTGTACTCCGTTTTTTTTGGGGTTTAGTGTTCTATAGATGTCTGTTAAGCCCAATTGCTCTAGGTCCTTATTTAGAGCTTTGGTTTCTTTACTTATTTTTTGTCTGTTGATCTATCCATTGTTGATAGTGGTGTGTTGAAGTCTCCCACTACGTATGTGTTTTCTCTGATGTCTGTTTTCAGAGAGGACAACAGTTGTCTGATATATTTTGGTGCTCCTTCGTTTGGTGAGTATATGTTAATGAGTGTTATTTCTTCTTGAAGTATTGTCCCCTTGATCATAATGTAGTGACCATTGGGGTCTCTTTTTATCTTTTTGAGTTTGAAATCTGTTTTATCTGATATAAGTATAGCTGTTCCTGCTTTCTTTTTTGGTCCATTTGCTTGTAGGATTGTTTTCCATCCTTTAACTTTGAGCCTATTTTTATCTTTTGTAGCTAAATGTGTTTCCTGGAGACAGCAAAAGGTTGGGTTTTGTTTCTTAATCCAGGCTGCAACTCTGTGTCTTTTTATTGAAGAGTTTAGTCCATTTACATTTAGAGGTAGTATTGATATGTTAGCATCTGTATTTGCCATTGTGTTTGTCTTTCCTTTGATTTTATTTATTTATTCTTTTAATAACTTTTTTTTTTTTTGGCCTTCTTTCATTGTTATTTGTCCCTCTGAGGTTCTGGCTTTAGGACTCCTTGTAGTATTTTTTGGAGTGGGGGTTTAGTTGCAATGAAATTCCGGAGTTTCTGTTTGTCTGGGAAGGTCCATATTCTTTCTTCAAAGAGAAAGGAGAGCTTTGCGGGATAGAGAATTCTTGGTTGGCATCTGTTTTCTTGGAGTCTGTTGACTATGTCCCTCCACTCTCTCCTTGCCCGTAGTGTTTCTTCGGAGAAGTCTGATGTCAGCCTGATTGGCTTTCTTTGAATGTGATCTGTTTCTTCCCTCTTGCCAGCTTCATTATTTTTTCCTTGTCCTGGATTCTTGGGAGCTTTACTATTATGTGTCTTGCTGTATTTTCCTTTCGTCGTGGAAGTTTGGTGTTCTTCTTGCTTCTTGTATATCAATTCTCAGCTCCTTCTTCACATTTGGGAAGTTCTCTTCAATTATCTCTTTGAATATTTTCTCTGTTCCTACATCTCTCTCCTCTCCTTCTGGTATTCCTATAACTCTTATATTTCCTTTCCTCATGGAGTCAGATAGTTCCCGAAGTCTTTCTTCGTTCTTTTTCCTTCGTACTTCTCTTTCCTTTTCTGTTTTGGTTCTTTTTATTTCTGTGTCTTCAAGATTACTTATTCGTTCTTCCATTTCATCTATTCTGCTTTCATTGCTTTTCCCAGAATTCTTTAGTTCTTCCATTAATTCTTTGATCTCCTGCATTTCTTTTACTTCCCTCTTTAGGGACTCAATTTCATTCTTCTGACCATTGTTTTCCCTCTCTAGGGAATTAATTGCATTCTTCTGATCGTTGATTATTTTTCCCTTATCATTGTTTTCCTTTATGACTTCTGTCAGTTTTTTAATCACGGCAATTTTAAATTCTCTTTCTGGAAGGCTCAGAAGTTCTTCCAAGTTACTGTCGTTGCAATCTGGGGGCTGCTTTTCTTTTTGTGGTGTGCTTTTTCCCTGGGGAGTTGCTAGGTTGCGTGTGGTTCTTCTCCTCCCTACTATCTGTTTTCTAATTTGCCGTATGCGTTGGGACACTGTGTAGTTGGGACTGGCCGGCATCTTGGGTGAGCTTCTCTGCTCTCCTCTGGTTCCTCCAGGAGTCATCTGTCAGTTTCAAGCAGTCTTTACTGGAGAATGGTCCCTGTTCTAAAATGCCGATGTGGGGACACACTCCCCTGTGCGCCTGGTCTGCCCCGGCGGTGGGTTCCTGCTCCCCCTCTGGGCTTGGACTGCAGGCCAGAGGGGGTCTGGCGTGGGCGAACTTCCCCGC
This sequence comes from Talpa occidentalis, assembly GCF_014898055.3. Lineage (NCBI taxonomy): Eukaryota > Metazoa > Chordata > Mammalia > Eulipotyphla > Talpidae > Talpa > Talpa occidentalis. Next base: position 76,570,573 of record NW_023603184.1, on the reverse strand, counting down.
TCACCTCTGGCTCCTGAGGAAGCCTTCTGCAGGTAGTCTTTACTGAAGAAATGTCCCTGTTCTAAGATGGTGATGTGGGACACACTCCCTGTGCGTCCGGTCTCAGGCACACTCTTCTGCGCGCCTGGTCTGCCCCGGCTGTGGGTGCTCGCTCCCCCTGTGGGCTCAGACTACTGGTCGGAAGGGGCCCGGCGTGGGCTAACTCCCCAGCTGGCCACTGGCTCCTCTAGGCGCCTCTGCTGGCTTCAAGTCGCTAGGTGGCGCCAGAGATCTCTCCTGGAGCCCTTGGGGAGCTGATTTTCCACCCCGTGGGACAGGGAATAGAGCGGGAATGGTAGGGTAAACCTCAACGGCTTTGGGGTGCTGTGTCTGCCTTGTGTCCCACCATCGTGGGGAACCCACGCCCCTAGTTTCGTGCCCCGGGTGTCAGTTCCAAAGCCCTCAGTTCCAGGACTCAGGCTGTAGCCCAGTTCAGTGGCGCGGGAATGGAGCCTTTTGAATCCCGCTCCCGTGCCTGGGCGCCTGGGCCTGCTCACTCAGTGAGGGCCTCCGCGTGTCTCCCCGCAAGCCTAGGTCGCAGGCGCAGGGACCTGGGCAGCTGTGATCTGGATCCGCGTTTGCTTTTCAACTGCACTGCTTTTCCGCGCGCGATCCCGATCCACACTTGGTTTTCCAGCGCGCCACTGTTCCGCGCAATCCTGACCGAGATCCGCGCCTGCTTTTCCAGTGCGCCACCTTTCAGCGCAAGCTTACCGGGCAGCCCGGGGCTGTGTGCTGGTGCTGGTCTCCTCCCCGGGGCCGTTCGCTCACCTCCACTGCGGATCCTGCGGGGTTCTCCACAGCTCCCGTTCACGGGGTGTGGTGGCTGCAATAGTTCCTTTCCACTCACAGTCCCGCTTGCTGCGTCGTTTGTTCTTGTTGGTCGTTTTAGTTTGTTGTTTTCCTCCTCTCTGCCGGTGGGAGAGTGCCTCCTCTGTGGGCGGGGGAGGGGAGCAGGGTTCTGCGCTTCCCTCCCTTCTGGTCCTCTTTTATGGCCACTTTCTTCTTCGGGCAGTTCGCTGGCGTCACCGTTTATCTTCCGTGTCCCAGTTCTCACTGGGACCTGCCGCTTTTCCTCCCTATTCACTTTTTTTAATGGGAGATCTTACTCGCAGTGTCTCCTCGCAGCCATGTTGCTCCGCCCGACTCATGTTTTATTTTCAATTGTTCTATTGTGAAGGTAAATCTAGCCCCTTTTGTTACATCTTGACCTGAGTAAAAGTTCAGCCTTTGTCTTTATATTTTTATTACCATTACTTGTATAACTTTCTTGAAAGAATAAACTGGATCTTATGATTATTTGTATACGTCATATATATCTCTTAAAGCTAATGAGTGTTTAGTATATATCTGATGATTCCTTAATAGAAATAATATGTTTGCTGGTAATAATAGTTAATCTTATATTCCTGACTTGGCCATTTGGTCTTAAAATGCTAAAGTACTTTTGTTTATAAAGCTGAATTAAATACTATCCCTACAAATATCAAGTGAACATATTCCAAATGCTAAGAATAATTAAAATATTTAGAACAAATTATAAAATGTAGTAATAAGTGAAATATATTTTTATCATGATTTCTATTGACTAAAATTACTCTTACACTTTAAAAAAATAGATGAAGTTACCTTCAATAAAATATCTTTCCATTTACTCTAGGTGATTGTCAAATCTGGGCCAGGGACTTTCCTCAGTCTAGCTGTTTATGACAATTACATCTTCTGGTCAGACTGGGGGAGAAGAGCTATCCTGCGTTCCAACAAATATACAGGAGGAGACACAAAAATTCTTCGTTCTGATATTCCACATCAACCAATGGGAATCATAGCTGTTGCCAATGACACAAATAACTGTAAGTTACAATAGAAAGCACATTTTAAAATTATGTAATTGCTCACAAGTGTATCTATGTGGAGGGTAAGTGAACTGGTCAGGCTTTTCACACCCCTAGCCTCTGTGGCTCTCATCAGCCGGCTTGATTCTGCTAATGCAGGGAGTGCTCATGAGCATCAGCACAGGGCATGGTGCACACATCCCTAAGTATGCACACCTGTGCCTGGAAGTCAGCTCTGAGGGCTAGTTCACTCAGTGGACCGCTCTGAGAAGATGAGTGACTACAGAAAAGGCAAGACCATGGGAGAATGCTAGAGAGCCCAGGGGAAAACAGTAAACATAGTCGGATACTAGGAGGATCAGTTGCCTGCCTGCCTGCCTTCCACTGCCCCCTACCTGGCCCCAGGTCCCTCTACTTTGCCTGCCTGCCTTGCCAGGCTGCAGGCTTGTCACTACACTGTTTTCTAATACCTGGATTTTGTATTCTGAGAGTAAAGGGAGATAGTGGCCAGATAGACTGACTGGACATATTATTTGACATATTCAAATTATCTGTAAGGTTTAAGGAAACTTCCGTAGTTTTCTTAATTATCAGTTTATTATTTCTTAATTTTTTAATTATTTCTGGAATTCTATCACTCCTTTTCTTTGAACATTCAAATAAAATTATTTCTATGAAAATAATATTTCTTGATAAGAAAAAAAACTTTGCATTGGGCTTAACCATTCTTTTAAAACCCTGGAATACCTAGATTTGCAGTTTGTAGGATCACATAATTTCTAGTGTCAGTAGGTCATTTAACACTATGGCATCCCTGATATGTATGTTGGAAGTTAGAGTGTTTTGTGTTACTTACTTATTTTTCTGATGTTCTTATTTTTCAGAATGTTTTAATTTTTGAAAGGCCTGAATTTTCATGGTTGAGATTTTTGAATGATTGAGACAATCTGACAGTTTACTGTTTATATCTGATGTAGATTTGAAATTCAATACAAAATATTACCAATAAGTTTTTGTTACAGGTGAACTTTCTCCATGTGCAGTATTGAATGGAGGTTGCCATGACCTGTGTCTTTTAACTCCTAATGGGAGAGTGAATTGTTCCTGCAGGGGGGATCGAATATTGCTAGATGACAACAGATGTGTGAGTAAGTAAAGATAATTTAAATGAGATATAACTGCTCAGAATGGTACATATGAACATTGAGTTGTTTTAATATACTCATGAAATTGTGTTCTCCTCTAATATCTCCTATTCTGAGAAAGAACTCAGTTTATCATACTCCTTACACAACCATGTTATATACTGGTAACCAGTGATAGATAATATATACCAAGATCTTGGGCTGGGAGATGCTGGGCTAGATAGAGAAATACCACATGCAATAAGCATGTGAAAACTTGTGACTGTGACTTTGAGAATTCACTTAATAGCAAAATTAACTAAAGCTGATATAACCAATATACAGGCAGAAGATCAGTAGCTTTGTAGTAAAACCACTCACAGTCCATCACAGTATGTAAATGAGAGAAAATGGCTCGTACAACTTACTAGTAATCATTTCCAAACTGTTAATTAAGAATGTAACATTGCAGCCTTGCATGATGTTTATACCTCCCAAAGGCTTTACAATCTTTAATTAGTACCATTACAGTATACACTTATTAGCAGCTAGATTTCCAGAACTCTTTCCAAAATAAATAAGGGTTCAAGTGTTCCAATACTGCCAAGAAAAATTAGCCAGCAAGATAAAGAAGGTTAATTTCTTTTTAACTGTAAGACTGTGTATAAGAAAAATGAGAACTATCATGGAAATTGGTGAACTCACTATCAATATGTGTCAATTTTTGACATTTTCTTCACTATTTCCTCATCTCAGATCTTTTCATCTTAGAAAATCAACAGAGCTGAATCACGTGTGCATTATAATCCTAAGTATCAGATGTTATATTTTGTTTCGTCTTCATCTATTTTTGTATTTATCTAGCAGTTTTTCCTATTTTGTCAACTCTAACATAAAAACTTTGACAATAATTTACCTTAAACTCTGTACTTAATTCAAGAATTACACATATCTTCTCATCTATGTGTACCATAATGCATAAATGTACCTTTTAGCAAAAAAGATTCTATTTAAGACTATGCCAAAATAAACAAGTGAGTCATGTAATTGATTAGTGAACTTTAAATGAAGATAGCCAATTTCAGTAATTCGGGCCACAAATCCCCATCTTGTCATCACCTAACACACTCTGAATTGGTTAGAAATTGTTTAAACTCTCGCTTAGTTTGCCTTTGTGGTTTCAGCTGTAATGGGCTGAATCGGATGCCATCTGTAAACCTGCAATGTTAGCCATGCATTAGAGTCATGAAGGATTCTTTCACAGGTCACAACAGCCAGTAGGAAAAACAATAACTTTAGTCAAAATAGCAAGGTGTATTTGTATTTAGTGGATGTCTGTCCTTACTACAAAAGAGATTAGATACATCTGTCCCTTTCAAGCCACCTGTTCCTCTCTATTGATGAGAAGGAATAAATCAAACACAATGTGCTTTAATCCAGACAGTTGTATCCACATGGAACTGTAGAGCATATTGGATTCCTTAGAACTGACAAGCCTTTGCAAGAGTTTATTCTATTCAGTGTGCATTCATACTGAAATCCTGTGGTCCAACAGAGACATTGGAAATTAAATCTTGCCTTCTTCTTGTAAAATTTGTCTTTGGATAATGAAGATGTTTCTGGCATATCTATGTCCACATCTGAATTAATTCACCCAAAGAAGTTCAGGAATGATAATGACTGCCTTACAGGGGCAAAAGACTATTTACTAGTACCTACCTAAGGGCAAAGGAGGGCAACCATTTGTTGCCATGACTCTTGAGAAAAAGACTATGCAATTCTATTTTTAGAGAACATTGCTAACTTTATCAACAAGCATAAAGAAATAAAAATGGCAAATATAATTAGATAAAAATAATTATCGTGTAAGAAAATGAGAAAAAAACAACCACATTTTTACTTTTAGAAGGAGCACAAATACTATTTCATCAAATCTACCTAAGAAAGAATTGTACTCAAACAATGTTTATGTATTTCATCATATTACAGTGGGTATATATATCATATATATCATAATATATATGATATCATATATATCATAACTAATTTTTGTTTTTTTCTCAAATGCATAATAATGACAAAAGCAAAGTTCATGTTATTTTCCATCATAGTGATTAATTTTCATTGGAAATCAAAATTAAACAGTACATGTTTCAAATAGACAAATTGGAAAAGCCAATACAATCTCAGCAAGTGACTGAATTTGACTGTGTTCATGATCTAGGATGATTGTATGCAGTAAAGCCAGTACCTTTTGTAGCACTTGCTCTTTTAATTTTAATAGTGTTTAATACTGTCTGCAGATTTTCAGTTCTTTTTACTTTTTCTTATAAGTAAAGTTTAGACTGCACAAAGAAAAAATATTTGGAGAGTGTTACTACAATTGAAAGAGTTTCATGAAATAGATGGATGGATACATAATCCATCAATTGCTAGAAGATAAATATTTTGTTAAAATGAGCTAAATTTTATAAATAATAAAACACAGGAAACATTAAATAGTGTTAGTGGCTGTTTAATATTTCTGAAATAGAGCTTAAAATAAATTGGTATTAATTATAAAATTAAACTGTTTCCTGCATTAGTAGAGATAAATGAATTTTAATTACTACAATATAATTACCATTACTGAATTTCTCTGTATAATTATTTAAGAGGCAATGGAGTGAATGTAGCAAATAAACAACACATTACACATCCATAAATTGGATTCCAAAAGTTAGCAAATTTATTACAAATAAAAATAAATCCATTCCTCCCCTCCCAAGAGAGACCTTCCTAAAACAGGGATCACATATTTAAAACACCAAGAATGACAAATCTTGTTGAAAGAAGGTATTTTTTTTGGTAGTTTGTGTATATTGAAGTGTTCTCAAAATTGGGAAATCCACATAGAATTCAGATTTTAATTTTGTATGCAATCCTACGATACAGAGATGGCAGTGGTCACTTAGAGCCTATAAATACCTACTACCAGATTACCACTTTCCTCCACCACCCCATCCCATAGATTCCTGTGCATCATGGAACAGATACTGACCAGTAATGGCAGGAAAAAAGGGGTCTTTTCACCATACATCTCACCAGGGATAGTGCAAGAAGCTGATGAAAAGACATTTAAGCAATCCCAGTACTTCTCAATGATAGAAACCATTATAGAAGTTTCTTCTGAAGGTAGCTGGGGAGAGAGACCCCTTGAGGGGGAGGGGAATAGGAACCATTCATTTATTTGAGATAAATCACGTTAATTTTCAACATGGAGAACTCTATTTACTAGAAAATGTCAATGTATTGAATATAAAATAGATCAGTAACAAAACATAAAATCACTGTGTGTACAAAGTTTATTTGATTTGTCTTTAAAATTTTATGATAAACTGCTAAGAAAAATGCATAACTATCATTATCCAAATTTAAACTCCTTCTGACCACATGCATGCAGTCATCAAATAATTAATAAAATATACAAATGACCAAAGAGAAAAGTCTGGCAATTCCCAAAAATTTTGCAAAGGGAAGGTAAAACAACATTGTCCCTGCTGATTTTGTATAATGGCATAAACCATTGCCCTTTATTATGTTTATATTTAGATGAATTTCATTTCATTTTTATTAGCATGATTAAGTGAAACAATTATAGAATTTTAAAAGAAGATTTGTATGTGAATGGTGACATTTTGTCTTCCAGCTAAAAATTCCTCCTGTAACATTTATTCAGAGTTTGAGTGTGGAAATGGTGAGTGTGTTGACTACCAGCTCACCTGTGATGGCATTCCTCATTGCAAGGATAAATCAGATGAAAAGCTACTCTACTGTGGTAAGTTTTCTAATATGTGATTTACTCTTTTCGTAGAGAAGTTTCTAAATTTTAACAGTTTTGGGTTGGGTTGTCTCCATTTCATTTACTTGATATTTCCATAATAATTCTCACTAACATGTAGATCCAAGTCAATCCATTTGGTTTTGCTCTTGTTCAAATGGGTGCCTTATTTTCTATCTCTTTGTACCTTATTTACTATGATATTCTTTGAAATATTTCATCATGATTTTCTAACCATGAAATTAAAATTAAAATACAGCAGACACATGTCCATCAGCTGCTCACTTATTTATCTTTAGCAATAGGTTTTAGGTATAAACTCCAAAAAATATAATACAGAAATATCAGCTATCTGTTGCAGGTTTACTCTGAAGAAAGGGTGCATCATCAATCAATAATACATTGAATTGATATCAGAGTCTTATACATTTTTGGCTTCCAGGATTAGCCCTTTAACATTTTCCTTACAAAGAATATCTGCTTTGACTTTGTTCTCCATCAGGCATGTAATTTTTGCCTCTGTGCCACTGAAGGTGCTACCATGTGATAATCAACTCTACCTTGTCCTTAACAGTACAGACATTTTGTGGAAGTATGCCTCTGCAATGATTACATTATTATAGAAGTATTGGTGTTGCATGTTACACTAAATTTGGGAATCTATATCAATAATTGCTGTATTTGACTTTAACTTTTGTCATTTGCTTTATTTTCTAGGTGATAATTATACTTACATAATCTAAGAAAAGATAAAATAAGATGAAGAGGGAGCTTGAAAAATTCCATAGGCAGAATTTTAACATTTTAGAATTGCTAACCCTTGATTAAAATGGTATTCGCATGTGATTTGTGCAGACTTAATCTAAAATTGAAATCTTAGGGAATTTTCCTCAAATGACACATTTATTTGTATGATGACAATACCCTATACACTATGAAAGTATTAATGCATATAAAAATGTAGTAATGAACTGAAAAATTAACATTCACAATGAATTGACTTGAGAGTATATTTCATATTTTCAATCATCCTAGAATCCAGATTGTATTTATTCTAGCAGAGATTGGCAAAAATTTCCTGTAAATATTCAGCGGACAAGTATTTAGGTTTTTTCACCTATCCTTTATTTTTTAATTCATTTTTCACAATCCTTTAAAAATGTAAAACGTATTCTTAGCTCCAGAACCATATGAAAACAGGTTCCTAGATTCCATTTGGTCTGTCAGCTATTATTTGTTCACCCCTGGTAGAAACTCTAGGCTTTGATATCACACCTAAGATTAAAGTTTTGCTTCAAAACCTACTAGTGTGTAACTCACCTGTACAAGGTATTTACTCTAAGTTTTAGTTTCTAACTACAAAGCAAACCTCTCTTGAAAGGTGGTTGAGCGCATTATATAAACAAAGGAATGTTTACTTAAATTTCATATTGAGCATGGTACAAACGCATTTAATGTTTAGGACACAACAGCTATTTTTATAAGCAGTAGCTTCTTAACCAAATCAGAATATTTAAGGAAACACTCACTAAAATTAATAGAAATGAATCAGTGGTGGGTATTCTATGGGGACTACACCTGAGAGAAGATAGCTAACATTGTACAAAAATGAACAATGACATAAAATAAAAATAAATTATATAAAAGTAATTTTTAAAAAATGATTAGAAGAGGTCAGGGCCTCCCTGGTGGAGCAGGGGTTAAGACTTAGCACTATCATGACATTGCCTCTGCGGCCTGAGCTTGATCCCTGGCATTTCTTCTTAGTAGAAAAGACACTTTGAGATAATATTTAAGGAAAAATTTTTATTACTGATTCAAGACTATGTATTTTACCACTTTTGTTTCTTGGTATAAAATCTTTGCAACATGCAAAGGAAAGAGGAGGTAGGTGTTGGAGTGATATTTTTGCTTTTGAGGTAAATGTTTCTTTCTTCAGAATTGAATATGTGATATATATTTGTTTCTGTGCTACCTGAAAGACATGTCAGAAGTAAAAATGTGGGTAGAATTTTGAAGAGATATGCAAGTATGACTCATTGGGTTATTATGAATAAAATCTCATTTATGATTGACTTCCTTTTTACAAAATGATTCTTATAACATTCCCAATTATGTGTTTCTGCTTTTATTTATAAGAAAACAGAAGCTGTCGAAAAGGTTTCAAGCCCTGCCACAATCGTCGCTGCATTCCTCATGGCAAGTTATGTGATGGTGAAAATGACTGCGGAGACAACTCTGATGAATTAGACTGTAAATGTAAGTGTCTATTGCATCAGTCTAGAAGTGGAATTATGCTAGTCTTTCCTGATCTTTTCCAAAGTGTGTTCCTGAGAACTCACTTAAGTTTTTATCCTTTTGGTCTATAACACCTACTAACATCTATGGACCAAGTCTTGGTAAATGCTGGTGAGAAGAATTATTAGAGTCAAGTGCGAAGTGTGTCTGTTTCTCATTTCTATACCTCTGCTCACTTCAAACTCTTGTTATATCTTACCTCTCCAATTCTACCTCCTTGTTTGTTAGACATTTCTACCAGAATGAGTAATACTGAATTGACTGCTTCAAAGCTATCTCCCTTCATTTTTTAAATCTTGGTTTTATACATGACCTCTTAATTTTCCTCACCATTACGCAGGAAATATTAGTGTTTTCCTTGGTTCCTCTTTTCATCAGTTTATCACTCACATGTTTATTATGAAAAAAAATCTTCCAATTTTTTAAAATAGCTTCAATTTCAATCCCCTTTAGCCTACATTTATAATAGTTGTTAATTTCTTTCCTTCACTTTACTCTTTTTTTTTAAATTTATTTATTTATACAAGCACTGGGTACAGTCAGAAGCATGAGGGGGTGAAAGAATTCACCAGAGCTAGAGCCGGGAGCAGAACAGGCAGACTGATGAAGAAGTACACTGCTGAGGGGAGCAGCGGGCGACAGGACCTGCACCCTGTGGGACCCTCGCCTTGGGGCCTGGGATTGAACTGATGCTGCAGAGGCTACTTGCAGCTTCTCAGCCCAGCACTCAACCGCTGCGCCACAGGGGAGGCCCTCCTTCACTTTACTCTTTCCATTTAATTCCCATGTTAGTCATGCTAACTCTAACATTTTCCCACAGTGACGAATGAGAAATCAGCACGCTTGTTATGTGACCTTTATAAGATATTTAGCCAGTCCGTGCCGCAGTTACCCAAACTCTAATACAAGAGATAATAATTGAATAAGTATATTATTAAATTAGCTTAGAACAGAACTTCACATATGGCAAAAGCTATGTAATCACATCCCCTTCTATTTTTTTAATCACCACCCAAAACATAATCACAGTTTCCCAGTGTTTGGAGAATTAATGACATGATTTTCAGGTGACATTTAGGTCCCCTAAAATCTGAATAATTTGTCTTAAAAAATATTTGTATAAAAGATGAATGGATAAGGAAATTGTGATATACATTATGTATTATGTTAATATAATAACTATCATTGAGCTATGAAAAGAATCTTGCCATTTTTGATAACACGAAAGACCTTGAGGGCATTATGCTAAGTGAAACATGAATCAGAGAAAGACAATAATGGAGGATCTCAGTTAAATATGAAATGAAAAACAAATGACACTTGCAAAATTAAACCTATAAATAATGAGTTCACTGATACAAAACAGAGCAATTTGGGCCAGATACATAGGTAAAGGGGTAAAGATGGTAAAATGGGGTGAGGGGGTTAAAGAGTACTAACTTCAGGGCCTCCCTGGTGGCACAAGGGGTTACGACACAACCTATGAAGCTATCAGCAGCCACTGCAGCACGAGTTTGATCCCCATCTGGCCAGGGAGCAATCCAAAAGTCTCAGCAGACCTCTCCTGATTTGCCCACTACTCCCCTCAGCAGTGTACTTCAGTTAATCTGCCTGTTCTGTTCCCCACTCTGTCTCTGGTGAATCCTCTCACCCCCCACACCTCTGACCTGCACTCCAGCTCTTGTATGCATAAATAAATAAATTTAAAAAAATACTACCTTCCAGCTATAAAATAAGTTGTGGTAATATAATTTTAGCATGGTGACTATGGTTAGTAACACTATATTGTATATTTAAAATTTGTTTAGAGTAGATTATTAAATTGTCTTGAACATTTTCTGTAACTGTATAGTGATGGATGTTAACTCGACTTACCGTGGTGATCATTTCGCAATATGTACAAATATAAAATCATTATGTTGTATACCTATAGCTAGTGAAGCTATATGTCAGTTATAGACAATAAAAATATCTTCCCATTCATGGAGCGTGTTTTAAAGGCAAAGTATATTAAAGACTAACATATAAACTTATAAGTCATGTGCCTGTCCTCATGAAGCTCAAACTCAAAAATGAAAGATATACAAGCTGATGAAAATGTATATGAGGTACTGTGATTACACTTATTGTAACACGTTTTGGTGAGGTGGAAGGTGGTTGGAAGTAACCTAAAAGGCTTCAAAATGTATAGATCTTAAAATATAAACAATGTGTAATAATTGAAGTAGGATAACAATTCATATAGGAACTAATACTGTCAACTTCTAGTAAATTGATAATTAGAGCCAGATTGCAATTTAAAGTGTGAGTAAAAAATGAGCAAGTTAGAGGATGGAAAAATGGAGCGAGGAAAAGATGTTATTTTGGTGCCATGTTAAGGAACTTGAACTTTATTGTTTCATTCACCAGAGAACTGAAGGAATAAACCAGGGAAAATATGATCAAATTTACAATTTAAAAAAAGGAGGAAAGGGCCTCCCCAGTGGCGCAGCGGTTGAGCGCTGGGTTGCGAAGCTGCCCACAGCCTATGCAGCACTGGTTCGATCCCTGGCTGCTCTCTGACCACTGGAGGAGGGTCCCACATGGCGCACAGACCTCTCCTGTCGCCTGCTGCTCCCCTCAGCAGTGTACTTCGGTCCTTCTGCCTGCTCTGCTCCCTGCTCTGGCTCTGGTGAATTCTCTCACCCTCCTGTGCTTCTGACTGTACCCAGTGCTTGTATAAATAAATAAAATGAATAAATCTTTAAAAAATAAAAAAAAGGAAGAAAATATGCATGTGCAAATGAAAACCACAAAACTGAGATCAGAAAGTTAAAGACGAAAGCTATTATAGCAACCAAGACTAAGGAAAAAGAGGGAGAAAGACATATAACACTATTTCAAAAGGCAGCATAACAAATGTTCTTGGGTAATAAAGAGAAAACATGTAAATGAATAGATTAGTTTTGTCAGGGGTTTTGCCGACCTTAAGATTATTTTTATTTGTATATCTGTTTCTGTCTATCATCTATCATCCTTTTTTTTTTTTTCCTGGCTCTGTGTATAATGGGAGATTAAATATTAGGAATAGTTTGCATTCTGATTTTGGAGCTCTGATAGACATTCACAACGAATTGTTCTAAAGGCATCCAGATAGGTATAGATCTGAAGTTCAAGTAGTAAATTTAGACCGGATGTATTGATTTTGTACTTATTGAAGAGAGAAAGCTCAGAGGATGTTTGCAATAATAGTTAATTTTTGGGAATGTACCAGAAATTACCTTTTGAAATTAAAAATGAAAAACACTCCTATGAAAGGAAAAATAGACCACAGAGCTGCTATACAGGTCTTCATAAGAAGTTATATTTTTAGAAACAAGGATCAGTTAGCATTATAAACTGATTCAGGGAGGGCAAACGTGTAAGTCCAGACTGGAATGTACATTGCACTTGGCAATAAGAGTACTCATCACACTTGCATCTTTCAGATATATTTTTTCTTATGTTCACACAGTATCCTTATTGGGTGCCTTTAATACTATCGAGGAATGATTTTCCAGGTTCCAGTTCCCATAAGTCAGGTAATTTTAAGAAGGAGTGATTCACATGTGTCCCGACTCTCAAACACAATGGACACTTACATTAGATAGAATATGATGAAGGAAAAGGAGTATGTAAGGGATAAGAGGGCAAAAACAAAGGTCTCTCAGTTATCCCTCTATTTCTAGTGTGCTACAGTGATGTAGCACTTTGTTGAGTATATGTAAGCACATACAACTAAACGGAATATACGTTTTGAATGTAAATAAAGTAATGTATAGAATAATTTAGTACCATAAAAAATCAATATATGCAGGGAGGTTTTGACAGGCTATGGAGAGAGGCCATGGAAGAGTCATTTTCAAATTATTTGAAGAACTATTACACTTCTGTTTGTTTGGTTTAGATGTTAATAGTTTTATTATTCTGCAAGGCAGAGAATCTATTTGCACAGTGGAAATGGATGTTACAACAAATTATTTTTGGTTTCTTCTCCTTTGGAGGAAAAGCAAACCTCCAAATCTTTATAAATCTTTTATTTACGCACCTTTATAGCTTTTCCTTTCATGACTGAAAGCTTAGACATCAAGCTAGCTGGGGCGGATAAGGGGAGGTGTTCAGAAAGCCTGCCATTATGTTTTCCCAGTGTGGTTGTGTTAAAGGTTGAGTGACTAGATTCCAGGAGAGACCATGATATCCCTTCTCTCCTCCCTATTGAGAGGAATATAAATATTCCCCCTGGAAGTACATGAGCTTTCTTAGCCCACTTGAATGCATTTAGATAGATTAAAGATCTAAGTAGTTTTGAGACTACTTAAAGGAGAGAAAACTAGTAGGTTTTTTTCCCCTAATTTTATAGCAAAACTTTAAAAATTCCACAGACCTCAAACTAAATGATCAAGATGTGCATGCCCGAAGAAGATATCATCATTCCTTCTAGTTTTGCATCCTCTTAGATCTTAACCAGTAAATTAAATAAAAGATGTGGTTTGAAAGTAAACAGAGATACAACAGCAAATTTAATGCTTTTTTTGGTCTTTTTTTTTTTTTTTTTTTTTTGGGTCAGTTTCCCTTAGCTACAGATCGGATTGAGGAGTTGGAAAAGAAAACGCTGACTTAAGTTATTTACCAGAAGATGGCCAGTCGGTTCCTATCTCATTAAATATTTTAGCTTATAGGGAAAAAAGAAAGTAGGTGAAAAAGGGAAATTAAGAGAGTATGTGAGCCAAAAAAAATGGATTTGTTTTTTTCTCTTGCTATTAACTTCCATCCACAATCTCAGATCATCCTTAGCAGTATGTCATCACTATTCCTGGTGAGACTGGGGTATGTTTTTTTACTCACATTTTGTGTATCTCCTTTTCCTTTTGGACTATCTGGAGGGAAAAGTCTAGTATTTCTCACTTGGCTTATCTTTATTCGGACCACATTATTTTCTTTTCTCTCTTTCCAGACTTTTAGCCTGAGGAAAAAATGTCAAAAAGCTTTCATATTCACTTGACAAATTAGAGATTCCAGCATCTTTCTCCCTGAAAAAGCACCCTGAGGGTGAAACAAATTTCAATAGTTGACTGACCAAAACAAAGTGAGGAAGAAACATAGTTGAAAGAACAGAGGAGGATAACTTTTCGAAGAAGCAGCAGTTGCTTTCTTATTTAATTAAGTTTCCACTATCCCCAAGGATTTCTCCCATCAAAGTATTCTGCTTCTTTACCTACCAATTCTGGCAATGTTTAGCCCCAAAACTACCTTGTTCCTGCTATTTATAAAATTCTGTGTCTAATATTTCCAATTCTATAGCCATTTATCACACTATTTAACTCTCGAGCAGTTCCCAAAGTCTATACCAAGTCATGGAATCTGTGTAGATGGAAATAGAAGTAAGGAAAAATTGGTTCTTATATACATAATACACTCTAATAAGCCCGTTAGCCCTAATGTTGATGGGGGAAAATAGGAAAAAAATAAATCATGCAAATAATCTAGATTCTACCCAGTTCTTCTGACTTCCTGCCTCTTCCTTTTACTCATGCTTTTCCTTAAACATCATCACTTAAACACACTTCTCAAAATCAAAATTTATTTTCCACCCCAATCTGATCAGAGTTCTCTCCTCATGTCATTCTTCCTCTCAGAAATACATCTGAGATGTGTTTTTCTTGCCTCATATATCCGCTTTACTCACAAGTACTTTACTTTTCTATTCCAGAGTTGAAGCATTCTTTTTGAAATTCCATTAACTTAAATACCTAAATTTCCAGGACTCTTTAACAATCTGAAGTGTCACTTCTATATTTTTATCTCTAACTGCCCCCAATATCTACCCAGATCAACTCCCTGCCATATATATAGATGATTCTCTGAGGAAACTTGGAGAAAGAGAAAGATAGAATTGGTTGCAATTGTCCTCACTGAAATATTTCTGGTATCCTAAATTCTAACTCAAGTATAAGATAGAAATTCAAGTGCATTATGAGATTAAATTTTGGACACTTTTAGAGAGGATAGCAGCACTAACTAAAACGCTGTTTCTCAGATAAATGAATTCTGTCTTCTAAAGAAAGGAATTCTAAGGGATCTCTTGAAATACGACCTCTTAATAGGAGACTGCTAATTTATAACAAATTCAAAAACAAAATGTAAATGTGCCACAAGTCTTTACTATGTTATATACTCCATTTACTTTCTCCATTTAAAAATATTGAACATTAAATGTAATAGAGAAGAATATGGGTGAGATTTCAGTTTTTTGTGAAAAAAAAATATACGTATTTTTACTGTTTGGAACAGTACATTTACCTCTACTTAAAATATTATTGGTTTCACATGATAAGATGTTATTTTTAATGAAGAAAACAGTGAGGCAATTATAATTGCAAATTGTACATAAAACATTCTAATCATCGTTTAAAAACAAATAAGGATACAATTTTGTGATATAATTAAATAACAGTGCATTATGAAATACAAATGACATATACACCCTTGAGTAAAATTTACATATTTTAAGATAGTGTGTTAACCATTTACAATTGATGAAATTTCTATTTTATAAACAAATAGGCTTTTTAAAATATCAACACTAGTAAAAGTGGCATAATCAAAGAGCCCTTCAGGTTATACATTAACATAATCAACCTGTAGAAATTTGAATTTGGAATAAAAATCTCACCTATGTTAATCTAATGCACAAAGGATACCATGCACCTGCTCACGACATATCGTGGGAAACCATTAGATAGTAATGCATGTGTAAGCAACATAGATAGGAATATATGATTGAGAATAGATATTGTGTACAAAGTGCACAGTAATGACAACAGCTTATTGAAACCAATTTTTATTTAAGCAAAGCAGGGTATTAGAAAATCACACTTAGCAGCAATAGAAACAAATCATAGCACATTTATATGTTTATTGGCATGAAACATCTGTATTCTTAAAGTGTCAGTGCCATGTCTGTATAAGAGAATACACAAAACATAGATGACTTTCTACCAGGACTGATCTATTCCTTCTGATTAACGAAGAAAACGGTCAACAATTTTTCCCTTCAGTCTCTGTCTCTGTTTCTTTATCATAACCAGGAAGGTTCTACTTCTTAGCAACCAGACTGGGATTCCTTTGTATGCACTCAATCAGATATTTGCTTGGTGTAGACATGTGCTTAGTGTCATTCATAAACTTGTACTGATCAAGTTAAAAGAAGAATTTATTTTTGGCAACATTTGATTCTTATACGTTGGCTTATACAGTGGTAGCCTAGTAAAATCATAGCAAACAAGACACAGTCCAGCTTTCACGGGACATACAGTTTAAAAGGGGAACAGATAAACAGGCAAGTAAAATGAATATCAAATGGACCACCACAGAGGGTAGGATTGTGTGACAGGGAAAGATAAGTGAAGTATCTAACTTATAGGTTGGGGCCATGGGTCAAGTTGGCTTTCCAGTGTTAAAAAAGCAAAACCAGACAAAATTATATGACTAAATTAAAATAAATGTTAAAACAAGGAGTCCTTTTCTGTCTCTTCTATGCAATTATTTACCTGTTTTTCTAGTTTCAACCTGTGCCGCTGTTGAGTTCCGCTGTGCAGATGGGGCTTGCATTCCGAGATCAGCACGGTGCAACCAGAACATAGATTGTGCAGATGCTTCAGATGAAAAGAACTGCAGTAAGATATCCCACTATCTTTTGTTTGTTCATGCCTGGGTACCTTTGGTATTACATTGAACACTGTCCAACTTTTCACTGAACCTCTTCCAGAATTGATATGTAATTAACCCCTGTTGTGTAAGGTAATTGCATATTTACTTTTTCAAATGAGGTTGACTTTTTGTGTCTCTGTGACCTACATAGAAGGCTCATAATCTTTGTAGATGAGGTGTTTTTCATTTTTCTGTTTACCTCCTTCTAGATAATACAGACTGTACATATTTCTATAAACTTGGAGTGAAAACCACAGGGTTCATAAGATGTAATTCTACCTCACTGTGTGTTCTGCCCACCTGGATATGTGATGGAGCTAATGACTGTGGAGACTATTCAGATGAATTGAAATGCCCAGGTAATTCTAGAAAGAAAACGGCTTAGTATTAAAGATTTAGAGGCTAGTTGAAAAGGATAATCTCATTAATTTTCATTCTTGATATTCAGTGGTTAAGAATAAAATGTAAATAATGTAGACTAAGTTAAAAATAACCATCCTGTCCTAAACATGTCACTTGATCTTTTTTATAAGTTATGAAATGATAGTGAATATGTCATTTATTTATTTGGATTGGTTTCCTTAGTCATATTTAGTAAATTATGAATCCTATTAGTTTTAAAATATATAATCTATGAAATTGACATAGAAATGTTACATACCGAGAAAATAATTACTCGTAGACTAAAGTGAGAAAGACTAGATTTCTCACCTCTGATTTTACTTAATATCATTATCCAGAATCTATCATCATATTAATCGTTTTGTTGCCTGCACTTTGGTTATCTTTTATTTTTATTTTTTTATTTTACCTTTTTTTTAAATATTTATTTATTTGTTTATTTATACACGTACTTGGTACAGTCAGAAGCGCGGGAGGGTGAGAGAATTCACCAGAGGTGAGCGGGGAACAGAACAGGTAGACTGACAAAATACAGTGCTGAAGAGAGCAGCAGGTGGCAGGAGAGGTCTGCACACCATGTGGGACCCTCGCTGGTGGCCCGGGATTGAACTGGTGCTGCAGAGGCTGTGGGCAGCTTTGCAGCCCAGCACTCAATCGCTGCGCCACCAGGGGAGGCCCACTTTGGTTAATATTTTCACATAGTAGTACTGGTAATACTTGTTACTTGATCTTGGTAAGACAGTTATATTATGGCTGACTATTAACTGTCAGTACCTAAGAAGTGTTAAGTGCATTCCTAGAGAATGGCTTCCATGAAAATGTATGGTTCTGATTCATTCTGTTTAAGAAAAAAATTTAAAAAGTATAGCAATGCCAGAAAGAAAGGTGTTAAATGATGAAAACTGAAAGTGGATATGCTATATAGGAAATAACTGTGTTCTGATACTATTTCCCACTCCTCTACTGTCACATTCTCTTTTTTCATGTTTAAATGACATAAAATAACGTTTACGGTATTTTAAGAAATTATATTTTTGGAATTTTGTAAACCAGTGTACACACACACCCACACAAACAACCTCATTTGAGGAACTGATAGTCTTAATAATTCATAACCTAACACTTATTTATGTAACAGCAAGGTTGCATTTTTTGCTGTTCAGCAATGTGTAGCATTCTGGGATATCGTTTTTGATCTTCCGGATTTACAAAGGCCAGCTGCATCTTAGAAGAAGTGGACAACTTCTCTGGAAGCAACTATGGTTCACTACAACTCTCCTATATCTTTTTGTTTTTACTTTAACATTAATAGTTTAAAAAATTTTACAAGAAATATAGAAACATGGGCCTCCCTGGTGGCACAGGGAGTTAAGCACTGCACTGTGAAGCAATCCACATCCTCTGCAGCATGAGTTCTATTCCTGGCCAGCTGGGGAGAAACACACATGGCAAGGCAGACGTCTCCTGTCTCGCCCACTGCTCCCCTCAGCAGTGTAGTTCTGTCAGTCTGCCTGTTCTGTTCCTGACTCTGTCTCTGGTGAATCCTCTCACCCCCACACCTCTGGCCTATACCCCAGTTCTTGTATGTATAAATAAATAAATCTAAAAAAAAAGAAATGTAGAAACATGTTTAGATTTATGGAACCCGGATGTCTATATTTTTAATCCAATATTCTTTACCTCATTTAGACTGTAGTTAATTTTTTAAATTATTTTGAGTGCTTGGATATTTAGATATCCATTAATCTGCATATCTTAAATCTTTTCTTATAATCTTTATAACTTTCTAGAATTAAAAATATTTTAAAAATCGGGCCTCCCTGATGACACAGGGATTAAAGTCTCAGTACTATCAAGCTATCATCAGCCACTGTGGCAGGGAACTAACCCACAATGGCACAGCTGACCTCTCCTGTCTCACCCGCTGCTCCCCTCAGCAGTGTATTTCAGTAGATCCACCTGTTTTGCTCCACATTCTGTCTCTGGTATATCCTCTCATCCCTCGCACCTCTGGCCTATGCCCCAGTTCTTGTGTGCATAAATGAATATAATTAAATCTTAAAAAATGTATTTTAAAAATTGACTTTCAAAACACAAAGAATTGAGATTTTACAGGGGAAGGAGGAAAGGAACACTCATTTGACTTATAAGACAGGTGGACAGACAGAAAGCCAGTAATAGGTTAGTTGAAAAACTTTAGGCTATATTTAGGCAATAGGTTCAGAAGAACTTAGACTAAAGTAAAGCCTTTTTTAGTTTAGTGGTCAATTCCTTCAAAAAATTTGCTTCCATATTTAATTAGATCTACAAAGTTGGCACTTCTAAAAAAATTAGGAAGTAATTTTTGGTATCTTGAAATAATCATAAGGGACCATTCATTGTAGTGTCATTGGCATATATACTCTAAGATTTACTTCCAATTATTTGGCTATGGACCAGTCAGTCTAAAACTAGGTAAATCTGAAGGTACAAGGGGATAGATGACATCCAGTAAAGAGAACAATCTAGTATTTTATATACACTCTTGTAGGTTATAATATTAACAATAATCCATAATCAACTATCTATAATTTACAAAATGATTTTATTCTTATGATATTTCTTCAGGCATAATAACCATTTTAGAAATGCCATTGCAACTTGTTCTTCCTGAAAATAGAGAATACTTACTTAAATCCTGTCAATGCATCCATAAAATAAAATGCAATAGGAAAAGCAAGTTCACAAGTTCTCAGCAAAGATCTACTAATGTTTTTCTAATTTTTTTTTAAAGATTTATTTGTTTATTTATACAAGCACTGGGTACAGTCAGAAGCGCGGGAGGGTGAGCAAATTCACTAGAGCCAGGGCGGGGAGCAGAGCAGGCAGAAGGGGAGCAGCGGGCGGCAGGAGAGGTCTGCGCGCCATGTGGGACCCTCCTCCAGTGGCCGGGGAGCAGCTGGGGATCGAACCGGCGCTGCAGAGGCTGCATGGCAGCTTCAGAACCCAGCGCTCAACTGCTGCGCCACCGGGGAGGCCCTCTAATGTTATTTTTTATAAAAATAAAAAATAGTGTATTCCACCTAATATGATTCTTTTAGAATCATTTCTATTTAGCATCATCTCAGTAATTTATATTACCTGAATCCCACGTTACTCTGATTTAACCAGTTTTTCCATGAGTATACACTTTCAGATCTAGAATCTAAGCCTGGATCAGATTAGGTTTATAATATCTCTCTAGTCTTGTCTAGTTTGTGCCAGTTTTATGTAGTTTCCTTGCTTTCTATGACCTTAATATTCTTGAAGAGTAGATCTCAGCTATTTATTTTTTAAATTTGTTTTCCTGTTATGTATCTTTTCCAGTTCAAGGATTGTTGCTACCTATATTGCAGAAGTCTAAGATTAATTTAAATTATTTGACATTACATTCTATATTTTGTCACAGTTCAAAACAAACACAAATGTGAAGAAAATTATTTTGGTTGTCCTAGTGGAAGATGCATTTTGAATACCTGGGTATGTGACGGTCAGAAAGATTGTGAGGATGGACTTGATGAATTCCACTGTGGTGAGACATTATAATTTGCTTCAGTTTTATAAACCAAACTGTTATTTATATGTTGATGTTCTTTTATATAGGGATTTGATACAAAGTATTAATTGCTTTTAACACTGATTTTCCCTTTTATTCAATAATACACAATAGTAAACATTAAAGTAGGATAAAACTTATAATGAAGAATAACAATCTTGTATTACAGTCATTTTTTTTTTAAACCGGAACTGGTTTTGTAAATGGTTACTTCCATCAATCTAAACTAGGTTCTTATACTTTAATTTACTGAATCACTAACTATAGATTCTAATTTATTTACTCTCTGATATGTAACATAATAATTTAGTTGACACTACTGATCATATTCCCCTACCTGTTGTTATGTTATTATTCTAAATGTTTCTGTGAACTACATGTTAGCTTTAAATAGTATTCTTAAACTGTAATTCTTTAAATCTTCATTTTTCACCATCACCCTCCTAATTTCTGTGTGTAAACTTTATATTTTGTAAGATCAGTACACAGTTTTTACATTTATCTCATAAGATTTATGTATTTTGTGATTTCCAAGCAAAATATTCTATAGGAAAACAAAATGTATACTCACTGTTATCATCTAACATACATGGCATGCCTTGTGATGAATAAACAGAGTAGAAAGAAATATAATGGATCTTTATGAAATGTCAAACTCTTCTAAAAGTAAATGTCATCATGAAATATGAAGGTGCATTTTGTTTGATTAAGATGCTGTATATCTTTACATAAGAGTCATATCCTGAGTAAGAGCCCCAGAGAACTTTACATATAGTTTATGTAGATTCAAAATGCCCGGACTAGAAGCCATTATATGGTCAAATCATCTTTAATTTAGTTTTTTTCCAGACTTCAGTTTTTCTAAACTCTCATCCAATAAAACTTTTAAATAAATATATAAATGTATTATGTAGTTTATAGAATCAAAATCAGAATTGTAACTTTTTCAGTAATTATATTTTTAACACTTCAATTTGGGGCTTGGGGAATTATTTTTTTAGATTTCCTGGTAATAAATATACTGAGTGGAGGGATAGACTAGATGGAGGAGAGCAATCACAAACCTGACCTTGAGATATTTAGATTTTCTGTTATAAATGCATAATTTGATAATAAAACACCAGTTATATATGCGAAGATTTTTGACAGCATTAAGACATAATTGTTCTCCAGGGAAAGAAAGAAAAACCATCAAAGTGTTAGGTATATAGTGATACACAGCTGATGGCTGTTCATGAAGTTAACCCCCCTTAGTCACATTATCTTTAGAACAAACGTGCTGGTCAGTTTACTACGTTGTGATATTGCCTAGGATGGCATATTTATTTCTCTGTTTGGTTAAAAGTAGATTAAAAATTCAAAATGATGACTAGACCACATCTGAAATACTTATTTTATGTCTGTGTACCACATTTATTTTAAATGAACAACTGGAATATACATATGGGAGAGTTAGTGGCATGCTGAATTATCTCAAAAACCATACCCTATGCGGATGGTGTTGATGGAACAGCATTGTTTAACCTGGAAACTCAAAGGGAATAAGCAAGATGTTGTCAAAATTTTATAGAGCTGTATAGAGATGAGGAATTTGGCTGCTTTATTATAGGAAGATTGATTTCAGCCCAGTCTAAGGGAGGACTTTCTCACTGTGAGATCTGTCCTAAGATGGTCTCAGCTGACTTTTTTTTTCTTTCAAAGCTATAACTTTGTTGTTTTTTCTAGATTCTTCTTGCTCTTGGAACCAATTTGCTTGTTCAGCACACAAATGTATTTCTAAACACTGGATTTGTGATGGAGAGGATGATTGTGGGGATGGATTAGATGAAAGTGATAGTATTTGTGGTGAGTTTTTTCTTTTGAGTCCGTATTCATTTGTTAGGCATACAACGTGTGCATGCATGTGTGTGTGTGTGTGTATTCTATCATTTAAAGCATGCATCAAACATTTAAAATATGTTTTCTATTTTATTAAGCTAAATGTTAATTTTATAGTATTTAGGATGCAAATTTGTAAATTTTATTTGGAGACTTCAATGAGTTCTTCAGAATTAATCTCAGTAATTGTGATTACATGGATCACATAGTCTAAAATATTTTCTTGATTCCTGATAGATACTTCAAGGTTTCATTCCAAAAATATTATTCTGACTTTTATACTATCACAAGCCACACATGCAATTTGTGTGCATGTGTATAGAATATTCATTATTATTGAATAGTTTTAGGTGGAAAGTAAATGAAGAAGACTATTATATATGGTTTTAAACTGTCCAGATCCTTCAGAAATAATTTAAATGGAATTATTGAGTGAATGTCTTAAAGAGTAAAAGAAGTTAGCAATCTAATCTCTAGAAATGTTGCCATGGACCAAAAATTCTACTAAAGTATTTATATGCTTATCTCTCTGATCTGCTTCTATATGTATATTTGCATCGATACTATACCTATTGAGCTCATTTTATCAGTTCTCTTTCATAGCTTTATCATCTTTATTTTAGCAAGGAAAGAGAACCTGAGTTATAGAACAGGTATAACTCTAGCACTAAGCATACTTCACATCTTTTAAATTTCAGGAGTTTTGGCCCTTATCTAGGTTATTATCATGGAGACCATAGAATTCATTTTACAAACTGAGGTTCTTTTTAAATAACATAAAATCTAAAATGTCCTCTAGAAGCAGACAACTTAATATCTTATATGTAAGCCTCCTGAAATCTACTTTTTATTTATACTGCTGAGCCAGTTTAGTTACACAAAAGAGAAAGACCAACGCCAAAAAAGTGCTATTAGAAAGATCTGAAGCAAAGAGAAATTAGTCATCAATTCAACGACTGGCCAGTCCCTTTTAACAACTTTGTTTTTCTTTGCTATTAAATCTCTCTTTAATTTTAAAAGACAAATTACCTATTTATAATGTACTGGACTATTTCCAGTCTCTAAAACCATCTTATTTCCAGTCCTTTGTGTAACCCTATTATACCTCTATCCTTTCTAATTAGATATAGTATAATAGAAGGGATAAAGACTCTAACATTGTACAGATTTGAATCCTCCCATATCTGCATTTTCCAGCTGTGTGACTGCAGGCAGGTCCATTTTATTCCTTATTCCTCAAACCCCTATGTATTAAGAGAGCACAAAAAGATCTGCCTCATATAACTATTGTGATCTCGTGACCAATGTGTACTACATAAAAGGATTTATTCCCATTCTCTTTAGTTCTACCTCTCCTGCGCCCACATTTACTTTTCAGACTGTTATTGTCATGTCTGTATCTATCAATAATCTGATTTTAAAATGATAAAAGTATAGTGAATATATTTACTTGTTAAAGCACCCTCTATTTTATTCAAGTGCATATTTCACTTTATATACTATCAAGCTGGTAACACATAAACAATACTCATTTAGATCACACATTTGTCAAAGAATTGAACATAAATATTTTAGGATGGCAAAAAGGGCTTTATAAATAATCTAACTCAGTTATCCTCAACCTTTTATATATAACAGATCCTTTTCAGAACTTTATTAAACATGTAGATTTTTAATTTCCCTCTCCAAGTATTCTGATATGGACTATAGACATATTATTTCTTAATAAGCATCTAGTTGTTCGGACTCGTTATCTGAGGATCCCATTTTGAAAATTGTAATCTACTCTGCCTTCATCATTTTATAGATGAAAAATGAGAAATTCATAGACTACTATTTTATTTGCAGTCAATAAGCAGTAGGACAGAGCTACTGTCTGAAATCAGGTTTCTGAAATACTTGATAAATAGGATAGTAACTCTTAGAAGTCAAATATTTTATCTTAATAGGCGCCCAAAATAGATCTAGTGGAATTCCTTCAGCTTATCTTCCTGCTCACTTGGGATTCATTTCCCAGAGGAAGGCAGTGTGTCTCCAGATGGCAATGGTAACTATGAAGTAAAGTCATGAGATTTTTCCTTGGCCCAATTTCTTTCCAATTGACTATTATGTTTTGGCTTGCTCTTAACACAGAATCTGTTGAACACTATCAAGGGAGCCAGAAAATTAGCTGAAAAGAACCTTATACCATTTTATAGCTAGAGGTATCTTAGTAATTATCTAGTCATACCCTTCATTTTGCAGATAGTGAAAATCAGATGCTAGTCTTCTCCAAGGTTGTACAGAATTAAATTTCTCAACAGCCAAATCAATGTTATGTAAAGTATTCCCATCTTGAGATTAAACTGGAGTGATAATAAGAAAGTAGGCAGGGAGTTTTACAGATACCAAAACTTCCTTCATAGAAAGAATCCATTTTTTAAAATATCAAGCTAAATAACACAAATATTATGGAAATTAAAGCACTAACTGAGGATATAATAGTGAAAGTGACATTTTACATTCTTATGTGAGCTTGAAAAGATTGATAATAAGGAGGAATAACAATAACAATTTTTGTAAGAGGAGAATTTCATTATTAAAGGTACTAAAAACATAATAGATAGCAGATAAATTCTTTTTAAATGAAAACAACATTTATTTAATAGATTTTTTATGATTTCTTCTAGTAATAGATTTCATATTAAATTCCATTCTATTAAAGTGCTGATCTTCAGTCAAATGAGAAAATATGAATTACCTGGGAGACTTCAGTATTCACTTGCCAACCCATCTTCCAAGTTAAAGTATATGTCAGAGGCAGGCAAATTTATGTTGGAAAATACCTCCAGGTGATTCAGTTTTGATACCCTGCCCCCCCATATACTACTAAGCATGTTTTGTTCATAAAATTTCTATGTCTAAAATATAAAATGATAATTAGAACTAAAAACCTTTTGGTCACTAATTTAAACATTTGCAAAAAACATCTTTCATCAATCTAGTTATATTTTCTTCTTAGAGATTCAGTTTTTGAGTGATTCTATTATCTAGGGGCAGTTTTGGGTTACAGGAAAGTGAAAATAAAGAAAACTTAGATTCATGAAATGATCAAATACTTTATGTAAAACAAACAAGGCTTTCAATATGTTTGACTATACTACAGTCTAGAGAAACATCATGAAAGGGAATCATTTTCTAATTTTATATAATTACTCTACATACATAAAAGGAAAAGTGAGGAGAAACCACCTATGACTGTTGAATTTACAAAGTCAACAAACATATTTTTTTTCATTTCTTGTATACATTTGAAAATTACCACCATGCATGAATTGGTAGAACAGAAAAAGGTAGATTCTGTTTATTAAGTTACAAAAGCAGAGGAAAAATACATGCATTTATTATTTTGAACAGCGTAAGGTAGGTAATAGCAACAGTGACATTAGTTTTTATGAGAAGATGCTTAGGAATCACAAGTGTTTGGGACTCCCAGTGCAGTATGTGACTCCTGTAGAGATTGTGACTTTCTGTAAAGTTTTCAGCTTCTCTGTGGCTCAGTTTCCTTTTATGCAAAATGACACTGATACAGTTATCCTGACACTAATAAGGAGTTCTTCTTTGTAAGGATTAAATGAGTTAATATTTTAAGTGCTTAGCATATAAAATATTATCATCCTTGTTAATTTTGAAAATTTACCAGTTACTCATATTTCTGTTATGTTTCTATGTCTTGCTGCATTTTTCAGGGGGAAAATTTCCCTAATATTTTCTGTCAGGCATTTGTGAGAAACAGAACACTTGCAATCAGGAAGAAATGCATTTTGAGAGGAAAATGATTAGACATCTATAGGGGAATAATAATATTTGAGGATCACAAATGACTACAATCTCTTTTATCAGCAGCTTTCTTCCTCTTCCCTTATTTTTGACAGGAAATGTACATGATGAGCCTTTCCCAGTGAACACACAGTGAACTTAATGACGTTTTTCCTTTGGGTTTCAGGAGCCATCACCTGTGCAGCTGACATGTTCAGCTGTCAGGGCTCCCACGCCTGTGTGCCCCGACACTGGCTTTGTGATGGTGAAAGGGACTGTCCAAATGGAAGTGACGAGCTCTCCACAGCAGGCTGCGGTATGAACACGGGCCGGCTGCATGGCAGAAAGCTGCTGCAGCATCCTCAGGCTGTTGTTTTCTTTGTACTCACCATATTACATTTTATCTCACTGCCCCAATCCCTGGACTCACAGGTCATTTCCAACTTAATCAGGTGGGAAGTTGTCATCATAGCAGTTCAGCAACCCCTGTAACCACTGTTCAGAATGTTTCAAACATGCACAGTGGGATTACCCTTTTAAAACCATTCTGATAAACACAGATTTGTCATTTCACTTCTGAGATAACTTCTGAGATAATGTAACTACCAGATGTGTGTGAGAGTGTTGTAGGTTTGTTATTTTCTTTTTAGCATCACCCATCTCATCCCTGTACTGATCAGACTCTTAGATTGCCTATTATAGATACTCTGTAATGGCTGCTGTGACCCTAAATAACTACTGATCAGAAGGTCAGTAAACACCTATTAGTCTTACGGATAAGGTATTAACCCTTAGGTCAGGTAAAAATAGTATGAATATAGCTGAATGAAGCTGAAGGATCAGAGGGATACCTTTGGAGGTCAGACAATTTACCAACTTTCTGGCTCTAGGTTACCTCAGGAGATTTTCAAGGATTACTCAACAGTAAAAATGTAGATAAATCCCTTTGCATGATAAGAAGGAAGGAGCTGACTATTGGAATGCAGGTCTCAAGGTCACATAGGGGACCTGTTGAACTGAGCAGTTGATCAGAATCAGTGCTGTGAACCCTGCTCATTAAAATGAACTGTGCCCATCTGACCAGTATTCAGATCTTTAAAATTCTATTTGAAGCCATAATGGTCAGTGAGTGTATTAGGGGTGTGTATATATGGGGATAGTTAAAACAAAGAAGGGAGAAGATAACTTTGAAACAGGTCTACATGTGTACATGACTCATGCTATTATAGAATAATTCACTTTGATCTTGAAACTCATATGTGTGTCTGTAAAGGTCAATGGTGCCACTGAGGGCTTCATAATAAAAGATTATACATCAATTCTGGGATCCAGATGGTCCCAGTATACTGTTGCTATTGCAGCAAGTTAACATTCTGGGAGGCATATTAACACGTTTGGACCACATGGGTGCTATTAGGTAAATTATGCTAAAATACAGCAAATTGTACTCAAGTGACCTGAAAGTGTTAATGCCAACTAAGCCTCTGTCGTTTAGTATTTTAAAGAATAATTCACGTATTAGAATTGGCATAATTCACTTGAACTATATAAGCTGTCACAGTTCAAAGTTAGAGGAGTTATTAGTAATTTTTACTTTGATTATAAATGGGCTATTTTTAAAGCTGCTTCTTTGTGGCTTCCATGTCATTGTTTTTTTTTGTTTTTTTTGTGGGACCCTCGCTGGTGGCCGGGGATCAAATGGCGCTGCAGAGGCTGCAGACAGCCTTGCAACCCAGCGCTCAACCGCTGAGCTACCAGGGGAGGCCCCCATGTCATTTTTGAAAATGAATTTGTTGGAAATATATTACACTTGATGAATGTCAAACAATGCTTTTTGTTTTACCTCCTCATGTCTCTATTTCAGTCATTACTAATTTGAGAGCAGAGATTTCCTTTTTTCATGGATTCTGGTGGTGTTAGGCATAGGAAGCTTATATGCATGTAAAAGAATAATTATAATACCTTAAGTGTCAAAATGATATGTAGAAAAGATACTAGGTCATCACAAAGAAGTAGTATATAAAGCAGTCTAGAAGTCTCATGGAAGGATTTCAAGAAAAATTTAATAACTTAATCTGAGTTGTGAAGGACAAAGAAGAGAGTGGTGTTCTAAGTAAAGTGCCGATTAAGACCTGGAGGGGAAATCTAGGAAGGCATCCACATTTTTTTCAAGTGCTCATTATCTATCAACTATTTCAGGAGGTGATTTTATTTACATTATTGAATTCCCACAATATCTCAGTGAAGTGGTTTTGGGGATCTGCCAAAAATAATTGTTACATAGATAGAAATTTAAATAGCACCTGGGAATTTACTGAGTACCTAAAATAAACTGATCTGCTTCACATACCTAATCTTGTTCTTGCAAGAAATTTATCAGGTAGATAGATAGATTTTATTATCACCATTATACATATAAAAAAACAAAATCATCAAGAAGATAGTTTCCCTTCAATGCTATGTTTATTGCAGCACAATTTACAATAGCCAAGATGTGGAAACAATCTAAATGCCCCAAGAGATGAATGGTTCAAGAAGATGTGGTATATACACAATGGAATACTACTCAGTGATCAGAAAAGATAAACTCATACCATTTGTGGTAATATGGATGGAGCTGGAAGGGTTGGTGCTAAGTGAAACAAGTCAGAGGAAAACAATATATATTGGTTTCACTTACATGTGGAATGCAGAAAAACCAAGCAAAGGGTCAGTCAAATCTTAAAAGCTGATCAAAGATATGAGGCATCCAGGAGGGGAGAGGGAGAAAAAGGAATGGGGAGAGGTTAAAATAGTGGGGGGAGTGGGGAAGAGCACAGGACAATATGGTGATAGACTGTGGGTTCTTTGGTGGTGGAAGAAATATGATGACCACAGCTGAAGGGAGAAACCATATATTGTCCAAAATTTAACAATGATGTAAGAAAAATACTACATTTAAAAATTAAAAATAAATAAATCCCAGTGTAGCTACTAAATAAGTAAATAAATAATGGCATATGCATATCAGAATAAAGCAAGAGATTATCTGTTGTCATTTGGTCACTGTTTACATGAGTCATTGTCAGTACTGACAGATTTTATTTGGAGCATAAGGTACAATATGTAAATACAATGTACGTATTAGAAATGGTGTAGCTTTCTCTTCCCTTAAAAATATAAGAAGCTAGTTTCTTCAAGTATACAAATATATGTGGCAGAGTGACTTTTTTCAAAGCCTTCCTCTGCCCAGTGTTCTAAAATGGTATACTGCAGATTCTTTGTGTTGCATTTTTGAGATAAAATTTACATTTAACATTGTATTGTATTTTAGGTGTATCACAAAGTATATTGATATATGTATACATTATGAAATTTCTGCAGTAAGTGTAGTAACATCCATCATATAGCAAACACTTAACACTGAAAATATCCCAAACTTTGAATCCTAACCAAACATTTATCTTTCAAATGTAACAGTGGGTAATTGAAAATATTTTAACTATCCCTGCAAACCTCGATTCCATACATATTGCATTAACAGTTACTACCTCTGCACAAACTATTTTCTTTTC
The DNA here is from genome assembly GCF_014898055.3 of Talpa occidentalis. NCBI lineage: Eukaryota > Metazoa > Chordata > Mammalia > Eulipotyphla > Talpidae > Talpa > Talpa occidentalis. The sequence continues at coordinate 76,540,523 of NW_023603184.1, read as the reverse complement.
AACTTTTCCTGAAATTTTATAGCACATTTTGATAAACCATTTATCCCACCTGTTATGTCTTTGCTAAAGCATTTCTGTCATGAAGCAGTATTCCGAAAGGATTGATTCTCTTTTCCTTAGACTGACATTCCTAATTTGTGTGGTGCTTATGTGTGGGCTCATCCTACCATAGATCTTAGCAAACCTTTCAGCATCCTCTCTAAACATTACCCCACATCTCTAAATTCTTCTTAAAAACAATAACTTTCTCAATCCTTTTGACTTTCTTTTTAGCTACATTGTGGGAGTTAACACTTGTCGGTCTTTCAGATCCATTTTTCACAAAGAAACGACATTTTATCACTTTACTAGCATTGCAATAGGCATCAGGAGAAAGAACCCTGCTGCGTTATTGTAGTTGAGTGATTTTTAAAAATCAGATATGAAACTTTGAATTTATCATTTAGCAAATTTTAAAATTGTTAAATGGTCAACAATTTCAGGCCATTTAGTTCTAGAATTATTGACCATATCATAACTAAAACAGAATTATACCATATATTTATATTAATATATTCTAACATGAATGTATGTATATTATTATGTCATTATCTTATCTGATATTTGAATATTGGGCAAAGCATTTTTTTTTTTTTTTACTATCTGAATTATTGCATGTGATAGTATACATTCTCTAAACTCCGAGGTTGGGGGGGGGACTAAAATCTGTATTCATCTATTTTTTCATCTAATATTTTGTGATGTCTTTCTTAGCTCCCAATAACACATGTGATGGGAACACTTTCATGTGCCATAATAAAGTATGCATTCCCAAGCAATTTGTTTGTGATCATGATGATGACTGTGGAGATGGCTCTGATGAGTCCCTACAATGTGGTAAGTACTTCTCAAATTTTAGTGAGGCATATCTCAGCTTAAGTCTTTCTAAACCATGTATATATATGGTTTCTAAACCATATACACACATACATATATATAAAAATAACAAAAACAAACACATTACTTAGTGTCATAAAGGACAGTTAAGTTATACACATACACATCACATAAAATCTCTTTAAACCTCTAGCATAATTACACTTTATTTGGAAGTCATGGTATATGTGGAAATAACATCAAGTGTTATTCTTATCAGTAATTAACCAGAAAATGTTTATAACAATGTGTTTGGATTTGGGCCTCCCCTGGTGGCTCAATCCGTTTAGCGCTGCTCTGTGAGGCTATCTGCAGCCTCTGCCTTGCCAGTTCAATCCCGGTCGGCCGGTGAGGGTCCCACGTGGCACTGTAGACCTCTCCTGTTGTGCCCGCTGCTCCCCTCAGCAGTATATTTTGTCAGTCTGCCTGTTCTGTTCCCAGCTCTGGGTCTGGTGAATCCACTAACCATCTGGCACATCAGGCCTGTACCCTGGTTCTTGTATGGATAAATAAAACTTTAAAGAAAAAAAAATGTTTGGTTTTAAGTACTTGAAAGTGCTTTGTACTGTAAATACAATATTTGACTAGGTTTATAGCCAAATTATTTTATAGTAAAATATCTTATAAGCAGGTATTTCACAGAGAAAAGATATAACCACAATTCACAGAAAAATTGGATCAGTAACATTTTCCATTTGCCCTTTCTTTATACACATATGCTGACTTGTTAAAATTTAATTTATTGCCATGAAATTTATCTTGCATACGCATACATGTAACCATTATGTAACATGTATATATATTTATAAACAATAGCACATTAAAAATGCTTAGTTGAAGTTGAAATCTTATCTGTATTTTTGTAATATTTAAATGTATACATGAATATATATAAAGTGAAAAGTCATGGAATCCACATTTCCTCTGGAAAGGTAGTAGGTTTAGTGCCTTCCTTTGTCTTCCCTGTGCATTGTCTATCAGTTTTTAATGACCATTTCTACATTAAGTCATGGATTCAGTGTGATATTTAAAAACTACATTAAAACTCAAGATGTAAATCTAAATTAGTTGGGTGCAGTGTGTGTCTTCCTCCTACTAGACATTGAATTGGTTGATGAGGTCGTGATGGTACAGTTCCAACAAGAAGAAATGAGATACAAACAGTAAAATAAGAAATATAGATGAGAATAAAAATCATAGTACATGGAAATAGACTTGAGAAAATAATTCTTGAGGCACTAAGGAATAAGAAGCAGGCGCTATTAGGAAGTCACATTGAGGTGCTAGAGAGCATGACATGATGCTTCAAAACATGGACTCTGGAGCCAAATGACCTTAGTCCAAATCTTGCCACTTACTGACTTACTGTGATCTTGAAAGATTAGCTTCACCTGGCTGTTTCTCATTTTCCTCAATTGGAAGAAAATAAATGTAACAGTGGTTAACTTTTTGGATTATTAAGATAATTAAATTACTTGATATTTGTAAAGTATTTAAAACTGTGCCAGATATAATAAATTCTACATATGCTTACAAAGACTTGTAAATTGACATGGTTGAAGAATTGCAGTAAGTCTTTTGTGAAGTAAGTTGAAGTTAGGAAGTTGAAAATATTCCAAAAAGTCTGAAATACAAAATTAAATACATTGTGTTTAATTATTTTAGTCCTCAGTTACCACTATACCTTTTAAAGCAGGGGAATTCCACAGTCAAATTTATGTTTGAGAACAATCTGTTTCAGCAGGGTACACAATATATTGCCATGTGGGAGGGGAGCCAGAATAGGGAAATAAATGTATTAGAGGGTTATTGTAATAGTTCTGATGATTAGTGATGTGGTTCTGAACCAGAGCAGAAATCATGGAATGGAAAGTGGAGAATGGGTCAGAATTCATTTGCAGTTTGATATGGAAGACAAAGGAGAATTTATATCCTAGATGATATGATGGATGGTGCTGCTACCAATGAGTTTTAGAATGCAGGACAGTCATTAAGGGCCAGTTTTGCTGGTGCAGTAGAAGAGCGATGTAATAAAGAATTTATTTTGGATATTTTGAATGTGAAGTGTTAGGCAATCCCATGAAGCTTTAGCTTAATGTTTGAAAAGTGAGTTCTAGAGATCAGAAGTACAATCAGGATAAATAATATTAATTTTGTGGCCATTCAACCGAAAGAATGAGAACAGCCAACAATGTAGAAAGGAAAAGGAGTAAACGATAGACTAATGATTCAAGGTAGGACTCCATCTTTAACATTTTTTTATTTATTTATTTTTTTTTTAATTTTTTTTTTTTATAGAGGCATGTTTATTTATTTATTTGTTTGTTTGTTTGTTTTGTTCATACATGCACTGGGTATAGTCAGAAGCGCGGGAGGGTGAGAGAATTCACCAGAGCCAGAGCAGGGAGCAGAGCAGGCAGAAGGACCGAAGTACACTGCTGAGGGGAGCAGCCGGCGGCAGGAGAGGTCTGCGCGCCATGTGGGACCCTCCTCTGTTGGCCGGGGAGCAGCCGGGGATCGAACCGGCGTCGCAGAGGCTGCGGGCAGCTTCGCAACCCAGCGCTCAACCGCTGCGCCACCGGGGAGGCCCTTATTTATTTTTTTTAAGATTTATTTATTTATACAAGCACTGGGTACAGTCAGAGGCGTGGGAGGGTGAGAAATTCACCAGAGCCAGAGCAGAGAGAGCAGAACAGGCAGAGTGACGAAGTACACTGCTGAGGGGAGCAGCGGGCGGCAGGAGAGGTCTGCGCGCCTTATGGGACCCTCGCTGGTGTCCGGGGATCGAACCAGCATTGCAAGGGCTGCGGGCAGCCTCGCAACCCAGCGCTCAACCACTGCGCCACCGGGGAGGCCCACCATCTTTAACATTTTAAGGTAGAAAAGGAATTCATACTAAAGAAGGGGAAAAAGGGAACAGCTAAAGCAAAAATAGAAAGTGGGCAAATGAATTATGTATATTCAACCAAGAAACATTTTTCCAAGGTAGTGGTCTACAACATCAAATATTTTTTTGACAGTCACTTGGCATTGTATTTCTAAGAGAAATTTCAGAAGGTAGATGCTGCAGAAATGAGAAGTTAATGGGTCCGAGGAACTGAAGTGGGGGAACCAAGATTGGACAGGAAAGAAGACAGATGTGTGGTCAAGTGACATGCAGGTGGAAATTTGTTTGGAGGAGAAGAGACTTTGTATTCACTGAGGTGGAGGAGCTGGTGACTGAGAGGGAGGGAAGTTTTAGAACCATCTAACTTTACCATTCTCTATGGTAAACATTTTTCTATTGGATTTTTTGTTTGTTTGTTTTTAAAGCATAAAAATCTTACTCCATCTCTACAAAAGTATAATGTTTGCTCAGATTTACCAGAAACGTTCTAATAGAAATAGCAGTTTTTATTGGCAGTGAATTTAGGGGAAAATCCAATCTAAAATTTATGCTGTGAAAAGTCAAATGAGTTTTGGGCTTCCCCTGGTGGCACAGCGGTTGAGCGCTGGGCTGCGAAGCTGCCCGCAGCCGTTCGATCCCCGGCCACCAGAGAGGGTCCCACATGACGCGACAGACCTCTCCTGCCATACCCGCTGCTCCCCTCAGCAGTGTATTTCTTCGTCATTCTGCCTGTTCTGTTCCCCGATCTGGCTCTGGTGAACTCTCTCTCCCTCCCCCGCTTCTGACTGTGCCCAGTGCTTGTATAGATTAAAAAAAAAAAATCTTAAAAAAAAAAAAAGCAAATGAGTTTTACTTACAAAGAGGCATAGATGTATACATTAACATTTGATGGGTTGATTCGTGATTTGAATAAAAAGTTTAATGCCTTTACAAATCAACATATAAGATAATTACAATAGTTTCTGTGCTTATTGCTCTATTAATTGTCTTTTAATTTTCTCATTTTAGCAATGTCTTTATACTTTGAATGCTATTTCCAAACATAAACATGTCATTACAGCTTCTGAGAATTGTCATTATAGCTGAATCAATTTAGCCATATGTTCTAGTGCTATACATCCTAAACCTACTCCTGAAAAAAAGATTCAAATAGCATTCATTTTAATTTTCCTTCTATATGAAAACATTAGGACATTGAAATGGTATATGTGAGTGTTACATTCTTTTATTTCTTACACAGAAACAAAGAGTGGTTTGTCTGACTGTATTTTCTAGACCTTTTTTCTACTCCCCCCTAAAATAAATATATATATCTTGCAAGTCTGCCTACTGTCACATAAAGAAATGAGAATATTTCCTGTAGAAGGTATGGGTAATCCTTATGGTTGACTAGGCACAGTGTACATTAGGGGATAAGAGTTTTAATGAATGTATGTTATATGAATTTGTCTCTAGAATACCGACAATGTAATGCAGAAGAATTTAGTTGTACTGATGGACGATGTCTTTTAAATACTCAATGGCAGTGTGATGGAGACTTTGACTGCCCTGATCATTCTGATGAAGCACCTTTAAACCCAAAGTGCAAAAGTGCAGGTAAAGAAAATACATGATACTATGCTTATTCCCAAATTTGGGTTTTTAATCGAAAAACTGATAACTGATGTTTAGTCTAGTATGACCTTCAATAAAGAAAATACAAATTAGGTCCTCCCCTGATGGCGCAGGCGGTTGAGCACAGCGCTGTGGGGCTGTCTGTAGCCTCTGCAGTGCTGGTTCTATCCTTGCTGGCCGCCAAGGGTCCCACATGGCGGGGCAGACCTCTCCTGTCTCGCCCACTGCTCTTCTCAGCAGTATATTTTGGTCATCTGCCTGTCCTGTTTCCCACTCTGTCTCTGGTGAATACTCTCACCCTCCTGCTTATCTGGCCTGTACCCCTGTTCTTGTATAAATAAATAAATCTTTAAAAAAAAGAAAATACAAATTATTAACCATGTGATATTTGTTGCGGAACCATGCATGATCCTAGTAACCAACTCTGCTTAGGGACTACTTTTTGAAATTTAAGATTATACAAAAAATGATTATACAAGGAAATGAACCAAATGAATCCATTTTTCTATCTCATCGAAAAATGTCATTTATTATTATTATAAATTACCTGTGGACCTCTTTAAAAGTTCAAGAATGAAAATTGAGAGAAAATATCTATTATTCATACATTGGCAAAATGAAATAAATTGAAAAATTATTTGAACATATTGTTGTGCATCTATACATATGCATGTATGCTTGTGTGTGTGCATGTATATGTATACACATAGAGAGCAAGAGTACCATACACACATGTATATGAACCTACATAAAGAGCAAACAAACCATTTTTTGGTCTATTTATCTCCTCACCATTTCAAAGGCTGAGTACCTAAGCAAAATTTCAAAATAGATGGGCAATTTTTTCTAGTGTACTCTACCTGTTAATAGGCTTTTATCATGTTTGATAATGAGTAATGTTCTAGTCATCAGGTTTTGAGTAGCTCCAAAACCTGAAATATTTTCCATGGCTATATTTAGAACAACTATTATTCACCACAAATGTCCTTTTTAAGCCCTGACTTAAAAATGCCATTGTTATATTTCTAGGCAGAAAAAGAATTTAGGAATATGTACCTGTTTCCATATTCTTAATTTTTAGCAATATATAATTTCTTAGAGACATAAGCCTTGAGGGAAATGTCAAACTATCATACCTTTGAACTCATTGTTCATAATATAGTGAAGACAGCATTATTTCATCAATTTTACTATAGATGCTTATTTTGATTACTAATTTTCATAGTAATGCTAAAATTTCAATAAGTGTGAAAATTAAAATATAATTTGCCCTTGGTTTTGTATATTTTGCATATAACATATTACACTGAATGTTACACATCTTAAGGGTACATACATTTGTGATAATTTTTGATAGATTATTTGTGAGTGTTCACAACAATTTTAGTATAAAACAATGGCATGCCCTTTATGTTCCATTTGTTTTATTTTCTTTTTCCAGAACAGTCATGCAACAGTTCATTTTTTATGTGCAAAAATGGCAGGTGCATTCCCAGTGGAGGTCTTTGTGACAATAAGGATGACTGTGGTGATGGCTCAGATGAAAAAAACTGCCATATAAATGAATGTCTGAGTAAGAAAGTGAGTGGATGTTCTCAGGACTGTCAGGATCTTCCAGTAAGTTATAAGGTAAGTACTCACCAGAAATGGCAAATCATGATACATTGGAATTTTGAGGTGATGAAAACTACTTAATCCAATATAGCTGTGAAATGTAAAACTTCACAATATTTTTAGGGAAAACATTTAATGGGACAGTGTCTTTTTAAAATACCATAATAATAGTATGGTAAAATAATTATGAGGATATACTCAGGAAGACAAATTAATCAAATTGTTGAATATAATCAACACACTGAACACAGGAAAAACAAGAAAAGACAAGCGTTTCTAGAGAAACTACTATGGCAATGGTTATATACATAAGTAAATGACTCTTAAGTTCCCAATTTTTCCCTTATATTTTCCCTGTCATACATCTTTGAATTAGAATAAGCTAATTAATCATTTATTTACCACAAACCTGGAAAATACAGGATTTTTCATGTAAACAGGCATGAAACATAAGAGGAAGGAAAAAGAAAGCAGACACATGAGTTATTAGGACTGAATGAAGGTGTTCTACAAAATAAATGATACCTAATATCCTAACTAATTTTTGTTGGTCTCATTTCCCTAAAGGACACTCACTAAGTTGATTGACATAAGTAGCTTTTAAAAATATCTGTTTCAGTATGTTGGAAAGGAAGACACAAAAGAACAAAATATCAGAATTAAAGTTATGCTTGGGTTAAAATTGTTTTTGTGTATATGAGAAATCTCAGGAGGAGCAGTCCACTTCAAATTTGTGTTTAAAATTAAACATTAGCTTTGAATGAATCTGCCATAGGACACAGAGCCTATAAAACACACAGGTAGTCTAATGCCAGTTAGGACTGTTCCGAAGTTAAATTTTACTCTACTGAATTTCCACTGATTAGAACATACCCTAGTTACTGGGGACATTTATGGACCTTGTGCTTTAGGGAAAACCTTGGCAAAGCATAGTGTATCCAAGTACTTTGTCATTCTATGACATGTAAGTTTGATCTAATGCTAAATTCAGCCAAACAACCACTTTGCCATTTTTAATCACTGGATTTCTGGCAAATATAATTAATTTAGCTAAATTGGTTGGGATTTTAGACATAGGTAAAACCTAAAAACAGAAATAATTGTCCTTTCCTATGTAACGATAGAGAAGAAAAGTGATATACCGAAGTAGATTTATTTATAAAAAGTGTTTAGTCCCAAAATTATATTTAATAGAGTAGGTTAAACATACAGACTAAAAACACACCCATACTCACTCATAAACACTGCTACTGGGAAAAGGAAACAAGACAAATGAGCCAGGACAGCTCTTAATGAGAAGAGTATGCATCACGTAATTAATTTTGACTAAATGTTTTGAAACCAAATGAAGCAGAAAGAATATTATTGGTGACTTATCTACAATCAATAAAGAAACGTTTCCTGAAAACTCAGGGAATGCATCGTGGCATAATTGTAGGCATCAAGCCTATAATTTAATGTAAATAATATAATTGAAGTTATAAGTTATAAATAAGTCTTTAGTTATAACAAATAGAGTATATACCTGCTATTTGTAATATAGGTAAAATATGTCACAGTCTATATATCTATAGAACATATGTATCACTAATATATATGAAAGTATTCATATAAAATTTAAATTTCAAAGTGGATCCATCTGTGTTTTTACATATATTTAAAATATGTCAATCATGGTAAAATCTAAAAATTTTGGAATAACAAATGGTCATCTTTTTGACGTAAAATCACATATTAAGTTTAATAATTTTTAAATGCCTGCATTTAAGAAATAACAAATAGAAATTCCATATTTGAAAAACTTCTTTTGATAGAAGTTGATGTCACCAAGAAAACTTTATTAAATCAGACTATTTTAATTGCTTTATAGATTCCTCACACAGAAATATCTTCAAAATATCAATATTCTCATTTTGACTACTCTGAAGGTATCATAGAATGAAGTGAGAATTCCAGTTAGAACAGACAATTCATTAATTTAGGAAGTCTGTGTAGATGATACCACATTGAATTGTTGTGATTAAGTTTCTGAATAGGTATATGTATCAAAACTAGTGAGTAAATTGAAACATCTCTTAAGGGAAAGAAGACCACAGCAAACTTCAAGAAGCTGAGACTAGAATTATAACAAGTGATTTAAGCAAAGATTCAACAAACATTTTACATTTTTCCAGAGATTGTGGAAAACTATCCACTAACCTATTTCTCCTCTTACAATATCGGCAGAACATGACAAAAAATATTCTAAATTCTATAATAAATTGAAAAGTGGTTAATAAAGCAAAATTTAGATTATTATGGAATGTGATTAATTTTCATGTTTGCTATAAACCAAATACAATGTATCTAAATATTCAAAGGGAACAATAACATTTAAGGCAAAAATGTTATTTTGATGGAAAATTATGTTTTAAAAATATTCCCTTTCAATAAGCATGATTCAACTTCCTTTAAAAAGTTTCTGTAAAGGGCCTCCCTGGTGGTGCAGCGGTTGAACGCTGGGTTGTGAAGCTGCCCCGCAGCCTCTGCAGTGCCGGTTGGATCCCCAGCTACTCCCTGGCCACCAGAGGAGGGTCCCACATGGCGCGCAGACCTCTCCTGCCACCCACTGCTCCCCTCAGCAGTGTACTTCGTCATTCTGCCTGCTCTGCTCTCCTCCCTGACTCTGGTTAGTTCTCTCACCCTCCCACACTTCTGACTGTACCTAGTATTTGTATAAATAAATAAATAAATCTTAAAAAAAAGTTACTGTAAAGTATAAACATTCTAATTTCCTTTGTTTATAGAAATGATTCATTACATTTGCTAGCTATTACTAATTTTACCGTCAAGAAATTAACTTTCCATAAATGTGTTTTTATCAAAATTGTGTATTTGATAAAATAGTTGTATAAAGCTGACATTAGCTATTAAATGTGATTTTTCTGAACCCTAATTAAAACTGGTATACTGTTTATTTTTATTATATTGTCTGAGAGAATTTCACACATTTTTACACAATTTCCATTGATTTGCCCTAAAATGCCCCTTGAATTTACACTTTCCCTTGTACTGCCAATGGGTCTTCTGGCTTCCCTATGCTGTGATCACATGATCTAAATCTAAAACATGATCACATGTTTTCAGTAATTTCATCTTGTATCCTATCAGTTTCTCATTTTCTTTCCTAAAATCATCTGTTTAAAAAATTGTGACAAAATATACATGACAAAATTTATAATTTTGACCATTTTTAAGTGTATACTTCAGCTACATTCAGTATCTCATTTTCTTTTGCTATAGAGCAAGCATCAATTCCCCTTTCTCTGGATAGCAGATAAAGCTACTCAAGAAAAGTAATATCACAGGCTAATTTTTGATGAGGAGAGTTTGTGAAATAAAACTCCAGCTTTTGCTTTGATTACAGAGTGCTATTGGATTCTGGAGATTGAAAACACATTCTATAATGATGAGGATTATTAGATAAATATTGAGATAAATATTGGTGTATGTAGTTAAAGATAAAAGTACTAAGAACTTAAAGGGATTCTTCCCTTGTGAAAGATTTTAGAAAAAGATACTGATTTATCATTTGAGTACTTTCAGTTGAAGTTAATGTCACCTCCCCTTCAAGTAGTGAAAAATTATTTAAAAATTAATTCTGCTATTCAATAAATTCTTTGCAGATTATTTAATAACATGCATGTCTAACACTTTCCCCAACAGAAATAACACTTGAAATGCTTACTATGATTAACTCCTAAATACTGGCTAATCATAGCAACTTAGAGTTCCTTTTTAATTCACTGTCCTTCAAAACTCTCAAGTTTTTTTATTCAAAGAGCACTAAATAGTCTTGGTAAAGGTTAATGTGATCATTACCATCTGGTCAATTATAGCTTCATTTTGTATAATTATAATTTTCATATGCTATTTGGCCAGGACTGAAAGTCAATGGCCAATCACAGCACTAAAATTTTCAGTAAGATAAAGACATATATGGAGTGACATTGTAGTGAAAATTGATATGCCAGTTAATAAGCATGTCTTACCATTATCAGAAGGATATAAATAACATCGTAGAGATGCTCAAGAAAATATGGTTATACAAATTGATTCACTTGTAGTAGGATAGCTACACTATTATTTCTCCAGATAACATTATATATCTGGTTGTGAAATCAGATCAGATTTGTAGACAATGAGTCTTAAGATAATAATGCCTGTATCATATATTTCTTTAAGTCTCTGAAGTAACCTTTGACAGTGGTAGCAATACTAAAAACTGCTTATAAGGGTAATTCTTGCAATTATTAACATCTTTTACAGTGAATATATAATTCAATAGAAAAAGAGCAACAGTAGTTGACAGTTTGGTTCCATTTCCCTTGCAGTTCTTTAGCCACATGGTTTTGGTGATGTCAATTACCTTTTGCAATCTTGTGGATCTTAGAAAATCAATGGAGATATTTGAGAGAATGATTTTGTGACTTTATTTTCTCATAATATTTGTGATTCTTATTAAATCACTGGGGTACGGAAAAGACTTCCCTATTTATATTCTTAAATGATTTTCTTGCTTAAATCATGCTAAAGGAATATCTGATAGGGAAAGACAGTGACAATGATATGAATTGATTATGCTCGTTTTTCATTCCCCAGTGCAAATGCTGGCCTGGATTTCAACTGAAGGCTGATGGCAAAACATGTGTAGACATTGATGAATGCTCTTCAGGCTTTCCGTGTAGCCAGCAATGCATCAATACATATGGGACCTACAAATGCCTCTGTACAGATGGGTATGAAATACACCCTGATAACCCAAATGGCTGCAAATCACTCTCAGGTATCGAATTGAACTTGTCCACTGATCCAACCTCAGTTACAAAAATGGATCCTGAATTTTATGACCATACTTACTGAATTTACTCTTGTGAGCAATTTCTGAAAAATCAAAAACTTCCCTATTTAACTTGATATCGAAATTTTGTGTGCTGTCCTCACCATTCTCTTTTTTTTTTATAGCAATGCATTATGATCTTGTGAATTAGTAAGTGTTTTCTAGATGTTGAGAGTGCTCTTAAGTAAAACAATTTTTTCTAGTTTCATGATGGATCATAGGATCTCAGGAGCAGGTTTGACCAAGACTATTAAGAGCTTATGGTGATGGTATTGTAATATTTTTCCTTGACCCTATACTACACATTCTCTTACATGCATATCAAAGAAAACAAATCCATCAGCTTTGTAAGAAAATTTGAATTCTTCCAGTGTTTTCAATAATTCCCTTGATTCTAATATTATTAAACTTCTATTTAGTCTACATCATGTGTTTGCCTCTGTGAATTGTTTATTAAGTAGTGTGTTTGACTTTGTAAATTAGACAAATAAAACAGAGCATCGACTTTGGAAACATTGTAATTCATTAGGGCAGATATCAAACAGATTTGAAGTGATGTAAAGCAGTATATAAAAATGGCTGTTAAAATGGGCAGAAATGATGCATATGGTGTCTTTCTCCCCCTTACACTCTTTTTTTTTCTGTACAAGGAATCAGCTGGTAATGCCAGTTTTTCATGCAGATATATGAAGGTGCATGAATTTAGAGCATTAAATGTTTCCTTATGTATTTTCATGAAATAGTACCAGGGATAGGTATTTGACAATAAATACTTAAGTATGTAAAGATTTGCATATTATGGAGAAAAAGTAAGTTATTCTACTTATTCTTATAATAGTCTTCCCTGAATCAATTTGTGTATTATTTGGACCTATTGTGTTATTTGTTAACTTACTATTTTTGGCAAACTCATGACTTACTACACCATTGTGATAGTAACAATATTAAAAAAAAAACAAAATTTCAAAACCAATGTGTCCATTGCTTTAAACTTTTCATAAAAGATTGTGTAGAAACAATGAATGCTAATGATTACAGTTTGAGTCTTGTGATATTAGGTGTCCATGTTCTAGTTGTTTTAGTTAATGATTAGAAGTTAATAATTTTGATTTTAAAAAGTGTTACTTTCACCTAGAAAGGTTAGATGTTTTCAAATACTTTGAGATATAACTGACAGAGTATTATATAAATTTAAGATGTAAATGTATTGATTTGATTATTTATATATTGTATATGACAACCACCATAATTTCAATACCTTATATAACTGCCATTTATATTTTGTGATCTGAACTTTTAAAATCTACCTCATTGTAACTTTCAAGCTTACAGTACTGTAATATCTACAGTCATAGTAATGTACATTAGATCATCAGAACATATTTATCTTCTAATATCTTTAATCCACATTTTTTTCACCCCTCAGATCCCACTAACCACCATTCTACTCTCTGTTGTAGCCTTTCTAGATTCTACATATATGTAATATTACATATTTCTTTCTCCAATTGCCTTTTTTCAGTTAGCATAATGCCCGTAAGGACCATCCATGGTATCACAAATGGCAGGGCTACCTTCTTTCTCATGGATGAATAATATTCTACATATATACACAAAAATATTTATTTTACATAAATATTTGACACATTCACTCACCTGCTGATGGACACTTAGGTTGTTTCCCTGTTTCTCTAACTTGACTATTATGATTAATGCTCCAATAAACATAGTAGTGTAGATATCTCTTTGATATCCTGCTTACATTTCATTCATAAATAGCTAGACAAAAATGAGATTGATGGATAATATGGCAGTTCAGTTTTCAATTTTTTTGAGCAACTAGCATACTACTTTCCACATGACTGTGCCTGTTCATTTATTTATTTATTTTTTATAGCTTTGAATCATTTTATTAAAAAGTTGGTATTTATACATAAACTGCTAAGAACTTAAAATTCATCGTAACATTTATTTCATTTTTTGGCTTGACCTTCTAGTAAATCTTTAGCTTCATTGATTTTGGCTGCTATATAAGGAGATCCTCCCTTGTCTGTTTATAGTCCAACCAATATTATACAAGTATTCCTTTTTCCACATCCTTGCCAACACTTGTTATTTCCTTTTAACAATATTCATTCTTACCGGGTGATGTGATATTCCTTGTGGTTTTGATTTGCTTTTCTTTGATGGTAGTGACGTGTAAGTATCTTTTCATGTACCTGTTAGCCATTTGAAGGTTTACTTTGAAAAAAAAATACCTATTCAGTTTCTATGCACATATTTAAATTAGATTTTTGGTGGTGTTGATTAGCATGAGATATTCATGTATTTTGGATTTTTTAACCCCTTATAGATACATGCTTTGCAAATATTTTCTCCCATGCCATAAGTTGAAAAGAATAGGATCGCCTAAATATTGAGTGAAATATCACTGATGCAATTCATATTTAACAAATTTAGAACTATTTACTAAGGGACAGCAAGTCACCTTCAACTTGAAAGTTAAATCTGTTGAGCATGATTTGAAGCCTCAACAATAAAACTGGAATGACAGGTAGGGGGTGCTGTCATTGCAAACAGGAAAGGATATTCAGGATGTGTGCCTCCTATTTCTAATCCTGTAATAGAATATGCTAAAAGATAATATAGCCTATAGGTCTTATATATTTGCTATAAAACTAAAAGTATCAGAAGAAGAAAGTAATTTTTTCAAACATTAACATGAAAATAATGAACAATAAATAATTTATAATTTATAATAAAATCCACATTATATATATATGTATTTCCCTTTTTAATTTTTAAAAATGTATGCTAGTATTGTTTGTTTAACTGGCAACTAAGATTATTAATGCATCTTATAAACAAAGATGTTTAAAAAGAATTTGAGCAGTGTTTTTTATTGAATTGACCTAGGACTATAACAATAAAGGATGTGTTCAAATTGACTTTAAATTATTAAGATACATATCCAAATAAATATACTCTGCAAAACTTTCTAAATATATTTCCCTTAAGAATCTGTTTGCTTTCATGTAAATTTTGAAGAGAAATCCAATATAAAGGTTTAGTAGATCTTCATCTAAAAGAAATATGGTAAAATTCTTATTATCTTTCTAGATTTAGAATAAAGGAGATATTAGAACTATATATAAAAGAGCTAACTATAAAAGGAAATAAAGTGATTAAGAAATAAGACTCACAAGGAATGGTAAAATTAATAAACAATGATTATAGAAACTGGGGATCTGAATTTATTTAGGAAAATAACCCCAGGCAGATGAAAAACATGTATGAAGGCAATGATACTCTTGGTCTTTACCAGATTCCTCCTAGGAATATAGGTTGACAACTTTATTATAAAGAAATAATTTTCTAATTGTGTGAATATTTAATTGCACTGCATGTTTCCAAAATAGATGCAGATAATTATTTTCTAAAATTCATTTTTTAAAATCTGATTATAACACTAGGTGTTTCCCACTAATTCCATATAAATTAGGTAACTTAAGGTTCAGGATCATTGAGGGAAAGAGAGGCCTTTAGACTTTTTAGAATTTTCTGTTATTTCTTTACTGCCTAGGTATTTGCTGCCTTTTCATTTTATAATCAACTGAGGTGTTCAGTATGATTTTTTTTTTTTTTTTTTTTTACTATCAGCCTACCAGGGGGACTTCATTTGACTTTGCATTGTTGCATAATCATAATCTAAACTCAAAATTTGAAGTTGAAAACCATAAAGTCTAATATGTATTTTCTCCTGGCATTTAGATGAAGAACCTTTTCTAATTCTTGCTGATCATCATGAGATAAGGAAAATTAGCACTGATGGCTCCAACTACACACTTTTGAAACAGGTATGATATTCCCACAATGATTCCATAATATTTAGTTTGGGTACTCTTGGGTGTTATATATTAGAGCATGGGAATACCTTATAATTAGAATTTATGAAACATTTATTTATCGATCCATGCATGTATATGAAATTACTCCAAACTTTGTTCTTTTGTCCAGGTAGTGCTTGTCACATCATATTAAAGAAAGTAAAATATGCTAAGTATAATTAATGCAAGGGGAAAACTATCCTCAAGAACAGTGAGTTTTGTGAAAGCATAGAATTGTCTTTTAAGATATTTTTCTCATTATCCAAATTGCTTTTCAACCATGGGATTTACAAATATAATTTTTGTTCACAGTAACAGGAAATAAAATGAGTTTGATTTGGGGGGTAATTTTGGAATTAACAAGGGAGCAAAGATGTACTTATAATGCATTCATATTTAAGGTTGTGAGTCACATGTTCAATTTTACTCTCTATATCACTCAAGCCTACCGACTTGAAAAGAATTTGAGTTGACCTGTTTTGATGTTTGAGTCCTATTTTCAGAAATTAATTACATATGTTACGTGAGATAAAAAGGTGTGATTTCCATTCTATAACAGGATAGAAAGCTATGAACTGCTCATCATAATTTTTTTTTCCAAATCTGCAGTGAAAATAGCAGGATATCAAATAATTAAATTAGGCAGATTATTAAATGGACTGAGAAATCACATACAATTTGCTTTCAGGAAAAAAAAACAAAAAAACAAAAACAGCTTCTTTGGAAAAGCAGTTTGTGTCTGTACTCTACAGATTTCCCTTTGCTCCAAACTGTGTAAGTGACAGAATATATGAAAGCATGATTTGGAGCAAGTGTACCAAAGATAAAAATATCTCTTCTTCTTGTAATATGTTTATGCCGGCATTAGGCATAAATGAAGTAGGCCATTCATGTGATTTTTCAGCAACATGTAGAATGCTCACATTATGAATATATATATTATTTTGTTTCCCAGGGATTGTTTCTTCCACTGCTGCTGTTAGTGTTTCATTCATTTTCTTAAGAATCTAATTTTATTTTAAGTGCAGTTGATCACTGGCAAGTGTGAGATTGACTGAATTGGATTTCCCAGTCTTCTTGTGGGTCATAGATTGAAAATGAACATTACACATTAAAATTCAGATTTCTGACTACCCATGAAAAAATAGGATGTTGTAGCAATGCCAGGCTCACATCCCTGAATGGCTACAATCCAAGCTGTGTAGCAGCTGCCACTTTGACATAAGGCCCAAGCTCTTTAATTCTGATGAATCCTCAAACTTTCCAAGTACCTACATGCCACACACACACATTGCCTGTGAGGTTGAATCTTTTGCTTTTTAGTTTTGAATGTGTCATTATCTACTTTATCATACTGTTTCTCAAAATCTGGATCTTTGGAGGTGAGGTATCATATAAAACATTTTCATGTCGTTTATGAAAGCTAAATGGAAATCTATATAGAACATAAGAATTAGACAGCTGTCTTCTAGGAGATGAAAACTGTAAGAGAAATACCCATAGGGAGCAAGTTTAAGTGTACATAACTTTTAAAATAAAACATTTTTTTCCCAAAAGATTTTCTACATTATTTAACTTAATTATTTAATTTGCTAAAGCCTAACTTTAAGCTTATATCAAATTTATAAAATATTGAAAATTCTCTCTTTTTGACTATTCCATATCTGCTCTAAGCTTCATGATACCTTCAAAGTTAGGGGTGCTTCCTGACAATCTCTGGAAAAAGAACATAGTTATTTTTTTTCTTTATCGAGCTTTTGTTGTTGTTTCTTTTGTATGTTTTCTTATGCCTTATTTTTTCTTTTCTTTCTTTTAAACTGTGCTATTTTAGAGTCCTTTCCTTACAATATTCTTATTTATAAGCTCAAGTGAACCACAAATTGAGCCGATACAGCAACAATATTTATTGTCTTCATGAAAAAAACTATAACAGAGCTTCAATGATAGTTGCTTGCTTCATTTTCCAACCCTGTGGCTCAGGACATTCCTGCTGTTTTCCCTTTTGTTGTCTTTCATGGCTAATATGTTATCAGGAATTGTTCTTAATGGAGCACAGTGACTTTTGTTTTTTCCCTCTATGCGTCATTTAAGTCTATTTCATCTTACCAAGCCACTTTAATGCACACTTTCAAGTAGTTTTTTCACTCCACCCTGGTATCATTTTAAATTGTTGCCAATCACTGGGCCCTAAGTGGGAATTCATTTCAAGTAGTTTTCTTAGTGCAGTATTTACAGAATTGAAGAGAATGTGAGGAAGATAAAGTCTATGAGGATTCTGAAAACTTGTGTCTGTGGATGAACATTTGCACCTACTCAGTAAGGAAAGAGAGACCTAAAAAGCTAGTCATCCTTACGCTCAGTTTTACTTGTGAGCTGCTTGAATTATGTAATTTCTGTCAGGAAACATCTCCAACCACAATTTTCTGGACTACAGAAATTTTCAAGGTTTGCAGAGCAATGCCAGCCATTTCTAAAAGATATTTTGTCTACATAAGGAGTAGAAAATGGAAGTAATATTGCTGCATATTTTCTCTCAGTCAAAATAAATGAATAGACAACACACTTGTCTCAATTATCTGTAAATTCCATAGGTAGGTAATTAGTAGGAGTGACTTACTCTAATATCTTTGTTTAGGACTATGACACAGCAGGGTTGTTGGTGTCTCTTGAAAGAATTTCACAAAACACACAAATGAAACCAACAATAAACTATTAGGAAACGAGAGGATAGATACTGCAAGAGGCAATGGCAGTCTCAGGAAAATGGGAGAGCTGCACTGAGCAGTAAAGCAGCAGAGGTTTTTTTTTTTTATTTTTTTAATTTTTTTTTTTTAATAGAGGCATGTTTTTATTTATTTGTTTGTTTGTTTTGTTTATACATGCACTGGGTATAGTCAGAAGCACGGGAGGGTGAGAGAATTCACCAGAGCCAGAGCGGGGAGCAGAGCAGGCAGAAGGACCGAAGTGCACTGCTGAGGGGAGCAGCAGGCAGCAGGAGAGGTCTGCGCGCCATGTGGGACCCTCCTCCGGTGGCCCGGGAGCAGCCGGGGATTGAACCGGTGCCACAGAGGCCACGGGCAGCTTCGCAACCCAGCGCTCAACCGCTGCGCCACCGGGGAGGCCCAAGCAGCAGAGTTTTAAGATTTTTTTTCTTTTCTTTCTCTGTGAGGAGGGGTCCTGCTTAATTATACATACATCATTCTCATCACTCCTCTTGATTCTGGACAAATTGAAACCACTTCTCCCTCCTGCTTTTCAAATTCAGTCAGGGAAACTAGGGTTTTCCCAGACCTCCCAGTCCAGCTACACCTTAGCTGGTCCTTGAAACAAAGTCATAGCCCCAGCTGGACCATGGGATTGCAGAAAAGCAGTTGTGGTCTTCTGGGTAATATGTGAGAACCCTTTTTCTTTCCCTAACATCTTGAATTTTATTCTCATTTTTGTAGTCAGTAACGACCTCATGAGGTTTTATTGCATAAAATTATAGCAACTGAGAGAGTTCTCTTTTGACCTATGTATTCTAAAGCATTGTTGTAGCTAGGCCAGCAATAACCTACATTCATACACCACAGTTAGAAAATGTAATTTAATAACATGAATTTTAGAAATGAAAATTAATCAAGTAGCTTTCCAATATGTTATCCAATTCAATTCTAACAGTGCCTTTTATTCCAGTAAAATTGTGGAGAGAAAACAAAACACAATTTCCTAAATTAATCATCTTGAACCAAAGGGTGCAAATCTTCAGCTACAAAAATGAAAGAAGCAAATGGGATTTTGATGAAACCAATTTTCAGCTCTGAAACCACTGGGATGACTCAGGTTTTTAGATAGTATTTTGACCATGTCCTTGCTGTTTTAATGCTCATTGCATATGATTCTTCAAAGAGAGCAATGCTCTGTTGTTGTGGGGATTAAGGAGTAAAGCTATAGAAAAATGACCAACTTGACGAGATAGATGTGTTAGACTTGAGACCTTCAGTGCCTCTGCTTTTACAGCTTTAATTTATTATAGTTGACTTGCTAAGCTTAGAATTGAATTTTCATTATCTAAATTGATTATTGTAAAGAACGGAATAGGATAATTCTTCCATGACTGGTGATTGCAGGTAAATCCTTGCTAACATTAAAGACAAGTTTCTCTCTCTCTTTTCCTTACAAAGCTTTACTTTATCCATCTGAATTGCAAGGCCATCACAGAACCCTAACCCATTTACCTTAATCCTCTTGCAGGGAAGAAAAAAAAAAAAAAGAATCTGAACAGGAAAGATACTGCAAAATGAATGAAAGGATATTGAAATGAATTTATTAAACCTTCTATAGAACTTGGCGTGTATTCAATTTATATTATTAAAATCTTGATTTACTTTGCATAGAAAACTTTCCATATATTTATGGTTAAGTGCATTTTGTTAATGAGTCCCCCCAGTTTTTTGCTTATAAATGGATACTTAGGGAATCTTTTGAATTTTCATTTATTTATTTTTAAGGTTTATTTATTTATATTAGAACCGGGGTACAGGCCAGATGTATGGGAGGGTGAGAAGATTCACCAGAGTCAGATCTGGGAACAGAACAGGCAGACTGACGAAATACATTGCTGAGGGGAGCAGTGGACGAGACAGGAGAGGTCTGCTGGCCATGTGAGAGTCTCACCAGCCGGCCAGGATCGAACCCCCGCTGCAAAGGCTGTGGACAACTTCACAGAGCGGAGCTCAACCACCTGTGCCACCAGGGAGGCCCTTTTGAATTTTTAACTGAATAGTAGTTACATTTTTTTAATGTTTATGTTCATCATTCTTGATTGCAATATCAGTAAGAAGTGCACTGCATTTTTTCATCTGGGTGTGGTGAGGAGTTTGTCCTGAGACATGTTGATTTTCTTGTGAAGGACCTGCAATTCTATGTGATAAAGCTATTTCAAGTTAACTTATTAAAATGGAGCTGAAGATTGAGATTACTCATGCTAAATCAAAGTATATGATTTGTACTTATGATCTTAACACCATCACTGTAGGATTTAAGCCAGTTGAGAAAGGGAAAAAAAAAAGTGTTAGGTAGAACCTTTTCTGATGGGCATGTGTAGTCTTGAACTCCTGGGAAAAAATAAAATCTGAACAGTAATAATTTAGCTTTGACCTGAGACTTATAAAGAGATTTATAAATCTAAGCTAGTGTTTACATTACTATCAAATTCTGAACTTTAACAATAGTGGAAACTAAACTGAGACCTAGGTTTTCTTTATTTTCTTTCCCTCTCACAAACAAAACCAAAAAAAACAAAAACAAAAAAAAACAAAAAAACATTTTCTATCTCCTAGAAAATGTTAATCCTTAATTACAGGATTACAACTACTCACAGATATAACCCTTAAAATAATCACCACTTTAATACAATTTGAGGTGAATCGTGATATAAGTAAATAAACATAAGATATAAAGATAAAAGTGTATATAGTGTCAATTATTTTTAAACCAGGAATATTTATATACTAATATACTATTCAAGTATTAAAATAAGTTAACAACTGAAAATCTAATTTTAGTTTTATTAGTCCATTGAAGTAGTAAATTTTGTGCCCTAACAATAGGTCAGAATTAAAGTAGCCCCTAAGCAGTCATTTGAACCATTCAACTAAGATTCTCAAATCCTGATATATAATCCTTGTAACAAATCAAACAGTGGAATGGCTAAACCATAGAGCTGTAGCATCCAGAAAACCATCAGCTGAATTCAGTTTTGTTATCTGCTAAAAAATTCATAAGCATGAGTCTACAGGGAGGCATTTCCTCATATTGTCAGCATGTGGGATAAAAAAGATGTTGACTTCTCAGTTCCTCTTTGGTCAAGTATTCTCCTAAGATTATAACTTCTCAACTCTAATATGACACTGTATGGCCTTAGAGGCCACTTTATGCATGAAAAAAGAAAGCTCAATTATGTTGTTGAGACAAAAGGTTTTGGGGAAAGCAAAGTTTCTAAGTCTTTCCTGGCTATTATCATATGGCTATTCTAGGACTAATATGATAAGGGGATGTTCTACCTTTTTAATTTAGACATATGATTTTTACTTAATCCTCTACAACACAGATTGTAATAGCATTAAATTTGTATTAATATTAACCTAAAGTGTCTCTCACCTAATCTCCTTAAAAGCATTTCCCCCCTTCAGCTTACTGACCATATATTTAAACTACTGTCTTTAAACGTTCCAAAAATTTTATGGCTTACTTGGAAAATATTTTCAAATAAATTAGGCAACATTTTAAGGGTATGGTATAGAGAAAATGTAAAAAAAGTATAGTGCTTTTAAAAAAAAATTGGTGGGCCTCCCCTGGTGGCACAGCTGTTGAGCCCTGGGCTGCGAAGCTGCCTGTAGCTTCTTCAGGGCCGGTTCGATCCCCAGCCTCTGGGGAGGGTCCCACATGACACACAGACCTCTTCTGTCGCACCCACTGCTCCCCTCAGCAGTGTATTTCGTCAGTCTGCCTGTTCTGTTCCCCGCTCTGGCTCTGGTGAATTCTCTCACGCTCCAGGGCTTCTGGCTGTACCCAGTGCTTGTATAAATAAATAAATAAAACTCTTTTAAAAAAAATTATAAAAAGAATTGGTCACAAATACTATTTATTATAATTATAACTTTAGGTTCAAATGGAGATACTAATTCTTCTGAAATCATAACTCATTTAAATAATTTCTGTTAACAATATTTTTTTATTTTTTAGGGATTAAACAATGTTATTGCTATAGACTTTGATTACAGAGATGAATTCATCTATTGGATTGATTCTAGTCGACCCAATGGCAGCCGCATAAATAGAATGTGTTTAAATGGAAGTGATATTAAGGTAACTAGATATGGAAATGATGGTATTATGAATATTTTATTAGTATTAATGTAGTAAATAGAAAATGTTATTTGACGATCATTTATAGAATGTTTTAGGTTGGTTTGAATTTCAGTTGTAGAGCATGAGGTAAGACATTCTTTAAATATGAAATACAAAGACTTTTTCTTATATTTCATTAGAACACAATTATAGTAAGACAGAAATCAACTTCAGAAAATAAAATTTAGAACTTTATTCACAGTGATAGAAAATATGATGCATGATTTCAGTTTGAATGATTAGAACCTGAGGTAAATTGCGTTGAGTTATATAAAATAAAAAGTTGATTCTGAGACTATATAATTGAAAATTGATTATTAGATTGCAGACTGAAGTTGTAGCATTATTAAATTTAACCTACTATATGTGGAAATAACTGAACACGGTTGTATAAAATCATGAATTCTGATAAGATTATGTCGTTACATGCATTTGTCAATCAAGATATGAGTTATTTGACACCATTTCTATATTCTCTGGATTTTAGTTAAATTATTAGCATTATATATATGCAGTAGAATGCATTATGAAGAAGTTTGAATTCATGTAGAAAGAACCCAATAATACTTTAATGTTTTTTGGTAGCCATCTCTATTATTATACAGAAATTTCTGGTAGGAGGAATCAATTTTGAAATTTTGAAATTTATATATTCAATGCCAAAACAGAAGATTTGGTTCAGGTGAATCATAATAGTTATTTTTAGTGATGATTTATTTATACAATTAATTATAATTATGTCACACAGAACTAAGGGGAAGAATTTAATTTTATTATTTGACAATTTAATAACTAAAATTTACATTCTCAAACTTGATCATATATTTTACTACAAGATATTTAAAACTTTTGCTTGCCTTTATATGTATGTATGTAAATGTATTGAATATATAAATACACATATATATTAATGTGATATTGCCTTACAACATTGCATTTGATTTACGGTTATGACATAACAATCCTTCAGATGTATGTCAGTACACCACACCAAGACACCCAGAGTTCTCCACCACAGTCCATTGGGCCCCCTACACATTTTACTCTCTTCCATTCCCCTCCCCATAATTTAATATTTTTAAATTATATTAATTCACTATTCCCTTGCCACCACTATCCCATTACTATTTTAAATCACATTATAGGGGTCACAAGATTAATCCTTTTTCTTGGGATTTAAGATTCACTGATTTCATTTGAATTGTCAACCTTGCAAATTTTCCAAATTATATATCTCTACCCTAAAAATAAAGTAATGCAAATTCTAAGGGAAATGTGTGCTCCGTTGTTCATTGAAGCACTATGTACAACAACTAAACTTTGTATACATCCTAGTGCCCAAATAGTGGATCAGGAAGATGGGCTATATATACACAATGGAATAGTAATCAGTTATTTAAAAAAAAATACAAAAATACTCTTTCCATTTGCATCAACAGGGATGGAACTGGAAAGGATTATACTAAGCCAAAGTAATCAGAGGAAAACAGAAATATCAGATGGTATCACTTGTATGTAGAATATCGAGATACCAAACAAAGGGAGTGAGATAAAGCAAAATAACAAATCCTAGAAATCTGACTATAGAATTGAGGCTACAGGGGAGGTAGCAAGAAAAAGTAGGGAGGAAGCAAAGGAGGGAGGATAGGGGAGATCCTATACCCCTAAAATACAAACAATGATGTAAACCAGTTCAAAAAAGGGAAATTTGATAGAAAAAGAAAGGCTGTCTTGTAACATCCTTCATTGCATTCAATACAATATATATCACTTATTGCTGAAAGTTCATGTCACTTTTTTTATGTCTTTATAGTTGATGGTATAAAGGAAAGGATAACTACAAAATGTCAGTGTTTCTATTATCTAACTTTATAACTATTAGAATCTACGATTCTATTGCTATTGAATACATAGGTTCTATTGCTTCTTTCATTTATTTCTCCCAGCACTGGAAACTCAAATAGTTGATGTAAAGATCAAGAATCCTTTGTTATATGCTTTATATTTGTACACAAAAATCCTATATTTGATGTATATTTGGTGATGATATAGATTGTATTTGAGCACAGCAATTGTATGAGTACAATCTTACTCTCCTTTGGTTTGGTTCAAAGTAGTTAGTGATGATATTACTAGTG
This sequence comes from Talpa occidentalis, assembly GCF_014898055.3. Classification (NCBI taxonomy): domain Eukaryota; kingdom Metazoa; phylum Chordata; class Mammalia; order Eulipotyphla; family Talpidae; genus Talpa; species Talpa occidentalis. Next base: position 76,515,698 of record NW_023603184.1, on the reverse strand, counting down.
TTATTTTGTTGTTTTTGTTTTCCTTTTGTTAAACTAGATCAATAGAGAAAAAGTCTGTTAACCATAGATAGTATCAATAACTCTGTGTTTCTGTATGTGTGTCATGTGGGTGTGAATTAGAATATTTGTCCCAAGTTTTCAGAGGCCAAGTAAAGTATAATGCAAATGTGCTCAACAACTGTGCAGTCATCTAATAGTTTTTTAATTTGGTGTTTTTTTTCTTCTACCCATAAATAATTCCTAGGAACTGATTACATCATATGCATATTCTCAGAAACAAGTAATTATATTGGTATAAATGGCTCTATATTGTATAATATAATTCCATATCTAATGTTTAAATAGTATTCTAATCTCTGGGAAAAAAATCAGTTGGTTAGTTTTTATTCTAAGCATTTATCATGTTAACTGTTTGATTCTTATCTTGTTAGGTAGTTCATAATACAGCTGTCCCCAATGCACTTGCTGTTGATTGGATTGGAAAAAACCTCTATTGGTCTGACACAGAAAAAAGGATCATTGAAGTATCCAAACTCAATGGCTTGTACCCTACTATACTCGTTAGCAAACGGCTGAAGTTTCCCAGGGACCTGTCTTTAGATCCTCGAGCTGGGTTTGTAACACATGTTTAAAATCTTAAATTAAAGATTAGGACTGTGGATTACATATACTGTGGAAAATCCTGTTCTATAAGTTAGTAATATGAAAACCCAGTATAAAATGTAAATGTATAGAAATTCTTATTGAGAAATCAAAAAAAATGTGACTATCAAAGTGGAAGAAAATATTAGATTATGGGATTTTACAGCAAGTATTTTTTAACATTCTAAAGTCAACTATTTTTCTAAGTAAAATTTACTGTGGAAAATGAATAAAATATACATATTTTGTGGATGTTAAAGCCTTTATTTCTTGAAGGAAAGGCAGGCTAACAGCCAACTCTTAGATGGTATTTTGCAGTGTAATGTAGAAGTCACAGGTTTTGATGTTGTAATTTATGCACTATGTTAAGTAGTACCCATGAATAATAAATGACAAGATGTATTATCCATACATTCAAAAGGAAAAGCATAGAGGCAATATTGCAAAACATTCCATTTGAAACTGTGTTTAATTTGCATTTCATTGTGAAAATGGAGAACTAGGCACTGAAAAGTATAAGGCCATCAGGTGGAGATTTCACATGCATGATAAACACACATTAAGGTTAACAGTTGTGTGGTGTGTGTTTGCTGAAGTTCTATAGATTATGACCATAATCATTCACTTTCAATTACGTTGTTTTGGTAGAGAGAAAAGGCATATCCTTCTCTTTTTTCCACTGTAATTTAGAGTGATTATACACTCCAATATGATCTCTATAGAAGTTCAAACTACCCAGCATGCTTGTAAAAGAACAAATTTAGAGAAAATTTGATTTTTAAAAATAGGACACATTTACTATAGCAATTATTATGAGAAGTGCAGTGCTCTAAATTTTCTGCTATCTAAATTAATTTCACATAATATATGAAATTCGTCACAGCTTTTTTCATCCATATATAACAATTAAATTTTGCCTTTTGCTAATAAACTGCTTCTCTGTTTTCTGGTTCCTCATGTTTATAATTGGCAATCTAATAATGTCATAGTGTATAACAGCTTAATTTCAAGCATTACTTTGGGGAAAAGCAGTATTTGATAGAAAACATATTTCAAACATTATACTGTCTCTAAATTAATGCGCACATTGTAACTTTCCCTATATAATTATATAATCATTTTATCTTTTAAAATATTTTCTTTACCAGAACAACAGAAGTTTTGAAAGAGTGTCATCTCTGTTTTAACCAAAGAGAGACACAAGAGAGTTTGTTTCCATAGCTATTTCAAGAAATAAAGGCTATGGGTTTAAGGAAAAAAAAATATTATGCACTTAGTTTGGCTCTCATCTGCATCCATTCATGCCTATGTAAATATTTTAATTGCTCTGATAATTTATCAGAAGATAATAGTTTAGTATGTCCAAATAATTTTTCCTTAAACCCATAAATATCAAAATCATTTTTTTTCCTTTCCTGAAAATCAGTATGACTGGCTGAACATCTCAGTCTTACTATTCAAAATATCTTGTTTTCTAAATGAAATAAATGTTATCCTTAACAGTCATATGAAAGGTCCTAGTTATGAAGGAAAAACTGTATTTTAGCCTAGTAAACACGACTGAATCTCTCTTTAAATTTTATTTATCCCAGGTTACTGTTATTACCCTATAAACTGAAAACAGCCTTAAGTTATCATCAACATAAACCCATCTAGCAAATGTGTCAATTAAAATTGTGAAGTACTAAATCATTGTAGATGCTATGAAAAATTCCCTTTATTTCATTTTTGGATAATATTTAATGATGATATGATTAATATTTTTGTTATGACCAAAGAAACTGATACATATTGGATCATTTTATATATGAGTTTAAAATACCTACTTTAACAATTAAAATTTAATGATGCCTTTTCTGCTGTTTTCTTACTTCCCCAGAGTAAGACAAAAGGGCGACTTGGATTTTATCTTTTATGAGATGAATTTCAGGGAGAAAATACCATAAATGTCTAAAATATTGTGCAATCATGCTATAAAATAGCTTAAATTTTAAGATTATTTCATAAAATGCAATTGAAATGTTCTATGTCAGATTACTGTTGTTATTTGTATATGTTTTGAATGTCAATACAACTGAACCCCGTTTCCTGCCAAATATGATTTCTTTCCTGATATTTAGTTAAAGATAGGGGAAGAAATTGTTTAACAAAAGATAAAGAGTGTTAGATTGTCTAATATAATGAAATAATTAAATATATAATAGGTAGTTTTTTTTAATAATGATAGTATACCAATGATCACTATATCATTTAAAAATGATGGTTAGCAAAAATGGCAAAGAACATGTAAGTAGAAAGATAATTTTCCTGTTTGATACTTATTTATATATTTTTTTAAAGATTTATTTATGCATATAAGAACTGGGCTGTAAGCCAGAGGTGCGGGAGTGGGTGGGGGTGGGTGACAGGATTCACCAGAGAGAGTGGGAAACAAACCAGGCAGATCTACTGAAATACACTGCTAAGGGGAGCAGTGGGTGAGGCAGGAGAAGTCTGCTGCACCATGTGGGTAGCTCCCTGGCCAGTCAGGGATCGAACTCATGCTGCCACGGATGGCAATAGCTTGATAGCACTGTCTTTAACCCCTGTGCCACCAGGGAGGCCCTGGTTGATACTTTTAAATTCAGTTAAAATCCAGTTTTGTTTTTTTTTTTTTAAGATTCATTTATTTATTTATTTATTTATTTATACAAGCACTGGGTACAGTCAGAAGCGTGGGAGGGTGAGAGAATTCACCAGAGCCAGAGCGGGGAACAGAACAGGCAGAGGGACATGGCTGGAGAGGTCTGCGCGCCATGTGGGACTCTTGCTGGTGGCTGGGGTTCGAACCAGCAATGCAGAGGCTAAGGGAAGCTTTGCAGCCCAGCGCTCAACTGCTGCGCCACCAGGGGAGGCCCCAAAATCTAGTTATCTTAATCATTCTGTTTTCTAGTTCAGTTTGGAGACATAATATTCTAACATACATTTTTGGTAGTATAATTTATATTCAGCTTTTTAAAAGTTTTCATTTATGCAAGAGATTAATTTTATATATTAAGTAAAACTACAAAATCTGTTAAAACTGTGATAAGCATAATTTTATTCATTTAGATGCTTAAGTTATCACTTCAGATTAGCAAAATAACAGTAGACCATTATAATAACATTAAGGTGAATATGGAATATAACCAGTTAACAGAAAATAAGTTCATCTACTCATTTAATAATTAATATTTCCTTACACTTAATATATGTGTGACATTGTTCTGAGTATAAAAATAAAAGGCAGCCACCTAGGTCCAGTGGGTAGGAAATGAGTAAAAAAATACAATAACTCATGAAGTAGAGAAAACAGTGTTTTTATCATAATTAAAATCAGAGAAAACTTTCTGGACAAGACTGATGGATCACTGCCACCTCTCTAACATTTTCTGAGTTTTATCACTCTACATGCATATATAGCTTACTCAGAGTTTGAGAAAAATATGATAATTTTTATTATTATCCTTATAGTACAGAGGAGAGCATTCAGCCTCAAAATTACTAAGTGACTTTCTCAGGATCATTAGGTAATAAGAACTGTAGTCAACCTAGATTTCAAGCTTTGGTTCCATATTTCCCTTGTTACATCACAGTAGAGTTGCCGTGATTTTGGATCATGAACATGTTCTTCCAGAGGCATTGAAATAAGGAATAGGGGTCCCTCCTTGGTGGCCTAGGTATTAAGTCTCAGCACTATCACCCCTACGGCGTCAGTTAGATCCCGGGCCAGTGAGCTGACCCAAATAAGGCGCAGCAGACCTCTCTTGTCTCACCGGCTGCTCCCTTTAGCAGTATATTTCAGTCAGTCTGCCTGCTCTGCTCCTCACTGTGTCTCTGTGAATCCTCTCACAATACTGCTGGGCTGTCCTACAGCCCAATTCTACACACACACACACACACACACACACACAAATAAAATCAAGGAATAGAGGGAAAAATTGTACTTATTTTTCCATTTATTAATTACCCTTTATGTAAATTTAATTAGCATAAATGATAGTTTTTTAGTGAAAATTGTCATTATAGGCATGCCTTACTTTTATATTTTTATTTGCTTTTTAAAAGATTTATTTATTTATACAAGAACTGGGGTACAGTCCGAGGTGCAGGAGGGTGAGAGAAATCACCAGAGACAAGCGGGGAGCAGAACAGGCAGACAGACGGAGGACACTGCTGAGGGGAGCAGAGGGTCAGGCAGAAAAGGTCTGCTGCGCCATGTGGTTAGCTCCCTGGCCAGCCGGGAATCGAACCTGCACTGCAGAGGCTGCGGACAGCTTCACAGTGTGGCGCTCAACCCCCTGTGCCACTAGGGAGGTCCGTGCCTTATTTTTAAAGAATATTTTAATTTTCATTTTCTAATCATCTGTTAGCAATACTGCAAGAAAGTCATTCTAGATATATTTTACATACTCACTCTTTATGTTCATTTACTGCCCAATATGAGCAATGGTAATCCAAATAAGCTTGGAACTGACACATTTCATGAATCTAAATCTTGTCATGTGCTGTTCTTTCTTCTTAGAATGCTCTTCTACTTTTTTGTTCAGTTGCAATAATTAGAATTTTTTTTCTCTATGAAACATTCCCTATAGACCCAAGTAGCCACCATATATTGAGCACATAACATTACCTGACTATTACTTGTATAAATGTCTGTATGTCCACCTAGAAAGTTAATTCCTTTAGCATAAGGGTCATGGTTTATTCATTGTGCCTAACACTGAGACCATTAAATTCACTTTTGAAAAAAATCATGAATGAGCAAGTGGATGTATAAACCATGTAGAGGAGATTTCTTTTAGATTTTCTTCTTATTTTGTATTGCTCATTTTTGTATGATATTTGATTGCTCCCCTCAGCTGTAATCCCCATAAATTCCTATCACCACCACACCCCATGAACTGTCACCACAGTCCCTTGTGTTCTTCCCTCTTGCTCTGATCCCTCTATATTCCTTCTAGAGGAAGCACATAGAGTTTTAGCTATGGGTACATTGTACCTGAACCTACACAGACAAATGTATAGGTATGAAAGAAACTTGCCTGTTCAAAGAGGAGAGTCATAAAGGAACTTATGTTGTGAGGAAATGAAAAGCATGCCAGGAAATGAAAACTCAGTTTCTAATTTCTGTGGGGAAATTACAGAAAAAATTTATTAAGCTAAGCAGGCACATAAAAAAAAATCTTCACAAATGTTTACACTATACCATACATTTAAGCAAAAAACACAGAGAAGGAATATAAAAAAATTAATTGTTATTCTAAATGAGAAATACTTGCAGAAGGATGGAACACTCTAAATGTATTCTCTGAATTTAAAAAAAAAAAAGAGGCAGGTTGAGAGCAGACTTATATTTTAAAGAAATATAATGTGTTATGTTTGACTATAAAATATATCCTCAGAAAGCACAGATGCCTGTTGTTATGGTTACAAGTATACTTTCTTTTATATGTTTGCACTTCTCTAAATCTTATGGAATAGATATTATTTGGGGATGGTGTTTTTTTAGATGTTACCTTACATAAACATGCATGCTATATAGGTGAAATTTAGAAATCTCTTTTTGAAAATTTCACTGATGTGTTCATTTTTCAGGTTTATTTACAAAAAAAAGTTCTTAATTTTTAAGGTTACATTTAGATGTTAAAATGTAAGTATGTCTGTTGCAGTCTTTTTGAGAATCTTGAAAAAATATGTATAGTAGTTGAGCTTCACTACGGTAGAGAAAATAAAATTTACCCCCCAGAAATCAGCAACTCATGAAGAAAGAGACACAATGAATTCTGTTTTAATGAAACCCAATTTTTTTTTTTTAACCAGAGAACAATTTAACTATATATTTCTTCAAGGCAGTAGAATATATTTATACCATTTTTCTGGTTGATGAGTAATTAAACAGATAAATCATATAATAATGTATGTAAAATCCAGGAATGAAGTAATAAATTATATACATTTTAGAGGCAACAAATAACTTATTGGTTATTACTAACTCAAGTATATAGATATGTGTGTATGTAATTTACTATATGCTTATCTATATTCTTGGTTTGTTCCTTGTGTTTCCTCATTTAATTTCTCACAATGACCCTGTGTGGAAAAACCACTATATTCTTTTTCAACATATAAATGAGGCTTATTAAAGTGTTTCAGAACACATTGTTAGTAATGGGTGGACCTGAAATTGAACTCAAATAATCTGTTACCAGGATTTGCTTGCATAAGACTAGCTAGTGCTGCTGAGAAGATAAATGCTAGTCTATAAATGTAGGGGTCTGGGTCCTTGTTCCAACTCTATCATTATCTTAACAGAGTGGGACAAGGAATATAATATTTTATGCATTCAGTTTATCAGTGAAATGAAGGCCTTAGGCAACAGCATATTCAACACCTATTGCAGCATTGAAATGTTCAAGTTATACTTTGTTCTAGAACATAAAAGAGATAAAAGAATATTGTTATCAAGGAATTTACAGGTAGATATGAAGATAGAATTTATATTCAAAGAACTATTAAGATAAGATGTTGTTCATGCCTTCTTCCACCTAGGTAAAATTGTCACGCCTTTTGTGCTCCATAGTGAAATATTCAGTAGCTTTTCATAATAGGCTTCACTTTTTTCATTTAATTACATTCACTTCTATTGTATTCACTGCACAATATTTGAAGGCAAAAGTCATATTGGTTTACCTCTGTGCCCCCAGTATTAAGTGGTATCTGTTGCATAATATGACCTCAAGAAATCATTCTTTCAAAATAAGGTTTTCAGTCTCTTAAGAATAGCTTTGGGGTTTATCAGAGATGTTTCACCAACTGACTTAATTAGTGATGTTCTCTGATTATGAGACCTGAGCACCTCCAATATTACTAATGCTTTGTGGATTTCTATGTATTTTGGCGAGCAGAATCAGGGGCCTCCTGGCACCTCCAAGCCTTCATGCTCTAAATAGTTTCTGCGATCTGCCTCATAAAGTCAAAACATACTCTCAGTGCATTTGTCTTTCAATAGAAAAGAGCTTCAACACAATTAGTATGCAACAGAGAACAGAGAAGAAAAGATGATATCTTCTAATTAAACACTCAAAGTTACCCATTCCCTATGGGTAAATGCCCAGCCAAACAGGGATGGTGAAAAGAAGGGCCCCCGAGTTCCTAAAGCTTGCTACAAGTTTAAGGCATCTTCTGGTGCGAAAGCATAAGAAGAGCAGAAAGGGGACAGAAAAGTCTAGCAGGAAAGGAGCAAGATAAAGGCTGTTTTTATTAGCCTCTCCATGAGTCTCTCATTCATGTCTCTGTCTCTTTCAAGTGTTTTCTTCCATGTCCTCCAAGTTCCTGATACAAGTTCAGGACTGAGAAGCACATGCGGCTGCTTCAAATGTCTCTCTGTTCCACGTCTCCTCCAAACCTCTAAGTACTCTCACTAGTCCTTTCCAGCTTCCTCTTGCTGCTCAGTTCCACCCTAAATTAATTGGAGTGGGGAACATGGATCCTCTCCTTCCCATGGAGATTATACTGCTGTATGTGTATGCTATGTGTAGTGTCAATTATATCAACACATGTAATAAAGACAAGAAATTTTGTAGACCAGAAAGAGCTACAGCACAGTATCACAAAAAGCTTCCTATGAAGTGCCCTAGGAAAAGATTGCTCTCACCCAAAACTCTGATTAAACACGGGGTGGTACAATTCCCTCTTCTGAGAATTCCTACAATAAGAAAGATAATGCTGATTTTGCTTACTCTGCAAAAGTTATTCAAATGTATTTGTTCCTGTAACCCACCTTAAAGAAATCTATACCGAAACTATTTAGTTAAGAATTTGTGGAGAACAGAGGAGGCAATGTGTATTATTCCTGAATGAAAATAATCTGTGTCATTGAAAAGGCAAGAGTAAGACAAATGATACGATCTGAGAATGTGAAACTAGTCAACTAAAGTTACATTCACACATTTCAATATTGGGGACAATTTAAAGAAGTATATTTGTGCTGGATAATGGATTTGAATGGCAGGGAGAGAATTTTAGACCTGTAACTATAAAATTTAGTGAGAATGATAAGACAAATCTTCAACTCCATGGAATATCTCTTCCTTTTCTTCTTGATATATTAATTGAAGATGATGATGTCATTTGCCCCCAAAAAAGTACAAAATACAGGGCCTCCCCGGTGGCGCAGCGGTTGAGCGCTGGGTTGCGAAGCTGCCCGCAGCCTCTGAGGCGCCGGTTCGATCCCCGGCTGCTCCCCGGCCACCAGAGGAGGGTCCCACATGGCGCGCAGACCTCTCCTGCCGCCCGCTGCTCCCCTCAGCAGTGTACTTCGGTCCTTCTGCCTGCCTGCTCTGCTCCCCACTCTGGCTCTGGTGAATTCTCTCACCCTCCCGCGCTTCTGACTGTACCCAGTGCATGTATAAACAAAAACAAACAAACAAATAAATAAATAAACAAACAAACATGCCTCTATTAAAAAAAAAAAAAAAAGATTTCTAAAAAAAAAAAAAAAAAATTATAAAAAAAAAAAAAGTACAAAATACAGATAGAAATTTAGAATTGTTATAGGGAAGTCAACCATCTGAAATTCATAATTTAGTTAATAACTTTAAAAACATGATTATTCACATCCAGTTAGTTACAATATTTTTGTTGAGAACATTTAATGGTAAAACATTTTTTTCACTTTTGAAATATATTAACTTCAAATAAAGCACATGTAGAATAAATAGCTAAATAGCAATGAAGACTTTCTAACTAAATCAATTTGAATGTAATTTTAATATTATAGAAGATAGTGAAAGTTGCTTTTTAATTTTAATTGACTATTCTTAAAAATAACATGGCTATATAGAACACAAATACATTGATCATATCTAACATGTATGAGAGATGATAAAATCATATCACATTTATTAGAGGAAAAAAATGCTATGTCAATATTTCCAAGATTCAGTGATTAGTGAGGCAAGAAAAATATTTTGATTTATTTCAATAAAATTATCTTTTCAGTTTTACTTCTTCCTGATCTACTTTATTCATATTTATCTACATTGCCATTAGTATTGACAGCCAATTTTTCCTCCAAAAATTTACTAGGAAGAAATGGGTTTTGTGTTCTAGATGTACTTTACTGGCATCTATTTGATTTTCAAAGTAAAAATATATTGAAATAATTCAGGATTTAAAGAAAAAAAACATAATTGGTTTCTGATGGATTTGATAGCTATTATTGGTTGATTTTAGTATATTCAAAATATGTCTAGAATTAAGGTATACAAAAGCATAGATAGAAAGTCCAGCATTGCTCAATGCAAGGGGGACTGTGGTATTTGTAGACTCAAATTTGCTTTAATTTTGGTCTCAGAGCTCTCTTTAAAGACCTACTCACAAAATTCCACTTTTTGTTGGTCCTAATGAGATACATTCCTCATTTTAAGCAACATTCTTAATTAGTATTTTAGTTAGCAAAGAACTTTCTAATTTATAACCAAATTTCCCTGCCTTCAGACTAATCCAAAAATGATTGTCAACACAAAATATGTATTTTTTTAAGATTTATTTATGCATACAAGAGCTGAGTTACAGGCCAGAGGTGTGGGGGGCTAAGAAGATTCACCAGAGACAGAACAGGGAACAGAACAGGCAGATCAGCCAAAGTACACTGCTGAGGGGAGCAGCGGGTAAGACAGGAGAGAGGTCTGCTGCTCCATGTGTGTAGCTTCCTGGCCGGGGATCGAACTTGTGCTGCAGAGGCTGCGGACAGCTTCACAGACTGTGTCTTAACCCTTTGCGCCACCAGGAAGGCCCAAAAATGTATTTTTTTTTTTTTACAATTTGTATCTCAGTCCTTTATTCGAGAATGCTTTTTCTATTTATTTTTTTGTCAAGTCTGTGGTTAAAATATCACAATGATCTGTCAGGATTTAAAAAGAAAACTCTTCATTAAGGATTTATAAGGAACTTTTTTTTTCTTTTAAAAACAATCTAAGGGCCTCCCCGGTGGCGCAGCGGTTGAGCGCTGGGCTGCGAAGCTGCCCGCAGCCTCTGCAGCGCCGGTTTGATCCCTGGCTGCTCCCCGGCCACCGGGTGAGGGTCCCACATGGTGCGCAGACCTCTCCTGCCGCCCGCTGCTCCCCTCAGCAGTGTACTTTGGTCCTTCTGCCTGCTCTGCTCCCCGCTCTGGCTCTGGTGAATTCTCTCACCCTCCCGCGCTTCTGACTGTACCCAGTGCTTGTATAAATAAATAAATCTTAAAAAAAAATTTAAAAAAAAAATAAAAAAATAAAAACAATCTAAATGTAATAGTTATTAACCATTTAGACTAATTTTCACATCATATAATTTTAATTACACAAAAATCTGAAGAATTAGTTACCAAGAATTTTAGTCATACTTTAAAAAAAAATGCAATCTAGGAAAATTAATTGGGTCAGTATCTTTCAATTTTAAAGTTGGAATGTGAGGATATTAAATATTCTTTAATTCAGATCTTGAATTATTATAAATGAGGATATCTATTCAAAAGGATAAAATGCCTTTTCCTACTATGAGAAAAATAAATTGTTTAATTTTAGAATTTTTTAACCTGTCATTTATATTCTTTGTATTTTGGGAGTTGCAGTATTTATGTTTAATCATTTTCAGTACCAAAGTGCTTTCTCCTTTTAGTGTTGTTTCTAAACTGTCCAAAATAACCTACTTAAACTTCCAATAACATAATTTAAATCTGAGATATCCACTAGAATTTTTTGTGATGATGGCAATGCTTTTAATGTGCATTGTTGGATATGGTAGCCTTCAGGCACATGATTATTATATTCTTTAAATTTTGTTAGTTGATTAAAAAACAATGCAGTTTACTTAATTTTATATGATTTTAGTTATATTTAAAGAGTCACAATAGCTACAATCAACAATGCAAATTCAGACAAATAAACATACTCTGTAATTCATTTCGGATTTTTCATGTGTAACAAACCAAAATTGGAAAAATGTATGTTGATAGTTTTATTCTTTCAACATCAGAGATATGTTCATCTGTTAGTTTACATACTTAGTTTTTTGTGTTTTTTTTTACCATTTTTAACAATATATTTTATGTGTTTGTATACCGAAGGAAACATGTTTATATGTATATCTCAAAACTTACCATATATTTTTTATAAGAAGTCATGAGAAAAGTTTGCATTGAAGTATACTTATTAGGAGCTATAATTCAGAGAGATTTCAAGAATTAATTTGGGGATAATTGAATACATAAGTGAAATATTGTGTAATGTTTTACATGCTGAGTGTCCAAACAAACTGACTTTTGATTTTTCTCCCTAGGTATTTGTATTGGATTGACTGCTGTGAGTACCCTCATATTGGCCGTGTTGGAATGGATGGAACCAATCAGAGTGTTGTCATAGAAACCAAAATTTCTAGACCTATGGCACTAACAATAGATTATGTCAACCATAGATTATACTGGGCTGATGAAAATCACATTGAGTTTAGCAACATGGATGGTTCTCACAGACACAAAGGTTGGTTCAATTGCAAAAATGATTCCGTATTATACCAGTGAATAAAATATTCATTTAAAATAGTATATATACTTTTTTTCATCAAGCACCTTTCTTAATTTAGAGATAAATTATTTTACTCCTTTATGACAAGATTCATAAATAAGAAAAATATATTCATTTAGATCTTCTATAATTATGTATAAAAATAATTTTGACACTGTTGATATTTCTGTATTTACAATTTCTAAATAGTTTTTATAGTAAATGGGTGATTTTTTTGTAAGCTGACAAATATTTGTCAACCCTAATTATTGAAACGGAACGATGTTTGCTTGTAAACATAAGGCTGCTATTATGCTCTGGTAGTATTTTGGTTTTCTTAAAATACAAAGTAAAAGTGAAGCTTTTTACAGTGAAGTAATATTATTTAATTATCAATTATGCTAATATTTGCTTAAATTTGTTGCCTAATCAACAATGTCAACAATTAAAAGGGAAAACACCGTTCACATTAGAGTTACTTTCAGGAAAAAAAATTGAATATGAATGAATTTATATTCTATACTTATTTTTCTAATTTCTATAACTCTAAGTAGTTTAAAACATTTACAAATATAAAATGAATGAAGAATGAATGAAGCTAAGTCCCTTTTAGGATTGTAGTTAATAAAATATATCATTTCGAACTAAAAATGTCGACAGGAAGTTTTTGAATGTGCTGTTTCAAGGGTAAGAACATTGAGGTATGACAAGTATAGTTGGATGGCTCACTTATTTAGGTGTTGGCATTCCAATTACAGAGATAAAGAAACTCATCAGGATGCAATTTGAGTGAAGAATTATTTAAAGATCACGTTAGGGTTTTAATTACAGCAAAAGTAGTGTTAATAAATAGGTATCGCACTTAGCATTCAACAGTTGCATACCCTCTAAAGAATCAATACTGAAATGTTCTGCAACATTCTTGAATGATATAATTGAAAGTTTCATGGCAGCAATGAGTATTTTCCCATGTAACCATGAACCTACCCATTTTTAGCATCTACTAGGTTGCTGTGAATTATTCCTGTATGTTAAAATTTCACCTTACAGTAAAATTTAAACAACTTTTGGTTAGAAAGGTGAATATTAAAAATACTGGCAGCATCAAATATTTGTCTATTTACATTTAAACATTTGAATTGGAATAACAAAAATTATAGTTAAAATGTCATCAGAAACAATTGATTCCATCTGCTACTCATTATTTAAAATTTTACCAGATGATTTGAGAAACATATTACAAAATTTGATGCATGTATATTGAATGTCTTTAAATCATGTCACAGTGGTGACATTGGATAGAGGGACATAAGTAGAAGAGAAAAAGTGTACTGAATTAGTAAGTATTTGACTTTGAAAGGTAACCAGATAGGATGTTACTAGTAATTTAAAATTTGATTTTGGAAATTATTAGAGACTAAAGGTGTGAGAAAAGGAAAATAAAAGTGATGCTGTTCTTTTTTGGGGATAATATTTTCTCCATTCTCATTAAGTGTCTTATCAGGTATCTGCCAAAATCGGAATGCAGGCCAATAATTACTTGGTAGTTACTAATGAGCTACTAATTGTAGGCAGCCTGAGTTATGCCAACTCTAGAACCAATGATAAAAGAGCCATTAAATTGCATGTTTGTGAAGAGGAATAGGATTTCCCCTGCATTTCTCCCATAGGTAACAACTGTGGTTTCTTGGTTATGGACTTAGAGGCGGAAAATGAGACCTTGATGTAAATAATAATTTGTGTTAGTTCGGTAACTGATCTCTTTTTTCCCCTCTGAATCAGACAGTATTATTATTATTATTATTATTGATTCCAATTATTAAAACTAGAGCCCAAGTTCATTAAAAGAATGGACTATGCCAGTCATGACAATGTAATTTGAGAATGTGAAGGGTTTATGAGAAATTTCAGAGTTAAGGCTCTTTTTAATAAAACAAATTTTAATAATGCAGTTAACCCTGCATAGGACTTTATAAATATCTTTTGCCCCTAAACATAATTTGATTTAAGTTATATTACAAATAAATGAAACATTAATTTATTATTATATGTTCAACCCAAGAATTTCTAAATGTTCCGAGTTTTGTGTCATAATCAATAGATCTCATTGTCTCCAAAGTACATGTCACTTGCAGTTTGCTTGAGAATTTCCATTCCTCTTTCTTTGCTATGTCCTTTACCCCAACCTGTCTTCCTTAAAGACCAAACACCACCTTGAAAAATTGAAAAAAACTATATAGTCACTTGCTAGCTAAGGATTATTTAGGTGAAATCTAAATCACATGAACCTCGCCCTAATGATGTATGAATGTTTATGTATGTAATTATGTATATGGATATTGACATACATATGCATATATATTATTATATATATGATTCACTGGTTTTGCTATAATAATTACAATAATGATATGATAAAAAATAACCTTAGAATACTACTTATTCTATTGGATAACTGAATCAGATAGTTTATTTTAAACCAAATTTTCATTAATTCATTTTTTAGTTTCTGATTTCTTCCCTTTAAATTTGTTCATCCATTCATTCATTGTTTTCATTCAATGAACACTTGTGGATGTGTCTTTCTTTCTCACATTTTGTGCTTAATCCTAGAGTTAGAGATGAGTAAATCAGTGTCATTAAGCACTTACAATTTTTAATGAGAAAAACTAATGTTCCAGTATATGCATAAATTAGAATTGGATTAGAGAGGGCCTCCCCGGTGGCGCAGCGGTTGAGCCCTGGGTTGCGAAGCTGCCCACAGCCTCTGCAGCGCTGCTTCGATCCCCGGCCACCAGGCGAGGGTTCCACGTGGCGCGCAGACCTCTCTTGCCACCTGCTGCTCCCCTCAGCAGTGTACTTTGTCAGTCTGTCTGTTCTGCTCTACTCTCCACTCTGGCTCTGGTGAATTCTCTCACCCTCCTGCGGCTCTGACTGTACCAGTGCTTGTGTGGATAAATAAATAAATCTTTAAATTTAAAAAAAAATGGGTTAGAGAGATATGCAAATATTTTGAAAACTAGCAAGAGTAGAGAAGCTTTTGCTGAAGTGATGGGACCTTTGAGAAGACTGAGAGATTTACTATAAATGCTCCATACAGGCAAGTGTAGGACAGATTCTTTAGACAGGGAACATCATTTGCAAAGAATAACAGAGTCTTGAAACAGTGTGGGTTTTATGCATGTTGGCTATATCTGCAAGTGTTATGAGAAGGACATGATGATACTTGATGAATAAGGGCAAATTGGGAACAGATTGTGGCAGACTTTGAATACTAAGAATTTGGAATATATCCTTTGGATCATAGGAAGCCACTGATGGTATTTAGGGATGAAATGTTTTTAGTAGATTTGACAACAACATGGAAAATGAAGGAGTCCGAAAGGGCACCCAATTTAACAAATGTTAAAATATTTTAGGAGAAAATAATTGAAGTGTTTATAGCTGTTGGAATGAGGGTAAAGCACTACATTAAATGTTATTTAGCAGAATAAATGAGAAAGATATATAAGCTTGAAAAAACAGAATTATTGGTAGTCAAGCTGCAAATATTAGGTGAAAGATATATTATTACCACTTAAGGGGAAAAGAGCTCATAGTCCTCATAACTTATTAATATCACCTATATTTGGACATTTTTAAAGGAAATAAAACATGCACATTTAATTATTAGCTATTCATATTGAAAAACTTTTAATGAAAAGCATATTCATTTTAAAAAGGTATCTGCCTAAGAGAAAATCTAAAGGTGTGATGAAATACCTCTATTGTTATCTTTCCATTAAAGACATTTCCAACACATCATTATTTCCCAGAAGAAAGAATGCAAATGAGTCAGTCTCTCTCCTAGTTTCTCTTGAGACATAAAATATGTCCAATGAGAGTGCTGGCAATTTGAGTTTTGACCTATTGTCATATCTGTCCATGTGCCCAATGCAAAGAAAATCAAACATTAAACACCAAGAAAGATTTCATTAGCAAGATGGCACTAACCCAAGCAACGGGAGCGCAAACTGAAATCCACTACCTGGAAGAAGTGGGGAACTTAGTGTTTATATAGAGATGGGTATGTGTTAGCCTCTGGGAAAGGAATGTTAATTGTCTAGGGAAAGCATGCAAATGAGCAAGGGCTTTCAGGAACTAGATATCTTGGTGAGGATGAGTGACATTTATCTGAACAGTCACAAGATCATCCTGTTCCACTCAGTTGGTTTATGTAAAATAAGCTTTTTCATTATGGCCTTGGCATCTGGAAATGGAAGTTAAGGATCTTAACATACAGCTTGCAGGTGTAAATATACTTGCCAAGTACATTAATTGATTTATTTTGCTGCTATATTAAGATTTTATTCATATGGAAATAGTTTTTAAATTTGTATATGCCTTTATACAATGGCAAATTTGTTCTAAATATATTCATAATAATTTCCTTCTTCTAGTCCTGTATTTTTAGGAAATGAGTTCTTGCTAATTCAAAACCACAAGCCTCCTCAGTGAATTTTAGTCTTTACTTTTGTACCATAAGTAATAAATTCTCACATGAGTACAGATCTTTAAGTTATAGGTTCTCCTTGGACGAGAAAAAAAAAAAATCAATGGGCTCTTAAAGGTGCTTGGGTAACAAAAATAAAGGACAGGATGGAGTAATATTTACTGCTAAGTAACTTCTTTTACTCTAAAATTATGGATTATTTCCCTGGGTCTCACTTGCCTCATCAATAGAAATAAGGTTATTGGGGAAAAATATAACATCAGAGGGAAAATATAGGAATAAAAGTTGAAGCTTCCAATTGGGTGCATCATATATACTTGCAGAATCTTTGCCAATTTGCCAAGCCTGAGGGGTTGGAAATCTATAAGGAAAAAATGTTTTCTCATTTAGCCTTGATGATAATCTCAACTTGCCAACCTAATCCTCATTTCCCCTTCAGTATTATTTCAAAAGTTACTAAATTGATAGAATCCTCATGGACTGATCAAACCAGTGAGGAGCAAAATCTATAATATTGAGCATTGCATCGTTGTACTCTATATTTTTTTCATTGACTTTCTACAGAAACTTAGCCTGATCTAAGTGGTTCCAAGAATGGGAACCACCCTTTTATGAACTTATATTTTATTAGAAGTTACTCTGTTCAAAGAACTCTGTTTCATCTGGTGCATGCCCTTTTAGTCATTTCATCAATTAATACTATGCTGTAAATCATTAAAGCCACTTTGTAGCAGAAAATATCTAAAAAGTTAGGTAATTTTTCCAAAGTCACACAGCTAGTAATCAGGAGACTCAGAATTTAACTGATCCAGATCTAGCTAATTGCAGTCTTTCTTTGCAATTTCCATTCAGTCTCAATTTTGAAAAGATAGTTGTCTAAAGTTTTGTTTCCTGCTATTTAATGTTTATAATATCAATAGTTATTGCATAAATATGCACTTAAACCACAAAATGAAGGGCATATCTGTACCTGATAGTTTCAGCTTTTTAAAATAGTGGACATAGATACACTGCAAAATAATTAAAGAACAAAAAAAAAAACAAAAAACTTAAGCCACCATAATTAAAAGAAAACCTATATCATTAAATTTAACTCTTCTGGTTTACTTTTTGATTTAGGAGAAGGAAGAGAAAAATAATGTTGCTCAAAACTTTATATTCTGCTTTAACATTGCAGATTGAGGTTATATTTTGCTGTTCCAAACTGACTGCATCCCCTGCATATAGGAAACTTTAAAATCTTGTTTAGGAATTCATGTCATAGTATTACTAAAATTTGACCGTAGTAAAGATCTTTTGTCAATGATTTTCTACATTCTAGAAAGTATGAATAAAATGTCTATAAAATAGGTTACAAATACCTCCTGAGAAAGATTTCAACAACTTGCATACCTACCTTAACTTCTGGTTGTCATTTAATGAAAAGAAACTTAAATACCAAAGAATTTTATTTAGACCAAAATTTCATTCTAATTACTTTTATCAAAGTACATAGATTCACACTTTGTTTTCTTCATTTTCCATAAGATGTGCCAGTGAACTTAAAAAAATCTTGGGAAGATGGGTAGTTTCTTGACAGAATGGTGAAAATAATGTGTAAGCAGAAATGCAAGTGTGAGAGCTAAGAAAAAGTTATGTTTGACCATGAGTTTTAATGTATTTGTTTTAAGTATTTTTTTCCAGCATGTTCTTCTTTGTAACCCTAAATGATTTTAACCATGTGTTAAATCAACTGGACATGTACATATTTTATCCAACATACTGGAAAAATATACACACATAACTGCTAATTTCTCTGAAGAGAAATTGTTGAACATAATTTTAAACTGCATTTTGTCACTGAAAAATCTTTTACTTTATGGACAGATTGTTTAAAGTTTTATGCAATTATGTTAACTGTGGTTCTTTATTTGTTGCCATATTCCAAGAGCCAAAGATGCTCATATTGAAGTGTTGCAGTTCAACTCTATTGTTTATTGCTCTGGGAATAATGTTTGTTTTGTGAAGGGGCAATTCTATATTTGAATATAAAAGTTCAAATCATAATCCATGCAGTGATTGTCTAATTAATGTTAGAAAATATATCTAGATCTCAGTATGCTACTGATGAATTAACTTAAAATATATTTAAACAGCTTTATTTTGAGGGGGAAAAATTGAAAAAGTCAAAGGGAGTATTTTGTGCACATGTGACCTGATATTCAATAACTGTTGCTTTGAGACCCCTAGAAAATTTAAATATTAACTGAAGTTGATCCAAAAAAAGGGGGGTATCTAATGACAGCACAATTTTATGGTATTCTAGATCATTTCCTTCTTGGTAAAATACTACAGCTTAGTACTTCAAAAAATAATAATAATAAAGTCCCTATCATTCACAGTCCATTACAAACAGTAGACATCATAAGCACTTTTATGCCACTGGTGTTGATGTGCTGCTGTTTACAATATAATAAAAGTTAATGAAAGGGAGCAAAATACAATTCAGTTACTACAGAAATGTTCCTAAGCCAGTAAAATAAATTGAAATTAACTGCCATTTCTAAAAAGTCTTGGAATTTCAGTGCCAATCTCATCTTTCAGGTTAGTTCCTTGAATAAGATATATTACATTGACTTATACATAAGTTTAAATAGATTATTGTTTTACAAATGTCACATATGCTCCATCTACTTTGTAAAATACTGATATTTTAAATATTGCACTACTATGAGTTGTTGAAGATTTTTTTTGTTTATGTATTCAAGAACTGGGATACAGGCCAGAGGTGCGGGGGTTGGGGGGGTGAGAGGATTCACCAGAGACCGAATGGGGAGCAGAACAGGCAGATCTACTGAGATACACTGCTGAGGGGAGCAGCCGACAAAACAGGAGAGGTCTGCTGCACCATATGGGTTACTTCCTGGCTGGCCGGGGATCGAACTTGTTATGCAGTGGCTGGCATAAATATTTCACTAGTTTGAGTTTTCAGGCACTTTTTAACAACCTTATCCATCCTAAATGTGAGGCAGTGTGGTGTTGGTGATCGGTAGATTTGACACTGATTCAGTTAACTCTAATTTAGATAAGTTGCTTTGCTTCACTAGCGTTCAGTATTCTTATCCATAGGATAGGGCTTTTTGTTCAATCTCTGGTTTTCTATCATTTCTTAAAGGAGTGTGGCTGAGTCTGGAACTAGGCAGAGGGCTGTTCATCAAATCCCTCACTGATTCCTACTTTTCATGGGTCCACCTAGAACACATTTGAGGATGCTTGTTATATGTTTCACTCTTCTTTATTTTAGAGCATATTTATAATTGTGGGAACAATAGAACCTACTTTCATATAAATGGTTCTGCTAGATATCTGTTTCATAGGCAAAGTGTTCTTTTAAGGTTTCATTGGGATCCTCTAATAAATCTATTGCTTACGTATGTGTTCGGGGACTATCATAACTTTCATATTTGGTACTCACGGTCAACTCTGAAAACACAATTACAAATATTTGTGAAGGTTTGCATCACAGTAGAAGAGCCCAGAACTTTTCAAAGGAACAGGACCATATGTTTATTTAGTGAATGGAGCAATGTTGCATTGTTTACTTCAGAGATTGCAGAGAAGTGTCATATTTAAGAGAAGATATTTTAGGCACTGACTCGGTTTCAAATAGTGTATAATTTACATTGCTGTATAAATCCTTACATTCATTAGCTGGGACACATTTTAGATGTTAAATAAGTACTATACTATAGACTAAATGGAAGAACTTATTTTTTCTCCCCTTAGGGTCTTACTGATGTATGAACTTTTCAAAAGATCATGATTTTTTTCTAATTGGAAAATATAAATCTTAAACATTTTATCATACTCCTTGGAAATGTTCATTATTCTTAATGTTCCTGCCATTTCTTAATGTTTCTAATCATTTTGAACAATGGATTTGTCTGAAATATTACTTATAATGCTGTTACCATTAAGTAGGGTTGTATTAGCAAGTAAGCAGGAAGTATGTTTATGGGGCACAAATATTAAATAGAACATTTTGTTTCCTGTTGTAGATGTTTCTGTGGAAATAATTACAGATATTCCCTGCCTTGTTTTTTTTTTTTAGTTTGTATTGGGTCACTTTGCTATTTATGGAATGCATACATTGGTACCTGTTTAGCTAACTGAAAATGATACAAAAATATTTTAATATTTAAGATAAAAGGCAAAAAGTAAAAACAACACTTAGAGATATGTTTTACCGTAGCTGTTCTAGAGGCAGCATCTACTCTGAGTAGTGAGAATGATAATACCAAGCACGTTCCCCAGGAACCATTTTGTCCAGAATGTGTATTTACCATAGCATTGCTGATTTTACTATGCATTATTGGTAATTTAGGATTTGGTATTTGGTATTTTTTGGTAAGTTGTTTTGGAAGTCAGGGAATGCTCAAAAAATTTCCACATACATTGTTGTAAATTGCTTCAAGGGTTTACACCATCTTTGCTGAAGGATTTGTAGGAATACTCTACTTTTGGATAATAGAGAAAACCAATATTAAAGTATTTTAACACAGGCAAACAAAGAAATTGTCCATTTTCTCTAGATTTTCTAATCTACTAGCATAAATATCATTCTCCTTGGAATCTATCCTGAAAATGAAAAAAAAAAAAAAAACTATTTGAAGGGGTATTTGATTTTTGATTATCCAAGTATAAGCTTATTTATCATGATAAATTATGTCCAAGAAAATGAATTATCAAGAGTATTACTGTAGAGGGCCTCCCCTGGTGGCGCAGGGGGTTGAGCGCAGTGTTGTGAAGCTGTCCGCAGCCTCTGCAGTGCCCATTTGATCCCTGCTGGCCGGCGAGGGTCCCACTTGACATGGCAGACCTCTCCTGTGTCTCCTGCTGCTCCCCTCAGCAGTGTATTTCATCTGTCTGCCTGTTCTGTTCCCCACTCTGTCTCTAGTGAATCCTCTCACCCTCCAAAGCATCTGGCCTGTGGCCCGGTTCTTGTAAAAATAAATAAATAAATCTTAAAAAAAAAATAATATTACTGCAGAATATCAGTTGCTGTGAAGCAATGGTTAAGTCAAAAGCATATTGTGGATTGTTGGGGGCTTTTTTTTTTTAAGATTTATTTATTTATGCATTCAAGAGCTGGGGCACAGGCAAGAGGTATGGGGGGGTGAGAGGATTCACCAGAAACAGAGTGGGGAACAGAACAACAAACACATTGACCGAAGTACTCTGCTGAGGGGAGCAGTGGGTAAGTCAGGAGAGGTCTGCTTGCCATGTGGGTTGCTCCCTGGCTGGCCAAGGGATCAGACTCATGCTGTGGAGGCTGTGGACAGCTTCATAGGTTGTGTCTTAACCCCTTGCGCCACCAGGAAGGCCCTGCTGTGTTTTTTCATTTACCATAATTACCAGAAATCTTAGCAGGATAGCATCCAATTTTAGCTAAAAGAGTATTTTTTTTAATTTATTTTTTGCCAAATAGCAACCCCCTTATTCTGATAGATATAATCTATGAAATAAAAAATTAGGAACCTGCTGCTTGAGTGGAATGCTGGAAACAGTGCAATAAATAAATGCTGCTATACAGAATAGACTTCACTACAGAAAACAGCTTTAAAATAAGCTTTAAATATTAAATAAGTACCTGTTAAGCTACAGCCCACTTAATATTTCTGTTTTTTTTCTGCCTTTTTTATCTACTGAATACCTATAAATGAAGTCTTCTTTATATTTTTCACATTTCTCTTTTAAGTAAACAAAGGCAATCTTTTTTTAAAAAAGATGTATTTATGCATACAATAGCTGGGGTGTATGCTAGAGGTGCAGGAATGAGAGGATTCACCAGAGACAGAGTGGGTAGCAGAACAGGAGGATCTACTGTAATACACTGCTGACGGGAGCAATGGGCAAGACAGGAGGCATCTGCTGGGCCATGTGGGTTAGCTACCTCGCTGGAGCTGTGGAAACCTTCATAGTGCTGAGACAACTACTTGTGCCCCCAGGGAGGCCTTATTTTGAGAAAATATTAACTGCTTTCTTCATAAACTCAACTACATCTCAGAGTTAATAAATTTGTTAAGTGTTCTCTCATACATCACATCCCATCTTTATATTTTGTCAACACCAACTGCCAAATTACATTGCCAGACAAGTATACATGTGTACACACACACACACACACAAACACACACTCATACAGATCTATAGGATGAAATAAATAGACAACCAAAAATAAGTAATATATTTTTTCATTCTTAATCAGGAAAATTACTTGTACCAAAATATATAATGTTTTAACTCAGAAGATATAATTTCATCACAATGTAAACTTTCTATATTAATAGAAAAACAAACACAGCTTTAATTTATTTGTACTTATTTAGTAGCTAATATATAGAATTTTTTTTAACAGAATCTTAAGCTGCTAGTCAAACAACTCTTATAAATGGGTGTAAATCCTACAGAGGAAATGAGGCATACTGCCAAAATAGGAGATGAACTCCTAAAAGGGAATATGTAGATTGTTTTGCTTGATTTTTACTGGCATTGATTTGGTATTAAATGAACTTGACAACATCTCTTAGAGAGTAGCTCTTTGAAGTCAGTACAGAGTTAGATACATGGATCTGTATTCTCTTTGTTAACATAAGTTGGTGTTTTTACTTTGTTTTCTTTAGAACAAATATTCTAATTTGAAGTGGTACTGTTTGGGAAATCAGTATGTATGCTAACTGAATAGAATGGAGGTGGGCATATAAACGTCTTGGTAATAGTCTTGTTCTTCTCTGCCAGTGTCAAACAAGAATTGTTATCAATGAGATGGTCACTCTGGGCAAATGGACTAATTTTCTCCATATTAACCTGATTTTCCTACATGTTCTGTACATTCAGTTATATGTCATCCTTTATTCTGAAATAAGTGTTCACCTTTCTTTTTTTTTTTTTAAGACTTATTTATGCATACAAGAGCTGTGATATGGACCAGAGGTGTTGGGGGCTGAGAGGATTCACCAGAGACAGAGTGGGGAGCAGAACAGGCAGACTGACTGAAATACACTGCTGAGGGGCGAGACAGAAGAGGTCTGCTTCACCATATGGGTTGCTCCCTGGCTGTCCGGGCATTGAACTTGTGCTTCAGAGGCTGTGATTGCTTCATAGTGCAGTGCTTAACCCCTTGCGCCACCAGGGAGGCCCAAGTTCACCTTTCTTACTTTTCTGATTTCTACTGATTATATGATAACAGAGGGCTTCTAGTGGGTGATCTCTATAAGTTTAGAGGCAGCAAACTTGCCCAGTACTTAAATTGTCACAAGCGTGAAAATCATACAATGTAATTTCAGTCAAGCGTTTAAATATTTTGACTTTCACATTGAATTTAGGACATTGACCCCACTGTTTTATATATGTGGGTGAGTTTTCTAAGTTTTCCATAATAAAGTACTGCAGACTGCAAGGTAAATAACAGCACTTAATCCTCACAGTCTGGAAGCTGGAAGTCCATGGTTAAGGTTTAGCAGTTTGGTTTCTTTGACATCCCACTCCTTGTCAATGACAATCTTCTTGCTGTGTCCTCACATGGCCTTTTCTTTCTGAGTACATGTAATTGATGTCATTGATGTCTGTCTTTCTTAGAAGGACACCAGTCGTATTGGATTAAGAAACTCACTCATGACTTCATTTGGCCTTAGTTACCACTTTAAAAGCCCTGTCTCCTTTATTATCAAAGGAAAATCTATTTTTTTTTTTACTATTGTGCTCCAAACTGTCATCGAGTTAACGTCAAAGCAATTATTTCCAGTAAATCATTTCCAATGTGATGTTCACAAAAGTAAAGTGCACTATAATGTAGGTTTAAATTTTGGTTGGCATTTTCTCCATTAAAATATTGTCTTCTTTAAAAAAAAAAAAAAAAAAAAAAAGGCCTGTCTCCAAATGCAGTCATTTTATGGGCTAGGGCTTCAACCTATGAACTTTAAGGGGATATGATTCAGGCCATGAGAACACTTTATCCTACTAGTGTGGCTCCTTAAAGACATTAAGTGACAAAAAATTCAGCAACCAGAGAATTCATTTTAAATTCAAATATCAGTGGTTTCATTTACTAGTTTTTCTTTTTTCCCTCCACTCTTTGGTCAAGTTACTTAAATTTTTCAGATCTTAGATTTTTCATCTGCAAAGTGAGGTCTATTACTATAGAGATGTGAGTATAATTAAAAAAAAAAAAACTTCAAACAAATTAATTTGGAAGTATAATTAGATTTGTTAAGGGATTCATTAATCTGGTAGTATCTACCAGTAGAAGGTACTCTAAGATGTATAAGATACTAGATTTTCAGTCAGAGAGAATTTGGGACAAGTTACTAGCAAAAGGAAAGTAAGATTGTTTCAGACAAGATTCCCTTCCCTTAGAAGAAGGAAAGGATTTTGAACCATGCACATTATCTCATTAGTGTTGATAAGGAAATTTTGGATTGCTTGATTTAAAATGCTACTTTTTGGGGAGGCTGAAACTGCATTTAGGTTAGATATTAATTTTGGTTGATGATATAGACTTAGCACAGTTGACTCCATTTTAGACCCATTGCTACATTTTTCTAGTAATACTAAATGAAATAGGTATATAAAGTGACAACCCTACCACAGGATTTCTCAGTCTCAAAGATATTGATGCTGGATTTGATAATTCTTTATGTAAGGCTAAAATTTCCTCCCCAACCCATTGCAAACTTCTGGCCTCCTTTCTCATACCAAGTGTTTAATAAAGTTCATAAATAGTTACTTACTGAAAAGTTAAGAAGGCAATGGTGCTTTTGGGATGTTAATAGGGAAATTCTTACAAAAATGTAGCTTTTTGTATAGAAGGTAACTGAATCTTTGGTGGATTGAGATTCTGTAAAGTGGTGCTTAATTTTTTGAGCCCTTATTTAATGATGTAGTTCATTTCCTTTACATCTAAGGAAGTCTGAATTCAGTGCTTTTGACAAGCCAACATTTTTGGCAAATTTTTGTTTTGTTTTGAAATTTTCCACACATATGTTGAATGATTGTTATATTGATAACCAATTACCAAGACTCTCTCAGTTAATATTTGCCATACTTCTTTTTTCTTTCTGGTATGAATTTATATAGCCAAATGGTTAAAAATGGGAATAGTAAGTATGAATAACTCAGACATGAGTCATTCTGGTTAAGTTTTTTTTTTAAATCTATCCAATTCACTTACATTTTAGTGATGGGTTTCATATCATAGAACACAAATAATTCAGTTGTTCTTGCCTAAAAAGTGCATACATCTGGATGTTTTTTCTTGATTTTTTACATCTGTTATATGCATACTATCTGTTTTGAGACAGATTTATGATTAAAATCTACATTATTGAAAGTCAGTGGCTTAAAGTGTCTTCTAGAGGAGGGTGATTTTATTTCATTTTTTATTATTTTCTCTGAATTGTAATATATTCTGTGATTACATTTGTTTTACATGAATAAAAATATAACAAGTCAGTAGATTTAATTTTTACATATAATTCATAATAAACATATACCCAGTATTTAAAAAATAATTCTATAAATTTCCTAAAAAGAGTAAAGTGTATTTGAAATTTTGATAGTATTTCAATCACTATGGAATGAGTTATATGCCAAATGTTAATTCTAAGTCATTAAACTCTAATTTATAAAAAGGTACATATTACTGGACTTATAGTCCATTTTTTAGTAATTAATATTTTCTTAAAATTTCTAGATGTCTATTGGAAAATTTGTATAAATTAGGGAATTTCCATTTTGTTTTAATTTCCTGCCATTTAAAACAATTGAGGAAAACATCGTCATGGTTTAAAATTATTTAACACCCTAATCACCACACATATTTATTATGTCTTACTTGATAAGTTTCTGGAATCTCTTAAATGAAAAAATCACATTTGTGATGCTCAATCTGCTACTTAGATTTAAACTCAATCATATAATGAAAGTATAATTACAGTATAATTTAATCTGTAGGTAAACAACTTTATGATGTTGAATCTGCATAACATTGTCTTCACTTATTTTCCTCCACCCGTATTCTAGCTCATCTTGCAAAGTAATCATAAAATTTCAGTGACCAAAATAGTTTATGTCTTAGAGTCTTTCTATCCCCAGGTAGATATACATTTCTTCCTGGATATATGGTTTAATCATTTTAAAGTGGGAGAAAGCAGTAGATTAAAGACCTGTAGATTTAAGGTTTAAGGATTTAGTTAGGAACAATTGCATATACATTATATACACACACACACACACACACACACACACACACACATATACAATTTTTTTTTTATTTTATTTATTTATTTTATAGAGGCATGTTTTTATTTATTTATTTGTTTGTTTGTTTTTTGTTTATACATGCACTGGGTACAGTCAGAAGCGCGGGAGGGTGAGAGAATTCACCAGAGCCAGAGCGGGGAGCAGAGCAGGCAGAAGGACCGAAGTACACTGCTGAGGGGAGCAGCGGGCGGCAGGAGAGGTCTGCGCGCCATGCGGGACCCTCCTCCGGTGGCCGGGGAGCAGCCGGGGATCGAACTGGCGCCGCAGAGGCCGCGAGCAGCTTCGCAACCCAGCGCTCAACCGCTGCGCCACCGGGGAGGCCCTACAATTTTTTTAATGTTGGATATTACTTGTTTATGGTGAAGCAACCATTATGCCCAGCAAGATTTCATTCATTTTCTTCTCAGTGGATGAACCAAGCAAAATCTGAGCAAAGCAAACTTCTGTGCCAGATCCTGCATTCTCTTAACTGGTAATAAAAAAAACCTTGCCGACCTGACAGGATGTCACAGCAATTATTCACATGAAGTTCTGTAGCAGTTGTATCTGTCAGCCCATGTAGTATTGAATATTTTAACTGGCAGTCTTCCAAGACTGAACATTAATCTTACCATCTCCTATTACAGTCCCTAATCAAGATATTCCAGGGGTGATTGCACTAACATTGTTTGAAGACTACATCTACTGGACTGATGGGAAAACCAAGTCACTCAGCCGTGCCCATAAAACCTCGGGAGCAGACAGACTCTCACTGATTAACTCATGGCATGCCATCACAGATATCCAGGTGTATCATTCTTATAGACAACCTGATGGTAATTATTCTTTCCATGATATCCATAAATACATTAACATTTTTATTATCATTCCATTTTTGTTTCCTCCAGTGTTAAGTGTAAATTATTTTCAGTAAAAATACCGAATTTCATTACTTAGCATAATTATATGGAATGAATTAGATTGCTATCAAGTACCATATTACGTACCATATTAACCAAATGTCACCTTAAGAGATTTGATTAGCAGCTCAATAACAATACAAAGTATTACTGATTTGTTGTTTAAATCATCTTAAACTGAAATGGCAATAATACATGTATCTGGAGAAGTAGAGTTTGAAATCTTGAAATAATTTATTTGTAAAATAGTTATAAGAGACATAATTTCTGGAATGCTAAGTGAAAAAATTATGTTTAAGAATATCTAAAGCTCTAAAAATAGGGCATATATCAGGTTTGCTTAAATTTATGTCTAGTAAGAATTTTCTAAGGCCTTATTGAATAAAAGTTTGATTATTTTGCTTAACACATATATTTGTCCTAGAAAACAAAGTCATTATACTATTAGTTGTAGATCATTGTTTCATTGTTTTATTTTACATTTATAATTCTAAACATATGGATATCTTCATACACAATGCTCCTACTCTCTACTTTTCTTATAGGCAATTTATTCCTGCTAAAATGATTATTTTTATGGAATGCATCCTTTAAATTATGTAATGGTAAATAAATGCCATTTAATAATAGTAAAATTTGTAAAAAATAAAATTATAATCTTGAGTTTTTGATTACAAAGTTCTATTGAAAAGCAAATTATGAAGCTTAAATGTCCTATTTGTATCCTGTATTATATTGTTCTTCATTATCCTGTTGTTTCTTTCTCATCTCTAGTTTCCAAACATCTCTGTATGATAAATAATGGAGGTTGTAGTCATCTCTGCCTTTTAGCTCCTGGAAAGACTCACACCTGTGCTTGTCCCACCAACTTCTATCTTGCAGCTGATAATAGAACTTGCTTATCCAACTGTACAGCCAGTCAGGTGAGTGGGATATTAAAAATAATTTCATAACAAGTTCTTATAAAGCTTTTGCCCAAATTTTATTTCCTTAAATTACTTTTGAAATACTATTTTAACAGTCCATTAGATTATCATACATTACAGAGAGGGTCAAGAAGTAAGAGAAAAGTAATTTGATACATCTTGTTAAAATGGGTCCTTAGCAGTTAGGAAGTACAAATAGAGTCCAAAAGAAATAAAAACAAAAATGGAAACCATTCCTATCAGATTCTTACAGAATAATGGTTAAAATAATGACTAGGCAAAGCAGGATAATCAGCAGTCTGATATATTTCCAGAAGGCAAAATAATTGAGGTATAAGGTTTAGACTAAGACATATACATTTTAAACAAAAAAATAAATAGTCAAAAAAATCTTCCCAATAAACAAAAAGTATTTTGTTTGTTACAGTTGCACCCCTCTTCCAGTCTTCAGAGCCAGTGATAGAGACAAAGAGGAATAGACTAGACAGTAATTTTCTACATTTTTAAACTGAAAAATCATGATATAAATAATTTCCTCCTGAAACATTTTCTTCAAAATGAAATTATTTTCAGTTAATGTATTCCAGCAGTTAAATATTCTACTTAATGGTAGTTGCATGGGTTGATTTTATTACTTTCAAATTTTAGAAAATACTCTGACATTATAAAATTTGATTTTGTTCCTTTTGCGATTACTTGATTTAAAAAGAATTGTCAAAGAAACTACATTTTGTTTTTTAAATGACTAAATTTATTTTTACAATCTTATGCTTTGAATTTGATGGTTTTCCTATTCTAGTAGTGATTATATGGCAACTGACCGAATTCCTGTTAGGTATGCTTATTTTCAAAATGAAGAAGCTGATAATAGTTCAATCTGACTCTCAAACTAAAATAGAGTATCACACATTCAGGAACTGTAAGAATGTTAAACATTGGGCATGTTTCAAGGAATTTGTAAGTGAGTAAGTAGTTAAGGGTACAGACTCTGGGCCAGTCACTATGATTGCAATCCTGACTCCTGTTTAAATCAATTGGATTACCTTGGTTTTGTTACTTTATTTCTTGTTGCCTCAGTTACGTATAGATAAGAAGGAAATTAATTTTTCAAATTACTATATAATAAAACCTTTAATTATGGTTATTTAATGGCATAAATTCAATCAATCAACTAAATAAAAAATTAAAGCAACTCAGAAAGTATTATTTCCATAATTAAATCATTTCCTAATTTGGTATCACTGATAAGACTGAAATATAATTTTCAAATACCATAAACAGAGTTCATGATTTTTTTAGACAAAATAAACAATAACAAAACAACAAAAATAACTAAATTTTTGTTCAAATCTTTGTTTTAACAGCATTTTTTGGGGGAAAAAAGTAGTTTCCACTTTATTCAGTTAAGAAAAAAAAATAATGCGGAATGACTAACACTATCTGTTAGAAGTTCGCCCTGTAAGCCTTGTGATTTATGCAGTCATTATCCGTGATTCTTTTTTATGTAGTGGGAAAAAGATGCTATCTTCTGTATATTCTTGGAGTAAAATCAGCCAGAGAAACTATTTTTGTCCAAATGTAACAAATAATTTTGGAATCATACCAATAATATCTTTTAAAATCTGTTTTTTTAAAAATTGATCTTACTAAGTGTTTTGATTTGTTATAGTCTATGATTGTATGAGTATTGACATTTAGAAAAATAAAATAGGAAAATCACACTAGTAAGAATTGTATTAGGATTGAAAAATATATGAAAATCTGGTAAAAATCCATTTTAAATCATTCTTGTAGCACTAATCATTTCAAATATTATACATAAATCATTTCAATTCAGAAATAAAA
Organism: Talpa occidentalis; assembly: GCF_014898055.3. Taxonomy (NCBI): domain Eukaryota; kingdom Metazoa; phylum Chordata; class Mammalia; order Eulipotyphla; family Talpidae; genus Talpa; species Talpa occidentalis. The sequence goes on along the minus strand of NW_023603184.1, from coordinate 76,485,031 downwards.
AGTGAATTTTAAAATGACTTTACTTCTCATTTAAATGGAGTGTTTTCCTCTTTCAACTAAACTTACTATATGTGGGATTTATATTTTATCCTTATGCCCTTTTTAGTAGACATGTATTTAGTAGTTTCTTTATAGCTTCTTCATGTGGGTAATAATTGCAGTCTGTAATTTATTTTATGAAGATATTAGTCTTAGAGAACATTTACCATGAAGAAAGTTTTATATTTATATGTAGCATTAATCTTTTTTAAGTTACTGTTTTTAAATATGAAGAATATGAAGATCAGACACAAAATAGAAGAGATCTTCCTTTGAGAGTAATGAATAAAATGTTGATTAGCATAAAAAGTAATATAATAAATATATTTACCCTGGCATTCTATTAACTCAAAACTCTTGTATGTTTATATTAATTGAAATCATAGATCATATATCATTCCAACAGTAGTTATTAATATCATACTTTTAAAAATGAATTTGAAAATATGTATTTTAGATATTTTTCAAATCTTGATTGAGAAGATTTTGAATATACTTCAGAGACCTGAAAATCTCCTACTAATGCACTTTGATATACTATAATGACTGGAAATATCTAATGTTCAGGGCAATTGCATTTGGAGTTAGCTTTATATCCCCAGACAGCCACTACCCATAAAGGTAATATTTTTCCTCTGTTAATTTATGAAAACCACACCACAGGCTAAGCAACATGGAATGTCAGTTGAGCAGTCAGCAGACCTTTGGATTGACAATGTTCTACTCCTCCTCATGTCACCAAAATAAAACCATCACTCTTATTTTAAAAAATAACACTAATCTACCCAGAATCAACTCCATGATATCCAGACAAGTTCACAAAATCTAGCATCAAATTCTTTCTGACTTGTAGAAAGGTACAATATTTTAAACTATTTCATTATTAATGCATTTTTACTAGAGAAAATGGAACTCCGGTTGTATTTTTCTAAGTTACAAATCTGGCAAGCAACATGCTAAGATAAATGGCACCTTATTTTAATTTACTCACATGGGGATTATAAACAGTTAAAAAGTAAATTTCTGAAAATTATCAAAACTAATATCTAAAATTCCAGGTAAAATTATGATATATGCTTTTCACCTATTTTCTATTAAAATAAATAATAGTAACATAAGAAATTTTCTAAATTTTATCTATTATTTTTAATAATTTATTTCTTAATAATTTAAAGTAAATATTTTAATTGCAGCTTTTTTAGGTACATTACTCTTTGAAATCTGTAATTTTCTTAAGTTTCTTCTGTTTCAAGATGTTAAAACTGTATTTTGCTAACAAAGGAACAAGTTTGTGGCCTGAAATCTCAGGAAAAAATTGGCTGAGACTTCTTGGACTCTCTGTACAGTTATTGGACAGTACTAAAGTTAGCAGAAAAAATTCTGTGCTCTGTTTCATATAAAAGAATATGTGATTGTAAACTCCAAAATTTTCCAGCAACAAATTACCTATGCAGTTAATAGTCAATAAGTTAATATTGTTATATATCACTTGTGCACAGAACAGCAACCCTGGAATTTTAACTCTTCCTTCCTCAAGTACCCACTGTACAAAAGCAAAGGCTGGCTACCCACTGTTAAATCTTTCTCTGACTCCTGGTCCTTAGTGGGAGTGAAAAGTCTGACTTTACCCACAAGTTTCAGATTTTTGCATAGCTCTTTCAGACTACAAGTCTATGCAGATAATTGTATTCTTTTATCTACCAGAGCAAGGAGGGGTTATGTTTCCAGAATATCTTACCTTATATTTACACTAAGAAAATGTGATTAAATGAGATTAATTCAAATTAACTAAAGTAACTTCTCACTCTTCCTGAAATTCCTGAAGATTTTTAGCTCTATTCAGTGTTCAGCAAATGTTTCTGTAAAGTGACAACTAATAAATATTTTAGGTTTTACCTCTCTCTGTAGCAACTACTTGACTCTGTAATTGTGCTGCAAAAATAGCCTGAGCCAATATGCAAATGGGTGAACTTGACTGTGTTCAGGAAATCTCAGGAGGTTTTCTCAAATGATATGCTTTCTCTAGATCAAGTCATTTTGCTGGGGTTTTTTTTTTGTGCTTATCCCCTAGTGTGGAATGCTCTTAGACCACTGCAGTTCACTTTTGCTGCAAGAGAGCAGGTTGCTCTGCCCCAGTAAGTTTTTAAATATCAGTTATATGTGAGTAGAGTTCTTTTTTTAACCTTTTTTCTTTTCTTTTCATAAGTTTCGCTGCAAAACTGATAAATGTATTCCATTCTGGTGGAAATGTGACACTGTGGATGACTGTGGTGATGGATCTGATGAACCTGATGACTGCCGTGAGTACACTGGCAAATGCAGGCGTTTAGAAATTAGATCTTCTTAAATCTCAGACCTGGAAAATTGAAGCTAGATCCAAATTAATTCTATTTGATACTTTTTTTTTTTCAGAATTAAATCAAAAAGTTTTGATAATTTAATCTTTCGGATTACAACCAAAAATTTTGCAATGTCTTGGGTGTATGTCTCCTAATTATTACCTTTATGATGACAACAGCAATTTGTATTTGTTCTTTCTCAAATATTCTTACCTGTAGGATAACTACATTACTTTATGTAATGATCAGCAGAGAAACAATAAGCATGATTTTGAATTACTATATCACCAAATAGTAAAAAAATGGGCAAGTTTTCAGACTGCTTCTCAATTAAAATCTTACCTTGAAAAGATATAAACTTTCAACTTTTTTTCTGTTGGTATTAAGATACTGAAAATTCTGGGCCTCCCCTGGTGGCGCAGTGGTTGAGCGCTGGGTTGCGAAGCTGCCTGCAGCCTCAGCAGCGCCAGTTCGATCCCTGGCCACCGGCGAGGGCCCCCCCCCGCCCCCGCCAAAAAAAAAAAAATAAGATACTGAAAATTCTTTCAAAGTCAGATTTTTCCAATGTAAGTCAATAGTTTACGGTTAGGCAATTTAATATGTTAGTAGATGTTGATTTAAAATGACAATCGAGGGATTCCCTGGTGGTACAGGGGTTAAATCTCAGAGCTATCAAGCTATCCCCAGCCACTGCCACATGAGTTTGATCCCCAGCCAGGTTGCTAGCCCACATGGCTCAACAGACCTCTCCTGCCTCTCCCTCTGCTCCCCTCAGCAGTGTATTTCAGTCAGTTTGCCTGTTCTGTTCCCCACTCTGTCCCTGGTGAATGCTCTCATCCACCACACCTCTGGCCTACACCCCAGCTCTTGTATGCATAAATAAATAAATATAAACCTTTAAAATGACTACCTAGTATACCTTGCTATCTGAATGTGATTGCCATGGTTACATGATGCTTTTTCTTTTTCAACTCTCTTTGGTAACCTGGTTATAAGGGACAACAGAAGAGTTTGCCTTAATAGCACCTTATAGTTTACTCCATGAGTCGCTTCAGTGCTACATTGTGAAGTTGAAGATCCTTTGGTCAATCATGATAATACTCTCACTATCCCCGTGCACCATTGCTATGATTTGACCTTGACAATTGAACTTAAGATCCATAGGCTTGCATAAAAGATAGACAGTATATTGTCTTAGTGAAAACTAGCTACTTTCTATTGTAGGACTCCATCACATAATTAGAAAGTCATTTCAAACTAAGGGTCTCTACATTGCTTAGATGAACTGTATGTGTCTCTCTGTTTACTGCTGTGTATATCAAACATTTGAGCTTGTTCCATATACCCCATTTGTATGTTTGAAAACAGGAGGTAATATATTGAACAGAAAGGAAAAAAAAAAACCTATAAAATGTCATCACTTTTCTAATATTCTCCTTATGTTTCTGAAAGGTCCATTGCTTTTTTACTTTTTGATTATGTTTTTTGTTTTTATTATGATGGCAACATATAAAGAATAATGTCGTTACAGGGCAAAGGGAGGGGTACCCTAAGAACCTTCAAATCTGCCTTCTTAAATATGTTCTTCCATCTACCGCATCAAGAGAAAACATAATCTAGTCTATAAGACCTTTAATGACAAGAAATTTAATACAATTAATGTGTAATAAAAAAAGAGAAGGGAATGAATAGATAATTTCAAACAAAACACCTGAAGTTACCCATCCCCTTGTGTGTAAATGCCAAGCCAAACAGGGTTGGCTCAAAACAGGATCGCTGAGGCCCAAAAGCTTGCCATTTTGAAGGCACCTTCTGGTGGAGACATATAGGAAAGGGACAGAAGGGGCCAGACAAGTCTGGAAGGAGAAGTGCAAATGCAAAATCAAAATCAAGATCAATGCTGCCACTCTCAGCCTCCCCACAGGACACTCATCCATGTCTCTTTCAAGTGTCTTTTTCCATGTTCCCCAAGTCCCTGGTACCAGCCCAAGGCTGAGAGCAAGTGCAGCTTCTTCATGTCTCTCTGCTCCATGCGCCTCTTCCAGGTCCTTTTCTTGCTCTCCTCCCTCCTTTCTCCCACTCTTCTCCAGCACACCCTCTCTGTTCAGCTCTACCCTTTTTTGGGTGGGGCAGGGCACCTGGACCCTCCTCTTTCCCTGGGGTCCACCCTGTTACAATGCCCTTAAGCAACAGGTATGATATTATGCTTGTTATTTTTATTTAGTTATTTAATTAAAAGAAATATCAAAGAAACTAGATATGGGGGACTAGTTGAAATTTACTTATCAAAAGAAAGTCATTGATTTCCCCCACAATAAAGTAAACTTTCCTATGAGGTAATACAACTCTTTTTTTTTTTTAATTTGTAGATGTAACCAAAAATAAGTAGGTTAATTTGGTCCTCATATTAAGACGACTTCACTAGCACAGATTAACGAAAATGTTCTCTAGAGGAAATATCATCATAATGACCTGGAACAAAGTTGACAGCACCCAGTGCTTTTTCTTTCTAATAACTTCTAAAATATTTGCAGTTCCTAAACTCAAAGTTTAATCTTCACTGACATTAAATGCTGTAACTATACTAATATGAAAAATTAACTACAGAGTTAGTATAATAAATTTTTCACATTCATCACTTTCCCCTTTGAGGGGAACCCAAGCAGCTCTGGTATCCTAGAATTCTGGAAGAACCTTATCCTGGTTAAATACAAATACTGAAAGTTTTTATTGGTAATATTATCTCTGTGATCATTTAGTAAATGGTCTTTTACTTGTAGTTGAATAGTTAACAGAACTGAACATCTGTAGACATGGTACTTTATTTGGGGAGTTATAGTAAAATGAAAAATCATGAGTCTTTGGAATGTGTAGAATTAATTTTTGCATAGTTGCAACATCAGAACTTGCAGGTGTGATAAGCCAGTGGCAATACCTATAATTGTATCTATAAAAGGAGAGAAATTGGATCCCAGGTTTAAATACTTGCAAACTTACATAATGTTATTTTATAAATGCAGTTAAAAATGGTATCAAGAATTATCTGGCATCAGAACTTTGTAATTACATTTCCTATGATAATCAAATACAACAAGAAGTATTCTAGAGACACATTTGAAGGTCAAATGCACATACAGTTGTTGCCCGGGTATTGAAACTCCTTTTTCAGTCACAGCACTTATGGGATGTTGTTCAGTGATAGCACAGGAATATTAAAGGAAATCATAGATAAAGAAACACAGAAAATAGTGGAAACATATGTTTAGAGTATGAGAAAATTAAATATCTAGTGTGATTAATTTATGTTTAGATGTGACTTTCAACATTTTAAGATTCATTTGTATGAAGGTCAAAGAATGTATTGAGATTTTTTTTTATAATTAATGGCATCTTAAGTTTATATTGTAATTATAAATCATAATTTATTTTCCAAATGAATTTTAAAACACAATTTATTAATATTTAATGCACCGATTTGTACTAATAAACAGAGTATTATTAAACTCTGTCAGTGATTGGTCACATGGATTCAAAACATCAGTCAAAAGACAAGTACTTTTGAAAATATCATGGTTTCTGAGAAAACATGAGTTTGATCTGGATTTGAATTCCAAGTTTAGCACTTGCACTGTGTGCATCTTTGTGAATTACTAATGTCTAAAAGACTTATTTTTCTTATTTATAAAATGGTGATGGTCATGCTGAGGTTGAAAAGGTTATGATAGATTCAAATAACAACTGTATATGAAAGAACATATATAGTGTGCGCATATATATATGTATGTGTGTACATTGTATATCTATAATAATATGCTATAGTATAAAATAAATACTCAATATATCCTACTTTATTACTATTGCTCTTATTATTCACTATATGAACTCAAAGAATATAGCAAAATAAAATATATTATCTGGGACTTTATTATAATAGTAAATGTATGGCATATAAAAATACTATTTATATGATATTCTTATGAATTAATAGGGTTTTAAGTATAAATATCAATATGTCAGATTTGAAATTCAATTGTTATAGGATGTATTTGCTTCAGATAGCGTTAGGTAATATAAAGTTCAGATGTTTCCTCATATGTTGGAGACTTTAAACTAATATTGGAATAACTGTTCTAAAAAAATACAATAGATTTATTCTGCTGCTTAAACTCTCAATATGCTTTCTTTGAGGCAATATTTATAAATTTTAAATATATGTTTATATTTATATGTTATTGATTTCTTCTTACTGTTTATGAAATAAATTCTGGAGGCATCTAAGCTGTTGTTTGCTTAGCTCTATATCCGAAGCTAATGGCTATCTAGATTGAAACATTCACATTGTGCTCTAGGATAGGTTTAATATACTAATGTAATAAATATTTTGGCTGTCAGATGATCTGTGTTTAGAAAGTCACCAAGTAAGACTGTCATCCACAACACCTATGTGTTTCCACCCCTTAGCTGAATTTAAATGTCAGCCAGGTCGGTTTCAGTGTGGGACTGGACTCTGTGCACTGCCTGCCTTCATCTGTGATGGAGAGAATGACTGTGGAGACAATTCTGATGAACTCAATTGTGGTAAGTGATTAAATTCTTAACTAAGGAACATAAACCTAGTTCTTAGCTGATTATTTCTTCACTGATTTAAACTCAGACACAGATTTCAGCACAGGCTTTTATGTTCTTTTTATTTTTTAGATACACATGTCTGCCTCTCAGGTCAATTCAAGTGTACCAAGAACCAGAAATGTATCCCAGTAAACCTCAGATGTAATGGACAAGATGACTGTGGGGATGAGGAAGATGAAAGGGACTGTCGTAAGTCTCCTCAAAATGCTGTTTTGTCTTACTCCCAACTGAAATGGGTCTAAACATTTTTGTGCTTCATAAATTCACACACTGTAGAAAAATGTAACACAATTGTGGGCAAAGAATTACAAATAGGGGCCTATTGGGAAGAATTATTTAAGAAGCTCTATATAAAATGTACAGAGAAATTTAAAACAAGGGTAATTTCTTATAAGGTTACCTGAAGCACATGACAAGTACAGAAATATTCATTCATCCACATCAACCTGAGGAGAAATAGAAAGAAACATTGCTACTGATTATGGCATTTACTCATAAATTGATTTTGTTCTGGCCCATGTTAACTAAATACACATAATTTTCTTCTATTGATTAGTTACTTGAGTTCAACCTCATTTTAATTGGAAAATTTATCCCTTAAAATTAATATTTAATGTATAATGAGATAAAAAAATCTAGGCAATTTAGCCAAACAAAATTACTTGTAAAAACTGTAAATGATGCTCTATTTGTTTTTATTCAAAGAACAATAATGAAATATTTTCTATTGTTTTAAATTCTTATTTCCATTCCCCACCAAAAATCAATTTACATTAAAAAGAAGATAAAACTGTTTACAGCATATCCATATATGCAAGTCTGCAGGCACACGGATGTGTGCGTGTCTACACACTCACACACACACACACACCCATCTGAATGATAGAACACCTGTCACATTTCAGGGTTTCAACAGAACTGCTGTCAACATTTCTGTCTTGCTGAAGTTTTATTTTATTCCCCTAAAACTTTTATCAGTAAATAATGTGCAGTCATCCAGCAATTTGATTAAGATGGTGCATTCAGAATAAAGTCAGTGCCAGTTCTTTATGGTTAGTCATTCTAGAAGCTGATCCATTAAATTGACTAGGATTTGTGATGCAGTTTATAGGGTGAGTTGGATGTTCACTTCTTCCCTGAAAACCTCACACCTAGAGATTTTGATAAATTGTATGTTTTTCCCTCAGTCACTTATATTTTCTCATTTTAATCTTTTTCAGTTTGTAAATATATATATATATATATATACATATATACATATAATTTCTTTATTTATCTGGAAAAAATTTTGGAATGCTCCTAACTTCTTTAATTTATGATTGGTTTTAAAATATATATTCAAGATAGAGTTGTTTTCAAAACTCTGATACTTATCAAGTATATCATTCCAGAAATATATTTAATCTGTTTTCACTGGAAATATATTAGGGATACATTCAGATAAACAAAGGTTCAAATCCACACCTCCATTAATTATTATTATGTAAAAGATGATGAACTTTCATTTGACTATCTTAAATACTGGTTTATCTAATTGCTTTTTAAATAAAATGTCTGAACTTATCCAAAGCTACATTTTAATAGACGTTTTCCTCTTAAGCTGAAAACAGCTGTTCTCCAGACTATTTCCAATGTAAAACTACCAAACACTGCATTTCCAAACTGTGGGTTTGTGATGAAGATCCAGACTGTGCAGATGCATCAGATGAAGCCAACTGTGGTGAGTGTTTTGTGAACATGAATCTTGCCTATTATATTTGAGTTATCATCTGAGATGACCGGAGTGAAATGGATTCAAACACCATTCTGACAATACTCAGGTCTTACATGAGGATGTTTTGTCTGTATTCACGGAGTACAAACAAGTTCAAGTTAGCTATTTTATAAACGGCATGAAGGGGTAAGGTGGAAGAGTAGGTATTGCTTAGTCAAGTCTATTTTTGAAAGGATAAATTAAAAAGGTAAGATAAAACTATAAGCTTTCTATGTAAGTTACACATGGTATTCATATTTGAACATTAGAAACAGCATTAGAAATAGCATTAGAAACAATGAAACACTATTACAGATCTTTCTAGACATTATTTTTGCTTAAATAAACATGATTTTATATTCATTCAGTGCTTATTGTGCATTCTAAAACATGGTCCTAAAAAAGCAAAAAGATTAAAAAAAAATGTTTGGTTTTACTCTATGGTATAGATCACTTAAGTTAGCATTTGTTCTTGAAACAATAATTTCATTTAAGTTTAATTATTTCATTTTTAACAATTACTCCCTATTTTACATTGTAGGAATGGAGACCATGTCGAGTTTGTTTGCTGCATTTGGTTCTATCTTGAAAATGTCAATAGTAAGACAGATGAAGTATAGTTGTCATGTTCATCTTAATATTAAATATTGAGACTTTTCTAGGTGAATACTTCAAACTTGGTATTTTTAGAAACAAAAAAAAAACAATCTAGTAATTAGAAAAGACAAAGTTTGTTCAAATTAAAGATACAACTTGAAGGCTTCATAGTTAGCACAGTATCATAAAACCACCATTTACCACTTTGTAGGATTGATCTTCATAATCAATTCACATAGCCCAAAACTACATCCATCACTTATTTGTCTATAACAGTTATTAAGAAGTTTTGCAGGCTAGTTTATACCACTGGTTAGCTTGTTCTGTTGTCATTTGTATTTTTATTTACCAAATCAAAGTAGAATAATGACTTATACTAGTTATCTGAGTGATTTCTTGACTGGAATGTTATTTCTATATTTTGTTTTTCATTTTCCTTACTTTGATATAACTTAAATGTTTTGGGAATTTGTGCTAATCAAACTTATAGTTATCAATCATCATGATAATAATAATGTCTAATATTATATGGCATTTAACATATAATCCAGGAAATGTTTAAAAACTTTGCAGTTATTATCTTATTTAATTTTTTAGTTATCCCTATTTTATAAAACAAGGAGAATGAAGCTGATGGAGGTTGTATAACTCTTGTAATGAATCATAGCTAAATAGAGGTGGAACTGGGACTTAATTCCAGGATTATTTTGTTTTGAAGTCCTGTAGACATAACATCTACACATTCTTTATATACAAAAAGAAAAAAAAATATTTATGTGTTTCCTTCTGTAAGGTTATAGAAAATGCTCCCAGCCACATGTTATTTCTATAGGTTCAAGACCAATATATACATACCTACTTTATAGAAAGGAGGCAAAAGGAGGAGGGAGAATTTACATTATACCCACTATAAAATGCTATTGTTGGCAGGTGCTAATTTAATGTAAAGAACCATTCTAAATCACATTTAATATAGCATTTTCCAGTCCTCATTTTTGAAAGGACTAGGAAACCCTCCTCAACCGCCCCCCCTTTATTTTATCTTCAATGAATAAACACATGTATTTGTGCTAATTGTGCTAACACCCTTGTGAAATAGTTCCCTTTTGATGCTTCCATTGAGTGGAAAAGAAACATAATACTTCTTAAAGATTAAAACTATCATGCAAGGTCTTACTGTATGAATTGAGTTATGTGTTTCTTTGTGGCTGAGAATGGGCCTTGACTAGAATAGGGAATGTGCTTCTCTATTGTCCACACCCATTGTCCTCAGAACAGCAGGATGTGGGCTGTCTTACAGTAAATGCTTTGAGTGACTAGCCTGTTCTCTGTTGTAAGACTTCAGTTTGCAGCACATTTTCATTTTAGTTACTTTCTATACATTCTTACTGCAGGGCTAAGTTTAGGGGAAAGCTCTTTTTTACTCTTTAGTTTACTCTTTAGTTTACCAAGACTTTACTGTTCTCAACACCAACATTAATATTTATCTATGGTTTTATATCTGCTTGCCTTCTGTCAATTCTAAAGTTCTAGCATTTTAATTTTTATACCTTGACACATTGCAAATGGAGCAATTTCTTTGTGAATTTGTGCAAATAAAACCAATGTGGGAGGAAAGAGCTAAAGAGAGGGAGAAGAGAAAAGGAAAGAGGAGGAGGACTTTGGAAAGGTGTGAAAAAGTATAGCAGACTAATATAACACAAACAACATATACATATAATATAGGGAATTAAAATACCAGGGAAGTATACATTTTTAATATTAATCCATTTTTATATTTACCACACTATCGTATTTATTGAATTTAGCCCAGTGTAATTTTTGAGATTTTGTGGGTACTTGCAAGTTTAACGAATGACGTTCATTATATGTAAAATCATTACGTTAACCTAGAATTTAAGAAGACCTTGAAGTCACTTTGAATAGATGTCGATATATTTTAGGACTTCAGGCCTAAAAATCTAGTTTTGGTGAGATTGGTACAAATTTAAAAAAAATAAATTAACTACATAATTTCCTGTCTTACTACACCCAGTTTCTGAGAGGGCTAAATTTTTTGAGAGTCTATACAAGCTACATTTGGCACATACAAATCTAATTTCATAAGTACGGGCCTCCCCTGGTGGTGTGTGGTTGAGCGCTGGGCTGTGAAGCTGCCCACAGCTCTGCAGTGCCGGTTTGATCCCCGGCCACCCAGAGAGGGTCCCACATGGCGCGCAGACCTCTCCTGCTGCGCCCACTGCTTCCCTCAGCAGTATACTTCGTTTGTCTGCCTGCTCTGTTCCGCAATCTGGCTTGGTGAATCCTCATCCTCCCGCACATCTGGCCTGTACCCTGTTTCTTGTATAAAATAAATAAATAAATATTTAAAAAAAAAGAAATCTAATTATTGAAATAATGATAATAGACATACAGAGAGTCGCAGGCCTCTACTGGCCTTTAGTTCCCCATACAATGTGACACTTTATTGGAAGAGGCTAGTTTAGGCATATTGAAAAAGGCCTTTCTAATCCTTTTGGGGAGACTGGTTCCACAATATCTTTCTGTTATGTTCTCTCTTCCCAATTTATAGTTTAGGTTAACAATTCCCTAGATGTCTGTGAAACATTCTGTCTTTTTCTGAGTTTTTCTTCCTGGGCTCTGCTGGTCATCTCTATACTCAAGCCAGCTCTCTAGAAACTACGGTTTGTTCAGCCTCATCGCTCCTTTCACTCCTCCCTGTGGCCTCATTTTCTATGTTCTTCTTCTATATCCCTTCACTTTATCTAGAATTTTGTCATCAGAGTAGAATCTTGTGTCCAAGTTGGTTCAGCATCATTTGCTGCTTTTGAGCAGCCTTAGTTTATAAACTGCTGCTTGGTTAATTACATTTAATTAATGTGTGAGCTATAATCACTCTAACTAGGGCTTGTGAGAGGAACTTGAGCTTCCTATGGTAACTTTATACTTTCTGCAGCCAGTTTATCGCACATGACACAACACATATAAAACAACAAATAGATCCAATCAACATATTATTTTCACTTAAATGTTTGATAAGGAAATTTGAATTAGTCTATTCAAACCATTAAGACTGTAAGAAATATTTTTCAAGTTAAAGCAAGGAATCATAAATCACTAATCGCTAAATCATAAAATATTTTAAACATACAGAATTTTACTGAAAGTTTTATAGTAAGCAAAATCCACATAGCATATTTAGTAGATTTTAACTTTTGGCTTAAAGAACAGTATCCAAAATTCCACAATAACAACTAAGTCCTTTCTATTCTTTCTATTTCTTTTCCTCCTTTTCCGCCCCATCTTAAAATGGCTATGTCTCATTCACATGTGAAATCTTCCTACTTTTACTATATTAGTATGCACTCATTTAAATATAATAGTTTATGGTGTTGTAATTTTACATTACTGGTATTTTATTTCCTATATTAATTTCAAGCTTGACCTTGTCTAATTTTCCAGTGCATTGATATGAGTAACGTATTTCCCTACAAAGGCTATTTTTATATGTTACAATCACTACACATTCAATAGCAAGTAAGTCACAAACTTTTCATAGACTGTACCATAGGTTCAGATGTTTAATTGTCACCTTCCATAAAAGTTCATTTGAAGCACATGAGACAACATCCTAAGGCAGGAATCTGTTTACCTTTCAGTCAATATCAGGCTAAATTCAATTTAGGACGGAAGACCTGAAATTACCTTGAAGAGGGAATTAGCTCTGATAGTGTGACTACATCTATATTAAAATTAAAATAACTCAAGATATTTGAATTGAGTTATTTATAGAAATTGTATTAACTTTCACTTAGAACAGTATTTACCAAAATGTTAGTATTCTGACTTCAAAATAGTCCAGGGAAAGCTGTGTGTTCATAATCCTGTATCTTGAAAAACAGTATATACTTATATGTATTCAGTTAAGACATCTGTTTAATGTTTTCAGTGAGTGTTTCCTGAATTTAAATATAGATTACAGATTTATATTTTGATTGACAATCACATAATCTGAACATTCTAATGTCTCTTCCCTTCTCCGTTGTGCTATCTTATATGGAGGAGTGAGGGTAAGGGAGTTGTTGGGGGAGACTTGTGGGAAATAGATCGAAATTTTCTGACATATGGCATTACAGTATCTCTATTCTTAGACATTTGGGATTAGTATGTTCATGTGAAGAGATACAAAGGAAAAAGTATCTTCTCGCCACTTGTTCTCTAGGACTATGCTGGTCTCTGCTGAGTGATTAGGCTCATGTGCAGTGGGGCTGTGTCCTGTGCTGTAGGGTACCAGTACCCCTTCTCTCTGCCAGGGTATAAGCTTGGTGTTTGTCTCTACATTTCCATTTCCAGTGAGCTGCAACCTGATATAAAGTTTTCTGCTAATACATGAAACCTCTAAATAAGAGAGTCTCACAGAGGTACATCATCCTACAAACTTGAAGATAATATGATGAGTCAAAAATTCTGTCTCATGCTTAATCTGTTTTGGCTGCCACCCACGTTTAATTAAAATGTTAAAATTGTTCCTGAGTTTTGTTGACTGTGGCATCCACATGGTACTAGATGTTTCTCCTAGAGGCTTGGCATCTCTGAGATAAATCCAAGTGTGTTGCTTGTCTTGCATTCCTGGCCTTTGCCATGTCAGTCTGGATGCTGCAATCATGTATTGAGTTCATATCTGATTAAGCTCTCTATTTATCTTATTTTTCTTCTTGCTATCATTCATAATCCAGACGGTGCCTTTGTTCTCTACCTTTCTGCATCATTTACTTATTGTTGAGGTAGCACATGTTATTCCACTCCTTATCCTGTTGAAACAGCTTGGTGGGACACTGTAATTTATGAGAAATAAATGAAAACTATATTATTTTAGTTTTCCAAATTTTATATATTATACTTATTTGACTCCGGATGATTTTTTTCTGTTCAATACTACTTAATAACGTGTTGTAGAATCGCAAACTTTCAGAATATACTTCGAACATACCATCTATTATAGAATACTACTGGTGCTGTGTTGTTGGTAGTCTAATGGTAATTTTTAAAGTGCTTACACAGTTCTATATTACTATTTTAAAACAGAATGTACCTATTCCATCCTCTTTTAAAAAAATAATCATTTAACTTCTGGTATATTTCTAAATTTTATGCTAAATAATGAAAATAAATGTATTTTTGAAACAGCTGGTGATGTAGAAAATCATTTAGTATGAGTAAGGAAACTTCTGTTAATTCAGTGATAATACTTTTATACTATATTATGACATTTTTATGGTGATATTTCTATTGAAAGAGCATTACATCATTACATTATATAAGTTTGAGATTTGTAATATCAAGAATCAACATTGTGTTTACTACATTAATTTCACTGCTGAAAGACCAATTTTATTCTTCAGGATTCTATAGTAAAGTTTTTGATGAATCATTTATTTTGCTTCATCTGTTTTCTCAAAATTCAATATTTTCAACTTTTTCTATCAATCACATTTTTGTGACTGTATCTCTGTGTATTTGTGTGTGTGTGTTACATGGTTGACAGAGAACAGAATAAAAAGAGCCTCTGTGGAAATATTTTGATACAATAAAATTCTTGAAGAATTGTGTATCTGTATGAGTGAGATCAGAAAATTGTCTTCTAGGTTTGTTGTTTTTGTTGTTTTTTTTTGTGTATGTGTGTGTGTGTGTGACCCTTGCCGGTGGCCGGGGAACAAACCAGCGCTGCAGAGGCTGCGGGCAGACTCACAGCCCAGCTCTCAACTGTTGCGCCACCAGGGGAGGCCCTGTCTTCTAGTTTTTATATGAAGAGACAAATGTGCTACATATGATTCATTAAATAATTAAAATGGAACACAGTGAGTCTTTTGCAACTTACCTTCAGGAACTTTCATGCACTATTTCTCTACCAAAAGGATGTGCAATTATTTGGTGTTGCCATTTTTTTCTCTCTAATAATAAAAGGAAACTCATAGATTTAAATTTTGTTACAAAAAACCTGAAAAGGACCTCACAAAATAAGCCAGCATGTAGGTCTACTTATCTGCATGATTCTGCATTGATCTGTTTTAAAAACCATAAAAGAAATAGCTTTATGTCAGTGAGGTTTGCACTTGAATTTTTAAAAGAATGGAACAACATATTTATTTTATTAGGATCTCTGTGCAATTTATTTTTTAAAAGAATAAATTGAGTCAGGTTTTAACTTTCTGTGATATTTTTACTTGAAAAAATTTATTCTTATAAAGTGCTTCCTACTTGATTCTCTGAAAGTTCAAAAAAAATTTGAACAGTATATTTGATTCTCTGAAAGTATAAAATAAAATCACACACACAGACACACACACACACACACACACACACCAGTTGAAGAGTTGATGATTTATTGTAGTTTATGTAGGAAGAAAAATAAGTATTAGATAATTTACTTTTAAAGAGTAAGAAATGTAGAACTTTAAAAAATTGCTTCTTTGCATCTATCTTGAAAATAAAGAAATTTGTATTAGCTTTAATTTGGAAGATTCTGTCCTATGATCCTCTGGGCTGGTGATTTCCTTAGAGAAAATTCTATCATTTACATTTTTCAGGTATTACTCAGTTTTTCTTAGTACTGTGTTTATATGATTGTGTTCTAGGTTAGTCAAATTAAATAAATAAATGAAAAACTATATTTTTTTACTCAACACCAAAACCAGGTAATATGTCTATGTGTAGTATGTCTATGTGTAGTAAATATCAATGATTATTCCTTTAAGAAAACTTAATTTGCATTTATATATTGGTCTTTTTGAGGATACATATGGCATCAGATTTTGCTTACAAAAACTATGTCCATTTTGATCCTTTAACATTTTAGCATATAGTACATGAAAGAGAGAAAAAGGTCTATTGTTGAATTATAACTGTACCCTTAATTAACTTTGTGATCTGTGAATAATGAACAGATAGTGTATAGATGACAATTCTGACAGTCATTCTTATGCTTCAATCAGTTTTAAATGCAGTGCTTAGGATGCAAGCCCTCTGTGTTAGATTGTTGATGTCTGTTCATATAGTGGACCTTGCTCAGAAGCCATAAGGGAATAACGGGAGTGCAGGCAGAGCTAATGTAGGACATAGCTGACCTCTTGTGGATTACAAATGTCAGAGTAAATCAATTGCTTATTTTTATTCTTTGATATTTTAGCCCTCTAATTAATATGTCCATTTTTCTAATCTCAAAATGTTGAGAGAGAAGAGTTTCCTGTGACCTAAAACAGAAGTGGCTTGAAAAATATATTTCAGGCTACAGAAATAAGTAGCAAGCAAAGCTGCCCTGTGACCTGAGGGTTCTCACCCCTATGGATCATATTATTTATACAATTGCAAGTTTTCTCTTCATAATTCTATGTTCTCAAAAGGAAGCAGACACCCATTCTAGAAAATTTTCCTATTTGAGTTACTAAATTTAGACTATTTGAGAAATATAAACTGATACTATTTATTGAAGTTCAAATAAACCTAACATGTTTTCAGAATTTTCTTTCTGATTAATAGTGTTTGGATATGTGAATTATACACCTTAAGCAAACATATCTCTAATTTAGGTTTATACATTAATAATATGTTGATATTTAACATGCACTAGTGAAACTATAGAATATAATATAGGTATATATAATGCATATGGAATCAGTTACAGACTTTATATCTAATTATGTTTCTATATGTGTTTTTTATATATATACATATATATATTATTCACTGAGTAGTATAAGCTATCAGGGAATCATAGATATACAATAAATCACCCCCATTAATTACAAGTATTTAAATAGCAAGCATATGTATATACGTTCTTTCAGAACTTGGTGTGTCCATTTTTATTATGTCTGAACAAAAGCAATTACCATTTAGATCTTTAAATATTTCTTTAAATTAGTGTTGAGAATATGTCATTTAGAAACCTTGCATTGCTAGTAGATATTACCAATAGGTATTGATATTAGCAATAGGGAATTTGAAAATTTTGCGCAAGTTTGACTTTCTAGGGAGTCTCAAAAAATATTCCTGTTCTTAGCAGAAGAATTCACCAGGGCTCTTATATGCCTGTTCAAGTGTATCCTGCAAAATACCTTGGGCTCAGTTTGCATTGTTTCTTTTCACTCTTTTTCATCTATAATTAGTTATTTTTGTATCTTGATATAATTCATTTACAACAATTAATAAACAACCACTGAAGATGTTATGTAAGTCATTATAATAGGGATAATTAATAATTTTGAAGACTTAGTTTGTGCTAGGCATTATGTGAAACTTGATGTGAATTATATCATTTAGTCCCCACGACAATACTATGAAAGATATACTATAATTATTCCTATTTTATAATTAAGAGTCTATGGTGTAAAGAGTATAATAAATTCCTATGGGCAAAGAAAATGGGTATAAAATGAGTTAGCAGATATTTAAATGTATAAAATTTGGCTTCCACCCCAAGCATGCCCTTAATAATTATTAAATAGAGCTTCCTTAACATGCAGTAAGTTTATAAGATATTAGACAGTAATCCCAAACAAATTTAAATAGATAAATATTTTCAGAAAAAAGTATATTTAATATTTTTCTAAAATAATTTCTCACAAACAATGAGTGAGTGGGAGGAAGAATGGCAATTAAGGGTATGTTGTCTGAATACACTACCCACTGATGTGTGCATTATAAGATTGTCCTTCTTGACTAGTGGGAACAGGTAGTATAGTAGGTAGTTTCTGTGTGAGCCACAGGTACTGTTTCCTTTAATCCCTTCCAGATGACTCTTTTGCTGGTACCTGGTAAAATTCCTTTTTGGTGCACACCAGTTCATCTCCTGTTGAATATTCAAGGAAGACATTCTGAAACTCCTTGGCATTCACATTCTTTACAGCATTCTCTTCTTCATTACCATCCTGAGAACTGTGATGGTCATCTTGGGCCATCATGTGTTCAGCCTTTAGCTCATGGAGCCCATGGATTTTTGCCTAACATTCCTTTGTCATGTTGTAAACTTGAAACTCTCAGAACAGTAGACTAAGCAATGTTAGGGCTCACTTCATTTATTTCCTGTCTCCTAGAAATCGCTGTCATTTGTTGCCTGATGCTTAATGTTTCAATAACCATATTTTATATATTTTGTTGTTGTTGCAGATGAGGGAGTAAATATGGTACCTGTTACTCCTGCCAAAATTATCTGTGTTTTCATATTAAATCCAACTTCTTTGATAAACCTTCTGTGTTATGCTTGTTTTGCTTTCCCCTAACATTTCTACTCTAATGTCCTAGCCATTGAGTCCATTTTTTTTTTTTTACTTGATTTTATATCTTCAGGTCTTAATCAATTTGTTAAGGCTAAGTTTAGGTATGAACAGATATATAGAAAACGTACCATCATTAATAATTTTGGAATAACACAAGCCTTGAATATAGTGTTAATGAAGGCCAGAATTCTTAATGCACTGCAACTTTATTCAAGAGAGAGTATACATTTTATTTATCATATGTTGGTTCTTAGGCATAATGTATTTTAAATTTTTATGGTACTGTCCTCATTGGAGTCACACACAAATGGGTAGGCACTTTTCAAAAGATTTTTTGGAAATATTTGGAAGGGAAAATGCAAATCCATTAAACTCTAGTTTCTTTAGGGTGATAACTTTTATAAGAATATGTCAATCATGGCTCTTCTTTTAGACTGAATTATAAATCTTCTCGAAGGGGTTATATCATCAGGGCCATGGGCACACCACTTTTTTTCTTTCTCTCACAGTATTCTTAAAAGTATCTTTTTGCCCCAAATTTAGTGCCCAGATATGTCTCCCTGAGTAACAGTGATATAAAATAACATATCTATACTTTATATTTATTTGGTCTTCAGGAAAGGTCTGATTGGGATGGGTTATTTCACAATTTGGAAATTTAGTTATGTGAGGAAGATACTGAAGTGTTTGTTCTAGTAGCAACACTGGAACAATTGTGTTGCATAAGATCCTAGGGGCTCTTCAGAGCCAATGAATCAGTTTCTATGGTGAAAGGTGACCAGTCAGAGCTGAATCAGCAACACTATAACTGAACCCAAGGTTCATAAGTGCACTTTATCTTCTCAGTGTAGCTGCTGCCTCAACCTCTTAAAGACTAGAGAAGAGTATGAGAAAAGCCAGGAGAATTATGAAAGGTTGGGGGCTAGGACGTGGTGGAAATGCTCATAGTGTGATCTCCACTTCTGTTTAAGATCTTGGCAGGCATCAAGAAAGAAAGCAGAGAAGCTATGGGGAGTGATAAATGGAAGCATCACCCTTCTTTGGTGAGAATGCATTCCTTCTCCAGGTAGAAATCGCCATACCCAGGAGCATTCTTACTAGATTTGTCACTGCTATAAACAGTGGAATTTCTGAAAAAATGTTGTTCTATCAGGTTATTTAAACTGACTAAATATTATTTTCTATTTTACTTTGACTCTATAAAGCCCTGGATCAGGAATTTAGTTGTGGAAATCAAAAAGGAAGTTAAAACCAAACCAGTGTGATTTAATTGTCTTTAGAAATAAAAGGAAAGGATCCCAAGTCTTGAATACAGAATTGATGTATTTCCACTGTGAATAATAAAAAAAATGATGGTCATTGGAATGTACTTCAGGAAAAATATGAGTTGTACTTTTAAGGGACTAAAAAAAATCACGAGAATTTTTATTAATAAACAGATGACAGCTTTGCAAACTTTCTGAAAAGGATCAACTTAATTATGTGCCAAGATCTCCTGCTGAGGTAGAGATGATATTTTGCTTAACATAGAACAAATAGTTCTGTAAATGACACCATAACTAGCATGGTCCCTGGTATATGAATGTATGCCAAGCGAATACAAATAGCTTTAAGAAATGTCTTTTTCCTTCTAAAATATTTCTTAATGGTTTGTGCAATTTCATTTCAAAATAGAGAGTGCTTTCTTTTTAGATGCTTTTAGTTTAGAGTAAAATTTAATGTTGTTTACTCTCGAGGTCCGTGTCAGGCAAAGAGAGGTAAAATTGTTTAACCAGTATCTTCCTAGTGAACGTTGCAGTTTAGCAGGAAACAACAGAGGTTCATAGGGACAAATTTCCTATTAAAAACTTCATTTCAGATCTGTCCCTAATGGAATTTCCCTCCAAAGCAAACACGCTTATATACGGTTATTCTTAAATATTAGTTTCCCAGTGTTCAATGAGCTTGAGTGTATTAAAAAATTTAAGACTGGAGATAAAGGATTAAGATGGCTTTACTTTTTTTCTTAGGCCTACAACTATAATCTTGGAGATGTCAACTCAATATTTTAGGTTCAGTATTGTAGAAAATTTTATGTGTACAATTGTGTTAAGTTTATATTTCTTCAAAGCTAAAATGATGCAGCCAATCGACCATTGTTATACTTCCTGCCAATGATGCTTTTCTGGGTTTCTTTTAAAACCTGTTTTTGTTATAATAGTTCTCAGTTTTTGGGTACATTTTGAAAAGTCATGCTCCTATTCTTTTAAATGCTTGATTTCTATTAAGATATATAATAACATCCTTTAAGACTTTAAATATTTTGCCATTGTTCTATACCATAAACAGGATTTATATCACAAGCAAATTTCCAAAATGTTTTTGAGAATCCTCTAGTCTGCAAATTTACAGAACCTAAAATGATGAAAAAATTTCAGAATATTCCTTGAATAAATACATAGATACTACACTAGTGATGCAATAAAATATAAAGAACATCAAAGAAAGTAGCCTCATTATTATTGTTGAAAGTATGAACCTTTCTAAACCTCAGTTTTCCCTTATATAATGTCTATCATAATATCTATCATGTTTGTCTATCATATGTTTCCCTGAATAATGTTTATCATAAAAATGAGAGTATTAAGTAATATTACATTCTCAGAATGATTTACATTACATCTGTCACATAATGGACATTCTGAAAGTCAAATTTCCCCTCCTCCTGAAAACAAATTGTTTTCTCTAACTTTGAGTCAATTGCATACCTGAAACAGGGAAAGGAATATGTTTTCATTTAGTACACTTAGATTTCATACATTTACTTGTATTTGGAGTCATATATTCCATAAAGTACTTTATCTTGTTCATTTACATATGAGTTGTTGTTTTTTTTTTTTTCTCAGCAAAAACTCATTTTGTAGTACCCAAAGAGAGGATTCTATATAAAGCCATTTTAATTTTAGAATATTGTGAAGTATCTTGTAAATTGCAATTAGAATTAGGTAACTTGGAACCATTACAATCAAAATTATGAAGAAACTATGGAGAACTTTTTAGAGTTAATTTTTCATTGTTGAATTTAGTGAAGAACTTAAGGTCTGTCTTTCTTGGCGGAGACAAAATGAGCCCTGATGTAGAAACCTAGCAATGTGTTTGCCACATTGTTAAGGAAGTATAAATACCAGTATTATTCTTTAATTTGTCATCAGAACTTGATGCTTGGTGAAAAGGCCATGTTGAATGGAAATCTCCCATCAAAATGTGAACTAAAGGAGAATGGGGGTTTGGTTATTAAAGATAATCCAGATTAACCAGACAACATTGAGAAATTTTTGAGATTCTGGTACCTGAGAAATTTTCATTAATTTATTCTTACTGTACTTTTACTCAGTTTTATTTACTCATCATCTGAACTGAAAACACAGAATTTTTAATTAACTGATAGGATCCATATCTGGTTATTAGCAGAAATGATAGAAAACAAGAAAACAGCATACCACAAACAGAGAATGAGATATTTAAATTTGACTGAGTACCTGACACGTGTCAATCATTTTCTTACAAACTTCAGAAAACAACTTTAAATTAGGCAGTACTGATATTATTATGATATTTGTTATTGTTACTATGCCCATGTAAGAGATGAAGAAAGAGTCAGAAAGATAAAGTTCATGCCAAAGAAAATAAATTGGTAAGCATGCATTTGAACTAAGTCTAGTATGTCCCAGGGAAAATTAGGTCTTCACATCATCTGTCCAACTCTAAGGGTCAGAGAACTGTATCTAATAACAGTTTGCCACTAACCATGGCTCAGACACAGGGAAGTCATATAAGGTGTCTGGGAGTGTTTTCATGTTAAATTTAGAAACTTGGATGAGATTATTTATATATATATTTTTTTTTTTCTCCCAGATAGGAATTTCATCATCTGCAAATAGCAAGAATCTGAATATAGTCCACAAAATACAACCAATGGAGAATTTTTTTTTTCAAAATTTGTCATTTGGATTTTCTTAATGATCACTTTCCACCCAACTTAATCTCAATACTTAAAAGAAAGAAATTATATAATACAAAGAATGCCTACATAATTCAGTAAGGATTTGGTTTATTAAGTGAAACTTATTTCAAATTTAGTCATTTCTATTAAAATAATTCAATGGATATGGAAAATCTTGCAAAAATTGATTTCTTTATCACATCAAAATAGTTTTCATCAAGATAGAATAAAAAAATTTTCTCCATTTATTTGGTGGAACAAAAATTGGCACGCTATCAAAGAATTAGAAAGTCTGTCATTTGCATGAGAAAAGAACATCTCAATTTTCTAAGTATCTTTTTTGACCCCTGACAATTTTTACAGCATTATAAAGCAGATTTACATAATTATTGATAAATAGTATGAACTCATAGACCTACAACCCAGTTTTCTTCATCAACATTTGACCATTTTTCAGTTTGAATAAACACATTTTTATTCACTTTAGCTAGGAAATGTACTTACTGTTTCTTCTTTCTTTCTTCCTTCCTTACCATCCTGATCTCCCTTCCAGCATTCCATTTTTCTTCTTTTCTCTTAGCTTCCATTTTTTTATTTTCCCTTCTGTACCCCACAAATCTTAATTCTAATATAGGTAACTCAGTAAATGTAGTATAAACACCAATGTTTTGTTTCCTTACCTCAAATATATTACCTGAGTGAATGTATGTATGTATTTATTTTTAAAAAAATATTTATTTATACATACAAGAAATGGGGTATAGGCCAGAGTTGTGGGGAGTGAGAGGATTCACCAGAGACAGTGTGGGGAACAGAACAGGCAGATCGACTGAAATACACTGCTGAGGGTAGCAGCGGGCAATTCAGGAGAGGTCTGCTGTGCCATGTGCGTATCTCCCTGCCCGGGGATAGAACTCATGCTGCAGTGGCTGCAGGCAGCTTCATAGGTTGTGTCTTAATCCCTTGCTCCACTAGGGAGTCTTTAAGTAAATCCAGTATAAGCGGATTTAAGTAAATCCAGTATAAGTGATACTGGAAAACAGCAGATTTTGAAGATGTTTCATGCTTAAGTGAGGAGACCAGGTGTCTATCCAGTGTGTTTCTCTGGCTTTCCTTTCTGCTTTGCTGTTCAGAAGGTTCACCCTTGTCCTATAACTGTAGTTGAAATCAGCTTCCCACTATCAATATTAATTTGATGGTATACCCCATTCATAATAGGACTGTATTTTAAAGTGTTCTTTTTTTTCTAAGTTGCAATGACTATAATATGAGGGACAATTCTGTTTCTTTATTGTTTAATGGCACATGTTAAACTGGAAGACATACTTGAGTATTCTAAATTAATGTAGATTTAATTTATCCACTGAGACACTTTGCTTCCTTCATGTGTCTGATGGTTGTATTAAAATGTATACTGTATTGTCACCTTTATTTGAATGATTGTTTTAAATTCAGTACAAGCATTCGTTTTCACATTGCTTTCATAGCCTTTCTGTCTCTCAAATTATATGACTCTATAGTAGATACAGTATTATTATAGAAGGCAAGCAAGCTTATTAAAAGATAAATAAAGGCTTCTAACAGGCAAGTGTGCTTTTAAGATCTTTAGAGATGTTTGGGAGCAAAGCCAAGCAAACAATCATGTACTGTAAGCAGAAGCTTAAAAAAAAACAAAATCAATACCTTGCTGACTAGACAGCCAATGAGAAAATGATAAGATAAGGGCTAAATTAATCATTTATTGATATGTAGCACCTAGTTGAACTTTATAAGTAAGGGGCTCTTCCCTCTGTGCTGAGAAAATTCTATATGTTGTATCATTTACAGATATATATTAATATAATTTCAAAGTTTATTTGTATTGATGTATACCTGACATACAATCCATTAGTTTTAAATATATACAACATGTTGAATTGATATTTGTGTATATTGAGGTGATTACCACAGTAAGTCTGATAAACATCTGTCCTCATACATAGTTAAAAAATATATTTTTGGCAACTTTTTTATTGAAGAAAATTGGTTTATAACACTGTATGATTTACAAATGAAGGATCACAACTATTAAATGTATGTTATCACATCTTGCCCATAATCCTTTACCACTTTGCTCCCCACCACCAATCTCACTGTCAGGTAACCTCAATTCTGTTTCAGATTTCTAGGCTTTGTTTTGTCTTTTCCTTTGTTTTGTTTATATTCCACATATGAGTGAAACCTGGTATCTGTCTTTCTCCTCTGCCATTTCAGTTAGTAAAATTTCCTTCAGTTCCATCCATGTTGTTGCAAATGGCAAGATTTCATCTAGTGTTTATAAATAAGAAGTGTTCCATTTTGTATATGTACCACAACTTTATCTGCTCATCTGACATTGGGTACTTAGGCTGTTTCTATAACTTGGCTATTGTAAATAGTGCTCCAGACAACATAGTGGTAGATAGATAGATAGATAGATAGATAGATAGATAGATAGATAGATAGATAGATAGATATCTTATTACTTAATATTTCTGTATTCTTTGGATAGCGACTGAGACATGAAATTCAGGGTCATCTGGCAGATTTATTTTTAATATTTTGAGGAATCTCCATGCTGATTTCCAAGGGGGCTGAACCTGCCTACATTTTGTTAAAAGACCCCAGAAATCTAGCAACCTTTAAAATTTTCATATCTGGAATGTGATATCCTGCAATATTTGGTGGGTTTCTTGTATGACTCTAAAACTTATGTGTGACTTTGGGTTTGCTCGTAAACTTGATAAGATGCCTCACAAAGTTGTAGTCAACTCTTTACATAACATATAAAGAGTTTGAAGTAGTACCTGCAACATCGCACTTTTTAAATAAACATCACTTTTCCTCCTCCTAAGTTTACATAGCCCGAGATGAAGTAGGTATGATAATACACATCTTCTAAATTTATTGGCTTTTTATAGATTTACCATTATTACTATGTAAGTAGTTACTAATAATTATTATTACTTAATTGTCACTAAATACTATTTTTAAGTTAGGTATTCCTTTCAATGCTAGATGCATTTTCTTTTCATTTTTAATCTTTGGAAAACTGAAACACAAAGAAGGCAAATCATTTCCCTAAACTACGTGTTAGTAGGAGCCAAAATTAGGATTCAAATCAAATCCCAACTTTACTTCTCAGGTTCTTCCCACTATGCCTCGCTGTCTCTCACTACATTAGAATTCAGAGCTATCCATCCAAAAATGTAAAGTGAATCAAACAATTATTAGATGACTATGAGCAACAGACTCAGAACAACTAGACAAATATAAACAAGTGTAGAGTCAGAGATATTTTGCTAAATATTTTATATTACCTCAAATTGCTTTTAAAATAAATGCAACAAACAAATAGTGAAACTATGAAAGGGGCATTTTGTTTTTCTCTAAACCAGTTAAGGAAAGGTAAGTGGAATTGCTAGACTATGGCTATCCAGAGTAAGCTGGTTTCAGGGCTCAAGGATGATTCTGAAGAAGGATGCCCTACCTACCTATAAGTCTTTATTTTGGAGGTTTGATTTTTTTCTTCATCTGTAGTTCATAAATGCAAATTTATTTATACAATATTGCCATGCAATCTGTCAAGACTACAGACTGTTGAAGAATGATAAGTGGAATAGCAGGGGTTTGGCAGATGACATACTGAGTGTTTTGGCAAAAGATGAGATAATAACTACTTTCCCACTTCACAACCATAAAGTTAAAAGGCAAATTTCTAAATAAGAAAAAAATCACAAATTATTGTCAAGTGCAATAGATGGCATTATAGGATGTAATATGACACTTTCTAATACTGCATACTGAGCACTCAAAAAATTTCCACTGAAAATTGCATTGCATTGACATGCAATTTCTAAAATGTCATTATCGGAACTTCTAGAGAACTAGCTTATTATAAATTCACCTATTTATAAAGAGGATATGTCATTGGTAATTTGTTTTACTTTGTAAGCTTTTCTCAGAAAAAATAATATAAAAGTTTAAAAAATAAAAAATTCAGAAGCAAAACAGAAGTAACAGCATCCCATGGGAAGAGCTACAGCTAGCATTATTATTCTCAACTGCTGGTGCATTCCACTATTCTTTCCACATTCCCTAGAAGAACAGGTTGTGCATGTAAATGCTCATTGAGAAATATTACCCTAATCAATAAGAAGTAACATGAAATTAATTTTCCATTATATCAAACATTTTGCAATGCAAGACAACCTGTAGCTTTACAGATAATCAATATCACTAGAGACTAGAAGAGTTATTTTTGAAGAGAATATGCTTAAAAATATGTTTGTACTGTCTCCCATCTTCATGGAAACCTGGGTTTGCAAATCATTAGGAGACCATACTATTTTTAATGAATAAAAATAATGTGGTTGTTTGCATTAGTTTAGACTTTTGTCGATAGAAAATAGTAATCTGGGCCTCGCCGGTGGCGCAGTGGGTTAAGTGTAGCACTGTGAAGCTGTCCACAGCCTCTGCAGCACGGATTCGATTCCCGGCCTGCCAGGGAGATTCCCACATAGTGCGGCAGACCTCTCCTGTCTTGCCCGCTGCTCCCCTCAGCAGTGTCTTTGGTCCATCTGCCTGTTCTGCTCCCCGCTCTGTCTCTGGTGAATACTCTCGCCCTCCCTCGACTCCAACCTGTACCCCAGTTCTTGTATAAAATAAATAAATCTTTAAAAAAAAGAAGAAGATAGAAATCCAACACAAACTATATATAAAGTAAAATCTCTGCCTCAATTCTAAGGGCTTTGGATGCAGTTGATTTCAGGCACAGTAGGATCTTGGTATTTTCTCAGGGTTTTATTCTCTCTCTCTCTCTCTCTCTCTCTCTCTCTCTCTCTCTCTCTCTCTCTCTCTTCTCCATGTCTCACCCTTCCTTTATTGTTGATTTCTGATTTGGGTGCTTTCTACAGGTTGTCTAATATGAGACATGGCAACTTGAAGTCATAATGCTTAGAATTACCAAGGGAAACACTATTCTTTCAATAGCTATAAATATCGTGTGAAATGAATTTGGCTGACACCGTTAGGTTATTGATAGAGGCTCCTAAATTGACTCTCTCCTCACTTACGTTTACTGCCTCCTTAGAAATAAAATCCTATATGTTGGCATATGGCAATCTAGAATTAATCATGCCATTTCCCAGCCTTCCTATAGCAAAGTGCAATCATGTGACATTGAAATTGAAGCAGAAGTGTTATCTTATGTGGGAATTCCAGAAGACAAAAGAGAATGTCCTCAAAGTAAAAGGGCTAGATAGATAGATAGATAGATAGATAGATAGATAGATAGATAGATAGATAATTTGTGTGTGTATATATATATGTATTTTTATATATATGTAATACAAAGGGTGTATTGCATACACAACACTCAACATAGGGACTCTGAGTAATCATTAGATTCTGAGTAATCATAAGTAGGCAGGTAGATAGGAAGGCAGAAAAGGAGGAAGAGGGAAAGGGAGAGAAATGCAGATTATATATAAAAATATATGAACTTAGATATATAAATATATATATAAGGAATATATGTGTTGGGGATAAAGAATATATATATATATATATATATATATATATATATATATATATATATATCCCTGCAATGTGACGGATCTTGTGCTAATAGTCTTCTGCCCATCAGGTGACTAAGAATATATTTAGGATGGTGGCACCAAATGGCAAATGTCTGGATTCCTGAGGCCATTGGTTGACCCCTATGCAATCCCCCTGCATTGCCCTTGCCCTTATCCATATATTTAATGACTATCTTATACAAAATTCCTAGGATTTGTTGTTTTTCTGATACCATTGTAAACATTTTCCTTTGTGTTTCCTTTTTGGTTATGGCTAATGCACACACATTCACACACCCACGCCCACATTTATTCTTAGCCTTCCCATTCATGTGTTACTCACAGTAATTTGTAGATTCCTTTGTATTCCTTTTTGTATAAAGAGAAACTTAAAATGTTTCTTTCGCATCAGACTCCTAGTCCTCATCCCTGGTTTTTGCTCCTAAATGAATGTTACCAGATAATTTTATCCTCTTCAGAAATAACATAGGCAGATTCAGGAACCAATATTGTTGCAATATAAACCACAAATAGTTCTACGTGTTGTTGGTCCCTCAAATTTATGCTGGTATCTGCAAATTATGTGAATGCATATTAAACAAAGAAACATGTTTTAATGCTATATTTGCTTTATATTACCAAAAAAGAAATAATGCTCCATTCCAATGTATTTTCACAATAGGAATTCATTGAAAAATCTACATACTGTGAGAACTTTACTTGAATACTGTAATGTGGAATTACATATGTTCTACTCTACATTTAGTTTTTTTGGGGGTCAGTGATTTTCAATTGTGATTGTTCATTGGCAGCACCAGCTAGTTTTAATAAAAATACTGATATCTGTATTCCACTCCAGAAACTCTAATTTGACAGAAGAAAATTTTAAAGCTCCCCAGATGATTTTAATAGGTAGTCAATTTGATAACTACTATTTTTAACCTTGCTCAGTTCTGTGTGTGTGTGTGTGTGCATGCGTGTTTGTATACAATACAGGCATAGGTGGGTGTGTCTCTCCTCAAGGGAGATTTTAAATGCAGAACTAGTCTACAGAGTTTATATTTGTTTTTAAAAAATTAAATCTAATATAAGCAACACCTGGCAAAGAATGACTAAAACTTATACTATACATTAGGTTCAGTGAAATTTAAATAATGACCATTGAAAATAGGAGCTTTGTATTGTGCTATTTAAATGGTTGTTTCATTTTGGCAATTAAAATTCATTTCCCTGAATCTACTGCTCTATGGGAATATTATTTCCATTCTAATTATCCTCACACATTTCTGGGCTGACTTAAATATATAGAAGGCCACATTAGAAATTTGACCAATTTTAAGCCAATTTTTAATCTAGAGTTATCTGTAGCACAGGCCAAAGGATGTATTGTAATATAGAGCACTCAACATAGTGACAAAGTTAGATTTTGACTAATAAGCAGGCAGATAAATTGGAAGGTATAAAAAGGGGGGGGAAGGGAGAGAAATGCAGATTATATAGGTATTTATATATATGTACTTATATATGAAATATATAAGGAATATATATGATGTGCAATGCATGTGAGAATATATGTGTATATATGTGTGTATGTATGTTTGTGTGTGTGTGTGTATATATATTATGTTGGCAGAAATCCATTTGAAGGCTATAATGATGACTTTTGTAGTAAAATGTTTCTGTAGCTTGATTTGTGTATAAATTCCTTCTTTGCTTTTGTAAGATTAGAGAAATCACTGTAATTCTGAAGCATATTGTTGGCATTTATTTGAATGCATATAATAATGACTTCTAGAGATTTTTGAAGATTGAGTCTAGTCATGCTTTGAAAATGTTTAGTCATGAGGTTGACTGGGCCCTGGATAGATAATCATTCTTAATTTTTCCTAATTATACTAAAATCATTTGTTTCATAACCTTTTTGAATCCAACAGTCTATTCAATAAGATGCATTTTAAAGTAGAGTAGCAACACCATCAAAGAGTTTACCTTCTCCTTTAGTTAATTTATCTTATTAGTCTGAATCATGAGACATTTCACTATCTCTAATATGTCTGAGAATGAGAATTTGATAAATATGTGAAAGAAAAATGTGGCATAAATTGTTTATTGACATTTATAATTTTTATTGTTATAGAAATTATAATATCTTAATATTTTAAACACTTGCTACTCATTGTGTTTCATAGACCAAGGACAAGATTATCACTTAAGTGCCTAATAGAAATCCAGATCAACTCAATCAAAGTCTCCATTTTGGCAAATTTCTCAAATTACTTATATTTATATACATTAAAATTTTAAAAAGCACTGCTTGAAACTACATAGAGTGTGCTATTACTCTTATAATAATTAAAAAACATATATATGACCTAAGTTTAAAATAAATTCTTGTTGCATGCATTCTGATTCTGGCTCCTATGCAAACAAGTTAAGCACTAAGTCAGTGGTAAAAGCACGCTATTTTTGATATTGACTCTGCCATTTAATGGTGGTTAAATTCATTCTAAGTTCCTAAGCTTCTAAGAGTTTTGATTTATCATTTATAAAGTGAATAGCTAGTTAATACCTCTCCTGATATTCAATGGTAAAAGTGAGATGACACTTTATTAATTTTCAAGTTCTGTCCACCTTAGGCATTTTTATAATCAATAAGTTTAGAGCAGCTGACCATAGGTAGATTATGAATGAGAACTTCTTCGGAAAGAAGATAAGATGACAACCTTAGGGCCTCCCCGGTGGTGCAGCGGTTGAGCGCTGGGTTGTGAAGCTGCCCGCAGCTTCTGTGGCACAGGTTCGATCCCCGGCTGCTCCCCGGCCACTGGAGGAGGGTCCCGCATGGCGTGCAGACCTCTCCTGCCGCCCGCTGCTCCCCTCAGCAGTGTACTTCAGTCTTTCTGCCTGCTCTGCTCCCCATTCTGGCTCTGGTGAATTCTCTCAACCTCCCGCGCCTCTGACTGTACCCAGTGCTTGTATAAATAAACAAATAAACAAGCAAACAAATAAATAAATAACTTAAAAAAAAATAACAACCTTAGACTTTGATTAATGGCCATTTCTTTAGCTGTTTTATTGCAGGAATAAAAGGCGGCTTAGGGAGGATATGTCTCCTATAGAAAGGATAATTTGGAATAATTTTGACTTTTTTATTGATTAATTAGAGTTTGTTTGTTTGTTTGTTTGTTTTTTGCCTGGGTCCTGCAATTAAATGCTTTCTAATTAGTCCAAAATGAAAGCATAACCAATCACATAAAATAGGGCAGAAAGATGAATTTTATTCAGCACATGCTTTCAATTTATCCTAGGAATGCTTCTTAGTCAGTAACTGAATTAAGCTCTGAGGAAACGTCAAATGCTCTGGACTTGGCAATCAGGTATCATGAGGGATGTCTTCATGGAAATCAATGATGCAAACCCTGGTTCTTTCCACTACAGATAAAAAAACTTGTGGACCTCATGAATTCCAGTGTAAAAACAACAACTGTATTCCAGATCACTGGAGGTGTGATAGCCAAAATGACTGCAGTGATAATTCAGATGAAGAAAACTGTAGTAAGTAACTCTTGCCTGAAAACTTTGCAAGTTTGACGGCCTCTTCAATAAGCTAGATGGAAATTTTTAGTTCAGTTAATATATGAATTTGAAACTATCTTTACTGCAGAGCATTTTTTATACATATATTCACATTTGGACGAGAATATTTAGATTAAATTGAACTGAATCTCAAATGGTAGAATTATTGAAATGTTTATCCTGGGAGTTATTTTCTTACAGTTATCAGAATTGGTATGGAAGTATCATGAAGTTTAATGCAAGCCATTAGCATGCAATGAAGGAACCCCTTGATGCAAGTTCATACAAAGAGCTGAATGATGTGAAGACAGTATAAGACATATCATTCTTTAGCGGATCATATTCATTTCATTTCAGGCTCAAATTCTTTTATACTACAAATTCACCCAAGAGCATCTTTCGGTGAAATATCATTTATTCTCTCTGGATTGGTGAACATCATGTGTATTCAGAATGATTTTCTATGAGAACAGAATAACACTATTATCATCGTCTGTCTTCTGAATTTTTATGTAATAATTTTTAAAAATATCCAATAATTTTTTTTTAAGTAATGGTAGTTTATAAAATTTTGAGTGTCTTTATCTTCTAGAATCAATGTCTATCAATGCTGATAGTTATAACTATATTAATGGAATATTAGTGGTACTTTTTTTACAATGATGTTTAAACAAAGAAAGTAATATAACCATGTTTAAAATAAAATAATAAGCAAATCCCATATATTAAATATTTATATTCCGCTACTTCAAAAAAGAACTTATTGATAACAACAATAATGTCTGTTCCTATACTTCTTTACATTAGGCTTAGAACATTTATTTCCCAGGAGTCTTTTACATATAAAGCAAGCAATTAGTAGAGTAACAGACTTAATACACCACTTGGAATTTAGTTTGCAAAATATCAACTGGTTTGAATGACTTTCAAAACTTTACCTGACTATTGTTTTAGAATTAGGTACAATAAATGTGAAATTTCTGGATCAATAGGATTATGGAATGCTCTGAATATAGGAACCTTTTTTATTTCCTTTCCATATAGGTATCGCCCAACTGACCATAGTCTTTAGAAAGGTAAAGAAGGTTGCATAGAGTCATTAGAGCTTTCAATTTCTTTAATTAATAAATTTTAAAAACTTTATTTAGCTGGCTGGTTCTCGGTTTGTATCTAATGATTAAAATTAAAATCTGATGTAGTGGAGGTGGTAGAAATTGAAGAGTAAATACAATAAAGAAATACATATATATATATATATATATATATATATTCTGTTTATTTGTATTATACACCTTACAAATAACTGCTAGCTTAGTTTGGGATACATTTAGTGTCAATTATCAATAAGCTCTATAAGGCAAAATGCCATGTAACTGAATGATATTGAGATCCAGAGAGTAAATTAAAAAGCAACATTGGCAAATTCCATCGCGGAGATCTCCCTTTTCAAGTGGTAACTGCCATTGTGTGAGACATAAGATTACTGCTATAATAAGCAAAGAAGAAGAATGAAGGATTGTGATAGCCTGCTTTTGAGTCTGCTGGGATTTCCTAAGTGGTTGAGAAACGTTTTGCTGACATCTCCTAAAAGTCAGCCTTTGATACAAGAAAACAAGGAAAAGGAACACTGACTCTCACTTGTCACTGTGGAAACTTAGTGATAAATCATTGTAGCCACAGAGCCCTTAACAAAAAGCAAGGAATGTAGCTGCACTATCAAGCATTGCAGTAGAAAATACCCAATTATGTGTGGTTCTCTTTTAGTTCCTATTCACCCAGAGCTTGTGGTCTAAGACAAGCAATATTGATGAATTTGCAGAGGAAAGATGACAGTGAACAAGAACGAAACTTATTATAGTTGTGAAATGGAAGAATAGAAGGTACATGCAGGACAAGATCAGAGTTTGGTAACATGTTAAACACATAAAACTATGTAAGAGGAAGAAGATCAAGGTATCTCAGATAATTGAGTGTTCAAAGATAATATCTTGAATAGGTCAGAATATATGAAAAATCCTAAAAAACGTGAATGTCTGTAGTTCTTCCTGGGCAGCAGCTGAGTCACTGAAGAATGAAAAAATAATGCAATATATCTGTAAAAAACACCAAGAGATAAGTCTTACAGATATCAGCATTAGAGTTAATAGTGTTGCTATATTAAAATACTGTCAAGACATTTTCAATCTCTTATTATCTATTGAAGCTTATTATCTATTTTTATTGTGATTATATAGTATATCATATATATATATATATATACACGTGTGTGTTTGTGTGTAATTAAAAATATACTGATGACAAGAATATATCCATAAAGGCAGTGGTACATTTTTGTCATACTCTGTGAACATCAATAGTCAGGTATGCACTGATTCACATTTGGTAGTTACCGTTTGTATTATTAAGTAGTAAATTATAAGAGTAGTAAATTAGCCTTATAGATAAAAAGCAACAGCAAAAATATTTTTACATGACCACATTTCATCACCCAACATTAACTTGCTTATCATTGCCTGATAATGTCTTCATCACATTCATTTGATCTCATTTAAATATTTGGAAATAGTCTAGGGTGGAGAGTTATATCTCAGGTCTAGCACAATGCCTGACATATTTAAATCAGGAGCAGTATTATAGAAATCCTTTTGGACTACTTTGTTTACAGCCTGTATTTGATGAATTTACTTTCTAAATTGTAATAGAAACATTTCAGAAATAGGTATGGAATGGTCTGAATTGTAGTGCAACAATTAACTGACAGCTATGTTTGAATCTAATATACTTGGTATTTTTATATTTATATGAGATAATTTGGCTATTGTTATTTTATCATCATATGCTGAATGTTCCCTTTATAAAGTATTCATTAGGGACACTTTGCTTCAGCAATGATTTCTGCTCTTAAAAATAAGAAAATTACATTATTATTTGAATTGTTTTATAATCTGAATCTTATGGGTTTGGAAATTTTTGAGAAGTTTCATCTATATTATCTTTATCCAACAACTGATAAAATATATATGGCACATGTGCCTTCTAAATAATTGTCGTGAAAAATAAATTACTTCTATCTTTGCATTATTAAGAAGTAACATTCCAATCGCTTTAAAAATATTAAATAGTTTGATCAGCTAGATTTAAGTTCACATAAAGAGACAAGTTACATTTGCCTGATTTCATTTCTAGTACTTTCACACTGAATTTATGTCAGACAATTATTTATATGGTATGTCAGTTATATTAATTGTGTTCTAAAAATTCTCCTCAGATTGCTTACACCCACATTCATATAACTTTTGAACTTATAACCAAGTTTTGTGGTAATGAATTCAGTAAAGAAATTGGAGCCTGGGAATTCCTCTGTTCTGCCACTATCTCTAGCTTTGAAAAATCACTTTTATTTTCTAGGCTTAGTTCTTTTGGTTTTGTGCAAAATGGCTTCCAAAACTATTTTCAGTTATGAAACTGCTGTGTTTTTGCCTCTGTTAGTATCAAAGTAGTGGTCAGTCTACATGATGTAGCTGTCCTTCTTTCTTCTTATAGAATCTAGATCAGCTTTCCAAAACATGGAAAACCTATAAAAATATATTGGTAGCCAATCTGGCATGTTTATATTATATTTATGGTAAACATGGTTAATTGTTCATATATGGGGTTCCCTATCTATTCTAAGGCTGGAGACATAGGCATTGTAAGAGAATTTGTGTGGAAAACAATTTAGAAATACTGGGTAAAATATGACGTTTATATTATCTATCCAGATGGGCAGACTTCAGAGATAGTCATTTTTTTTGTTTTTTTTGTTTTTGTTTTTTTTTTTGAAATTTTGACAAGAAAACTGCTTACGCTCCTATCCTGGCAAGGTCTAACAATTGGTCTTTTACTTTATGCAGAAAAGATCTAAAGTAAGATAAAATAATAGGAATAAAATCCCTAGACCTTCCCTCAGGTTTTTTTAGGGTTTTTTTGAGATATCTAGTTGCATATAGATGAGAGTTAAAAAAGGAAGTTTCCCTAATCCTTGATGACATGTGGGTATGTATAAATTATTCATGATTATTGTTCAGAATTAGATTTGCTGGCATTTTTAAGAACATGCTAGAAGTATGCAGAATTTACAATTCCACTGGAAAAAAAAAATTGTTCTCAACAAATCACTTAGTCCCTCTGCCCCTATATTGGAACAGAATAATTAGTGATGTAGGAAAGTCTCTAAAGCACAAGGGTTTTTTGAAACTATTGGGCAACTACTTCAAACTACTGGCTATGTAACTTTTAATAACCTTGTATGAATAACATTCAACCCTCCTTGTAGAAAAGTGTACAAAAGTCTGCAAAATCATTGCTGCTTTCCACATGGTGAACACATTTTCTGTTAAATTAGAGATAAGTTAGAATATTAAAGAGTGAATCCCTAAGAATTATCCAATCTCATAAAATTAAATGTTACTACTGCTATTTTTGAACTTCTAATTACAGTGTGTTTTAAATGTGCTCTGTATTTTTTAATGAAGATCTGTTTAGTTATTTGCAATTGTTAAATAAATTGAGCATATTTCACTCTTATTTTCCCTAAGAATGGGACTATCTATATGAATATGTAGAAGGAAGGTGACCCAGCTTCAGTATGGAGGGAACATAAGAGAAATGGGGTTCATTTTATTATTATTCAATGAAATAGACTTTGCTTGCCATGTGCCATGGGCAAGTAACTTCACTTCTCAGGGCTTTGTTAGTGTCTATATTAGGTGACACTTATGTGAGCTCTTACACTTGCTATGTGAGCTCTTACACTTGCTATGTGAGCTCTTACACTTGCTGTGTTATTTGAAATAAGCTCCTTATCCTCAGTTTACTCATCTGAAAGTGGATACAATAACAACATCTGATGTGTTGATTCAAGCTCCTAACATTAACTACCTGCCGCCTCACAACAAATAAATGTTTAGTAGCTAGTAGTTATTATGGTTATAATTTGTAATATTAGTAATAGTGTTAATGGAGCCTTTTTAAAGATTAAAACATATATATAAACAGCATAAAGGCAGAGAAAATCTTACTGTCATCACAAAACAACAGGGGCACCTAAGGGGAGTCCTCCAGTTAGTGAGTTTTTCCCATTCTGCAGGATGGCATCTTATCTTAGTCATTGCCTGAAGTTCACATTACAAAATATAGTCAGTCCCAGAGCAGAAGGGAATTCTCTGAAACATAATACATGTTTTACAGTTCCTCCAGTTTTCTCAAAAGTATTTTTATGTGTAAATGTAGGCCTCATCACTATCAGCCATTGAAGATGTTTCCCTGTAGCTGTGAACCAAGTGATTATGTAGAGCACTATCCAAATGCAGGCTAAATTAATTATGTTCTGTATGCAGGAAATTAGACTTCATGTGCACAGTTCTTCATCTTTTATTTCAGTTTTCTCTTCTTCCTTTACCCAAATGAGGATATTATAATTTGTCAGACACCTACTAATTAACTTAATGAGTAGAGTAAATAAGAAGGGACTGACATCATGCCAGAAATCAGTTCTTTTTAAAGAACAAAAGCTAAACAAGAGATGATCTCTAGCAGTCATATTGATGACTTGCAGGAACAGATATCTAAATTTCTACTTCATTGTCCAGATTAAACATAGTCTACTCAGGAATAAGTCAAGGAGCTTGTCATAGTCTGGCATTATATCCTATATGGACTACAGTGAGCCATAATTAATTCATAACTGGTAAATTACTAAAGTGACAATTAAGTGATACAGGGCATGAACAAGCTGTTGTGTAAACAAGCAGGTCATCCATCACATTCATAACATCCGCACGTACCTTATTTGTTCCATGAACTTGAAGATTTAGAAAGCCACTAGACTATAAAATTAAAGAACCCAAGGCTAGACTCACTCCTCCATTAATAAACAGCCTCCTGGGTACAGAGACACAAAATGTTTTAGTTAAAGTAAATACATTAAAATGACTTAGAATTCAAACAACTGAAAAAAGATTATTGTTATACTATAATATATAGATTTTATGCTTTTACTTTACTACTATGTTTTTATTAAATAGTAGGCTGTTTATCTTTTCTCAATTTTTTTATAATGCCACTCTCTACTCAATGAATTTGAAAAATCATTATATACCATAGATGTTTCATTAAACATTTTTCTTAAACAATGTAGTAGTTCTGTAGTGGACCTCTTTTTCCTTAATGCTACCTCATGGTGTTCGTCATACAGACTTTAGAATGCAGCTGCATGTAATAGAATAACCCTGTGCCATTTTTCTGTCCCCAGAGCCACAGACCTGTACGTTGAAAGATTTTCTCTGTGCCAATGGGGATTGTGTTTCTTCAAGGTTTTGGTGCGATGGAGATTTTGACTGTGCAGATGGTTCTGATGAGGTAGGCACCTTTGCAAAATCAAACAGAATAAAGCAATTCTTTAGAGTCACTTTTATAATTAATATTGGTTAATCCAATGAGTCTGTCCAGGGAAGCTTTGAAATGCCCTTTGCTCCTGAAGTGCTGAGAAAAATAGTATATATGTACACTGCACTGCACACACCAGGCAGAGGGAATAGTTCTTCTGCTACTACTGACAGTTAATTTTATAGTCTGTTTTAGCTCAAGTGGTGAATGGCTGGGTTGGGAATAAGATGTTTGGAAACCCTATTCCCTACAGCTGATGCCTTTGGCATTTGTGAATTTGTTCATAAATTTTCTGCAGTATTTATAGTCAGGACTAATATTTTTATGCATTTTAAACAGTCTCTTCTCCCCAGTTGCTTTCTTCAATAGATATCATCATGTAGACTTCGATGTGGGTCATCAATTTTTATGAAACTACAGGTTTAGTTTTATTTAGATGATGAATCACAGTCCATTTATAAGGCCTATATTCACACAGCTTAAATGAAAGTCTAGAATTTCTGTGAATAGTCCTGTAAACTTATATTGTGCTAACATTCATAATCCCCTCCTTAATTCATTATTTATTCATCTATGTATTTTGTGTTTCAGCTATTAATTGCCCCACGATGGTTTCAAAATAATACATCACATGGTTTTATGTATTTTTTCATCAATCTAAATGACCCCTAGGTCTCTCTTTCCAGTATCAATTGTTTTTCATGATTTTCTCTATTAATGATCTTCCATATTAATCTAAAAAACAAGATGCTTAACAGTAAAGTCACGTCAGAGGTGAAAGAAAAACAGGTTGCTGGTTTGTTGCTACCATGACTGCTTATGAGATACAGCTCTGCTGCTGTGGTTGACACATATATGTGCTCACCCACATGAAAGTCCAATCACTGGCTATAGAATTGGCTAGAGAGAATTTTCCCTGCTGCTCTCAAGATTTCTGTGTTTCAGGTCCAATTTCCTTAGGTATTCGCTGATTTCCAGCCTCTTTGAGAGACAGGCAGGTGCTTACTATTTACAGAACCCACACAAAGTAGTTCTTTCCCAGTTTTCAAGTATTTTTATCAGGATTGGACAACTCTTTTCTAGTATCTCACTATCTTAGAAAAGTCCTCTTAATCACATTCAGGACCCTAGATTTTGGAAATAAATGCATTTAGCTTCTAACCTGACAGCTAACAAATCTAAACCTTGAGGTTACAAAGTTCTCCCACAAGTTGAAAAATACCAGTTTTATGCCTGAGGTTATTTGCAAAATTAATCAAAACATTTTTTTTAAATCTACAGAAGAATTAAATTCTTACATGGCTCAGCTACTACTTAGTATCCACCTAAAAAAAATTGTCAGATGTTCCCAGTGAGGAAAACACATTGCATATAAACTCTGAAAATATCTTGTTTTTGCCTTCTTTTAAAAATATGTTCTACCTGTCTTGTTAATATATGAAACATTAAGAGGTGGGGATATATAACTTAACATTTATTATTTCACCTTTCATGTTATTCACTAGAGGTCCAAAGTACATATTCAGAATCAAAGACTTCAAAAATTTCATTGAGGTAAAAGTAAACAATCTGTATTAACATCATTTTCTCTCATGACACAAATTCATGGATATAGTTAATTGATGGTTAAATATATCTCTGTTATATAAGGATTTTCACGATAATGCCCCAAGGCAATCAAATTAACTGTCTTAAAAGTGATCTTTCTCTGTGTTGATATTTAGTGCAGTCTATATGTAATAAAGTGGCTGACATTATGAGCAATGATTTCTATTTTCTTTCTGCAGTTTAAAATGACAGTTGCATTGACAAAAAAAAAAAATGCCAGCAAAAAAAGGAGAACTGAACAAATGTTTAGGAAGCAGAATTACATACAGGATTCTCTCTTATTAGGAACAAAGGAAATGACTGTAGGCATAAGTTTTTGTATGAATGTGAGCTGATAGTAAAATTAGTTTGTTAATATCCAGCCAAAACAATAAAGAAACCAAGAACTTGGATTAATATAATTTTATTTCAAGTTAGTGGCATACACAGAGAAGTATTTAAAGTAACTTAATAAAATATTTTTCTTATGAATCCAGTATAATGTATTGTAAGAACAAAAAAAAAAAAAGCAAAGGACTCAAACTCTAGATTTGTTAGTAATACTATTGTTTTTGTTAATTGGGAACTCAAAGAGATTGATAGTAGGATATTTTAAATGCTTAAATTATATTAATAATTCAGTACTAAAAATTTACAACTAAAATAAAGGAGATATAAAAATAGAAACAAAGTAAAAATGGTATAATATTAATTCAAGTGTCCATATAAGATATTGATTTATGCTTCTTTTTCCAAAAATATTTCATTCTTAGATCTGCCACTAAAAAAAAAAATTCTAAAACTGACATCCCAGCAGTAAAAACCTTCCTGAGCATCCATGTAGTGTCCTCTAAATGCCATTTCCCAGTTAAAATAAACAAAACTCCTTTGAGAAATGTCTAATGACAGGTTTGAGAGGGAAAATTGACAAAATGAGTCACTGACATCTTGTCATGTCAGAAAACAAGACTATTAGGATAGTGTCCAGAAAGTACAGGAAAAAATTTTAAAAGATTTCCACTGATTAAGAAGTTAATTTAAGTATTAGAAAGTAATCTTAGAAAATTGAAACACAATAAATATCTAACAATATATGAGATCATAGCAATACTCTAAAAAAGTAAAAACTCAATTGTCACTTGGGAGGTTGCTAAGGTATCAACATTGTAGGGTTCAATCAACCAAATTAATAATGTCTCACTTTCTATAAAGCAAATAACCTGGTTTCTTCAAGTAAAAGCTGGCATTTAGAAAACTATAAGAATGGGAAATATACATTAAAAGAACAGCAAACGTAAATTCAATGTGTAGATCTCATATATATCCTTGTTTTATCAAGTGGTATTTTTATATAGTCAAGAAAATGAGAAAATTTTGAATCTAGTCCAAGAATAAACATATACTAAGGAATTTTTGTTAGTTTCACAATGTTGTTAATTTTATTATGCTATTGTTATATTTTTTTAAAAATCCAGAACATCCATAAGAGGTAGGAGGATATGAAACATAAATAATGGATTGTTAATAATTGTGAAGCATGCATAATGGGCACATGAGTTAATTATTATATTCTCTCTTTGTTAGACTTTAAAGCTCTGAAATAATAATTAAATATGACGCAAAAATAGATTCACCTATATGCATGCATAATCCCCCCAACACATAGAGATATCAACTGCTCTATCATTTATCATAGATCAAAATCTGTTGTTGATACAAAAAGTATGCAGAAGTACTAACTAAGGTGTTTTGTCAATACAGATGCTCCAATACCTTTGATTGTTGAGCTATTTTACTTAAATTAGCTTATTGTACATTAACCATTTATTTTTTCTTAAATAAATGCTGAGCAGTTAGTATAATCCTGGCAGTTTTCTTTTTAAAGATTTGTTTTATTTATTTATGCATACAAGAGCTGGGGTGTAGGCCAGAGGTGAAGAGGGTGAAAGGATTCACCAGAGACAGAATAGGGAGTAGAGCAGGCAGATCTACTGAAATACATTGCAGCAGGCGAGACAGGAGAGGTCTGCTGCACTATATGTGAGTCAGCTCCAAGGCCCGGCATGGAACTCATGCCACAGTGGCTGGTAATAGCTTCCTAGTGCTAAGACTTAACCCCTTGTGCCACCAGGGAGGCCCTATCCTGGCATTTTTCCTTGGGAAAAATCCTAGTTTCTTGGAAACTAGGTTCATAGGCAAGCATGACTACTATATATGTAGACAGATATGAATACTATACCAGGGGTGCTTAATTACACACTATTTTATTTTCTAGTCCTTGTTTTCTGCATTTTCTACTTCATTCATTCATCCAGCAGATTTTATTGAATGCTTGCTGAGCATGGGAAGTATGGTGATGAGCAATATGTATGAAAACACTTTCTTGACAGTGTGTGGGTTATTTCTCCAATGTCTTTTATACCATACACCATTACCTAGCTTAGCCTTCAGAAACTTCACATTTTAATTATCCTTTCTATGAAATACATTTCCTTAGATGGTTCCATTTCTGGTAAAATTTCCTTCCTGAAGCCTTTCCTAAAAACCATATGTCTAAAACCATATCCATTTATTTTGGCGATATATGCATTTTATTACCATTGTTTCTTTAGGTGATGTTCTTTCCTACTAGCTTATCAAATGCAAGGATATTTGTTTCCTCTGTATTCTTATTCAGAAGTTCTCTGACAATTGATACACTTTTCCTATTTGGAAAAATAAGAGAATAAAGAAGGAAAGAAAATCAATTTTATAGCAGATATTTTAATTTAACTATCATCAATCTAGAGAAATTACACAAATTTAGAAAATTAACTATCTTTAATGGGGATGAATTTGGAAAGAAATGGAGTGCTAGCTTAACATCCATCACTCATTTGGAGTTTCACAAACTGTGAGAATGTTGTACCTTATGTAGAAGGAACAGACAAGTACATTTTGACAAGAGTAGAACTTGCTTAACTATAGGAAATCATCATGCCAAAAAGACATTTCATTGCAGAATCCCATTTCAACCATAGAGGTCATACCCAAGAAAGAAATGTCTACAGAATTACTTTGATTGATCTCATATAAATAATTCAAAAATCTTCAGAGATAAATTTGTTATTTTATGTAACTCCAAATAAAATCTATATGTGAGGTAACAGAAACAACAACTGTGACATTTCATGGCATAGTTCTTTAGGAACAAATGGCAGAAGATGGATAATATTTATGAACAGCAACTAAACTGTAAATGGATGTGTACAGAGTAAAAGTGATGGGAAGAAGAGGAAAGAACACTAGGGGAAGTTGTGCTGATGCCAAACATACTATACTTAGCCTTAGGATTCTTGTTGATTTCACATTCTATCCTCCTACCCCAATCCCTGTGGATGAGAGCCACTTGCTTGGAAATATTTTTTGACTCTTTTACTTTATTTCACCACAGTCTTCAATGCCACAGCAATTATTTAAGTTACATTACATCATAACAGTATTGAGTAGTGGTCCACTTGGATAATTTAATCAGTATTTTTTTTTCATTTCTGTGTTTTATTATGGAGACAAATAGAAATGAAAAATTAATATAATTTTGTTATATAGGCATGAGTTTAAATACGATCACCTGAGTTTCATGTATGTGACAGACAGGTTCTATACTTCTGATTTCTTTGCTTAAGCTTTCTTCTTGTTTTTTGGGTATGTAGACATTTGTCCAAAATTTTAATTTAATACATCTGCATATTTTTGGACAGAGGTATTGTGAAACAAGTTGTTCCAAAGATCAGTTCCAGTGTTCCAATGGTCAGTGTATATCAGCAAAATGGAAATGTGACGGCCATGAAGACTGTAAATATGGAGAAGATGAGAAAAACTGTGAGCCAGGTAAAATCATTGAGGGGCTATCTCATTTATCTGATATTTAACTCGATAGAATTTTAATGTAAGCAACACTCTGCATAAA
The DNA here is from genome assembly GCF_014898055.3 of Talpa occidentalis. Classification (NCBI taxonomy): domain Eukaryota; kingdom Metazoa; phylum Chordata; class Mammalia; order Eulipotyphla; family Talpidae; genus Talpa; species Talpa occidentalis. Next base: position 76,441,285 of record NW_023603184.1, on the reverse strand, counting down.
GTGGTAGCAAATACACTGAGTCACTGTTTTTTGAAAATTATTGCTATGTCTATAGATAAATTAGTTACCTTTATATGTTTTGCAAGTGTTTCAGCAGTTAAGATTGTTACAATATGTGGTATCAAAACATTATTCCCCCAAATTTGATATTCTGGTTTGTATATCTTTTTATGCCATTTGGAATTGTTTTTCCAAGACAGCAAAATAAAATATATTGAAGTGTAAGTATGAGAAAAATTAGGTTTTCTGTTGCAGAAGTTAAAGTTATGAAACAGAATATGGTGGTTTCAATGTGATATCAACTGAGGAAAAGCATTCATCTATTATTTCTCTTTATATCTCAGTCCAAAATCAAAGTAAACTTAGGAAGCAAAACCAGAGTATAGGAAACAAACACCCAATTAATTCATTTCAGTTATTTAAATACACTTCTATAAATATGCTATTGAAGCTTAATTTATTTCCATACTTTGATATTTTAATAACATTATCTTATAGAAAAAAATTACTGGGGAAAAATCATACTATATGTATAACCATGAAAGCATTACTTTAAGAGACTAGACTAGGTCAAAGTAGAAGTTACAAAGCACACACATATCACCATACCCCAGCACCATGCCATCATCCACATTGCTAATTGATCACATCTTTCTTTCTTACTGAATCCAGATATGTTCTCAGACTCCTTATTAATACAGATCCCTAGGCAAACACAGCCAATTAAAAGGAATTAAAACTCAAGGAAAAAGCTTTTTAGCATCCCTGGACTAAGCAATTTAGACCACAAAGTCATTATGTAAGTACATTCTGCTACCTAGTGGTCTCATAAAAGGCCAAGAACCCCCGAGATTTGAATGCAAGCCTAGCAATTCAAACCCACAAAGACAGCTGTCTCAACTCTGTGTCAATTAATTAGATTAGGTAATGGTAGTAATTTGTGTATTCACTTGTTAATTTTCCCTATATAAAAAAGGAATATTTCAAATTCTATACACTAGAATTCTATACATATAGTCAGGTTTAAACCCCAAAATAAACAACAACAAAAAAAACTTCTTAAAACTGATGCAAATATGACATTTTTTTCAACACATCTAAAAAAGATACCATGGATTCTGTAAGAACATACCAAGACTTTCACTTCAGCTTTTTATAATGCATATATGTATTAACATTCACAAGAACCACTAAATCCTATTACAGTTCTGAAAATAATTTCAGGCTTTTGTCTTTGAAAATAACTTAAAATAATGAAAAATTCATCTGAGTGTTCAAAATCAAAGGAATGCAGGATATAGTGTTTTTATTCTTTATTTTATTAGTTAAATTCTTAAATAACAAGTTATTACATCATCAAAGTATATTTAACATAATGCAGCAGTATTATAAATCATATTTAAATGAATATTTAATATCATGATGACTATAGGTTGAATAATAAAAATATTCTCATTACAGCCTATGAAAGTTTTATATGCTTCTATGTGTTTTTATCTATCAAATCAGTTGCTCTTTTTACTAAATTTAAGTGTGAATTTTGTAATTATATTTAGCTTCTCCTACTTGCTCGTCAAGTGAATATATATGTGCCACTGGAGGATGTATTTCAGCATCTTTGAAATGTAATGGAGAATACGATTGTGCTGATGGTTCAGATGAGGTAAAATCTATTATTTGATTAAAATCTCCAAATTACATGAATTAGGTTTGGGAAAGCAAATGTAATGCACATAGAGTAAAAAGACAGCCTCTTGATTCTTAGCACTATCTAAAATGTTGGACACTGGATACAAACATTTCAACAAATGCCCAAGTCTTTATGCTATCCATCTCCTAAACCCCTTGTCATTTGTAGAGGTTATATTCTTTAAGTCTCTAAGTCAAAATAAAATAAAGTCCACAGTGTAATAAATCCCCAGATTGTCGGACACATTTCCTTTCTGTGACTGTACTGTTACCATTAGTGAAACTGCAGTGCCCATTTGTATTTGGACAGATGGACTGTGTGACTGAATGCAAGGAAGATCAATTTCGATGCAGAAATAAAGCCTACTGTATTCCAGTTAGATGGCTGTGTGATGGAATTCAGGACTGTGTGGATGGCAGCGATGAAGAGAACTGCGACAAAGGTAAAATGCCTGTGTGATTGTGCATGTGTATGTGTGAGTGCACGTGCATAGAAGTACACACCTATAAATAAGGGAATGGCCAGAGGCCATATAGAAAATAGTGTGCAAAAGTCAGGATGGGGTCATTAAATGATTCCTTTTACTCTCTTTTGTTTCATTATATAAAAGCCCTTTTTCAGATAAACAAAATCTGAGTTATTTTTATACAAAATATAAATGTAGCCCTCAGATTACAATGTCAGCAAAATGCAAGTGTCTGTTGAGTACCTACCTTGAGCATGTCTTTGGACTAGATACTTTAGGCTGGAAGTATTTGTATCAGGGATAGGGATATTGAGAAGAATACAGGGAACAGGTCACTAAATCCATTGCTCTGAAGGCATTTTCAATGTACATTTCAATTCCATATAGGCCTTATACTGAAAGAATAGATACAACATATGGTACACAACAACACATGAGTATATGGGCTGTTTGCCTTATTTCCTTTTTGCAATGTGGCTTGAGAAAATGTTACCGATTTTGTCCATCAGGAAGACAACCTCCATTTTTTAAGTATATTATTTTCTAGCTCTGTGAAAATCACTTCCTGAGTGATGACTTTTTAGTTAAAAGTCACCACATTAAAGGCAGCAATTACTACTACTTTTGAGTTAATGTGGTGAAAGCAAGCCATTTTGTGGAGAAGCTTAAAATAATCACCTATTTTGTAATTCTTGTTATTTTCATAATGTTAAATATGTTTTTCAAATACAAAATGTCTTTTAACCTGCTCGTAAGTCTCTTGATGTACTTTACATTCCAGACTATTTGGAACATCAGCAGCAGAGATGATATTAGATATTGACATATGCTATAAGGCATTTGAATGTACACTCAGGGTAATTAGAGTTTAAAATGCACAAACTATTTGAGTACCTAGTTGTACAAAGAAAAATAATTTCTACTTAATATTTTTGTTTTATTTTGAATTTTTTCCAAATTATGTTAATTGAGGTAAAGTAGGTTTACATATTTATTTCTGCTCTGGGGATTATGCTAGTAGGTTGAAACCTCTACAAATGTATGATTTCATAGCCTGCCTATCACCAGTGCCCCAACCATCCTCCACCATGTTTCACTGGGCCCCTTCCTTCCCTGACTCCAACCCTTCCTCCTTCCCCTTCCTGTTGCCTCAGATTTTCAGTCAGATGCTAAGAATTTAAATTTTTATGATTTGCTAGTATCTCCATCCCAAACCTGATAAAGTGTTAAATTCAGAAGAAATTTTAGTACTTATGGGCCACCCCGGTGGCACAGCGGATTGAGCACAGTGCTGTGAAGCTGTCCACAGCCTCTGCAGTGTGGGTTTGATTCCTGGCCTGCCAGGGAGCTACCCACATGGCACAGCAGACCTCTCTTGTCTCACCTGCCTTTTCTGTTCCCTTCTCTGTCTTGGGTGAATCCTCTCATCCTTCTGTGCCTCTGGCCTGAACCCCAGTTCATGTATAAATAAATAAATCTTTTTTTTTTAAAGAAATTTTAGTACTTATTTGGAATCTGTTTTGCATTATACAAAGCTATTAAAGGTGAAACATCCATAAGAGCTATTTCTAATTTTTAATAAATTCTCACACTCTTTCTGTGATGGTCACTGCAGCAGACTTTGTGGACAGTCTGCCAGTAGCAAGGTTTATGTACTATCTTACATATAAAAGCTTTGGAATGATAACTTATTTATATTTCCCTGTTTTCTTTATCCATTTAACGTTATTCCCTAATCTGCATTTACTGTCATTGATCTAGTTATTTCTCTCATTTCATCTTACCTGAGCACATGTAATTCCACTAAATGGTCTCCAATATTGCTTATTCATAGCTACCAGGTTCATCTTCTTTCAGTATAATTTGTGTTATGTCAGTCTTGACTCCTAACTCTTTCTTCCTGGTTAACTCACCCTGGAAATCAGGTTCACAAAAGAATGATCCTGTTTCACTGTCCCAAACTATTCTACAACTTATCTTTTTTTTTTTTTTAATCTTTATGTATCATAAAACCTAGCCAAACTGGAAAGTAATGTTGTAGTAAAATCCTCCTTCCTTTTCAACAGCTTTCCTGATTCTTCTGTTATTTCTGTCTTCTCCATGTCTTAGCCAGTAAAAAAATATATCTATCCTTTCATGTCCTTCTCAGTTGCCATGGTCTTCAAACAAATACAGTCTTTTAAAAAATTGTTGTAGCAGTCTATTGATTACTTTCTTTTTAGCATATTTCTTCTTCTTATATAATTGCTTTTGTATTATTTGACTGAGCATCCCATATTGGAATGTGATTTCTTGGTGTCAAAAATTAGGCATGCAAACAGAAAAAGGAAATACCTTGCAAGAAGCAGGATCATTATATACAAGTCACAAAGGTGAGAAAGCTGCTGGAAAATACAAAAATTGAGGATTTGTACCATAGATCTTGGCTTTATTCTTCACAGAATCAGGAGATTTTCAGGATTTGTAAGGAATCTGCAAATTAAAAAAAAAAAAAAAAGTATGGGTGGATAGGATTTGAAATGGAGAATTTACTGAAATGAGAATTACTACTTTCTTGTTTTATATCCATAAATCTTTTTTCATACCTTCAAGTCCAACCACAGCAAAATATCTTCAAGAGCTATAAAAGTATCTGGAAAGTTAAGGGTGGGGAGGTGGGAGACAAGTTGCAGTACTATCAAAATGTATCTATTTTCTAAATATTGGTTTTCATTTAAAAATTTTAACAAAAGACTGATGTTAAAAGTTGAACATTACAGTAATAAAATGAACATAACATATTTGAAATCTAACTTATCTTTCAATATTAATGATTCTACTAAATGTTTAAGCTTATTGACTAAAACAAGAAGTTGAGAGCCTTTAATTCATTCATTTAGAAATGTCTCAAAGCTCCTTCCCTGCTTACTCTTGCTTCTATCTTTTCTTAGGTTTCATTGCTGCTAGGTAATTAAATTCCAGTGAAATACATTGGTGGTTAAAGTATTTCATCCTGTATGGATGTGACTTCAGGCTTGACCAAGTTCAGATTTTTTAAGTATTTAATATACTTCCAGAAAGTAGTTTAGGTTTTGGATAAATGTACTTCATGACACTGAGGAAATACAATGCCAGATTAAACATCATTTCCATTAAATCTCACTTCTATTCATCACAAATCTGGCAATCTGAGCTATTGGGGACTAATTATTGGGGACTGGGAGGTATGAGAGTTACAGAATAAGCATAGGATATTTTCCAAGTGAACTATTTTACTGGTTACCTTTAAAGAAGGTTAAAATTCATAATGCTATGGAGTTCAAAGCAGTATTCACATTGTTAATGGTAAAAGACATAGCCTAAGAAAACTTGGTACTTCTTTTGGGCTGAGCTCCTAAATATCACTTTATATTTTTTTTTAATAATGAATTAGTGTTTTCAGTAATTACAGGCTCAAAATGATAACATATGATACATTAAAACATATTTCAGCCTAAATTAATGAACTCTAGATACTTATTTTCTGTTATGGTTTTCTTGTTCCTATTTAATTTAGGAAATTGTTAATTAATAGATGCTTTGTTAATTTTTCCAATAACTACCTGTAAGCTGATCAAGTATTAACTAACAAATTAGAATTTGAATACAGCTGATCTTTAAATTACACCTTTATTGTTGGCTTATGTGTGCTTCATGTCTTTAAAACCAGAGTTTTAAGTTAGATGTAAGATGTCTTGAAGGACCTGTGATGTGTCTGGGCAATTTTTGAATTACTACTTCTTCATAATACAATAGGAATTCTTCTCAGTCTCTTTTCTAAACTCCTCTTTAACCAGTCTTTAAATGCTGATTTCCTGTGTTCTATACTGCAAGTAATAATTATCTTTTGATGATTCCTCACTGTACACTGTAGTTCAGAATTCTGTCCTATATTTCAGACATATTTATTCAATAGCCTGTTTGATATCACCACATCATTTTCCTACTAGTGAATAGTGTCATTATTTCTATTAAACCAACTCTTTCTATTTTATTATATGATACTAACATTCACCAAAATGTCCAAAATTACTGAAACTTGGTCAACCTGTGTTTGAGTATTCACTCTCATTTGCCATCCTCATCTGTGTAGCCATCAAATTCTGAACAGTCTACCTCCTGAATAGCTTTCAGATGTATCTACTCTAAATCAGTTCTGTTCTGGATTATAGCAACTCCTCTTCAAATTGATCTTTTCCCTCCATTGTTGGTTTTATTTTCACTGTCTTCATTACTAAGTTCTCAGTAAAGTAGATAGTATTATCATTCTAAAATCCAAATATGGGGCCTCCCCGGTGGCGCAGCGGTTGAGCGCTGGGTTGCGAACCTGCCCGCGGCCTCTGCGGCGCCAGTTCGATCCCCGGCTGCTCCCCGGCCACCAGAGGAGGGTCCCACATGGCGCGCAGACCTCTCCTGCCGCCCGCTGCTCCCCTCAGCAGTGTACTCTGGTCCTTCTGCCTGCTCTGCTCCCCGCGCTGGCTCTGGTGAATTCTCTCACCCTCCCGTGCTTCTGGCTGTACCCAGTGCATGTGTAAACAAAACAAACAAATAAACAAATAAACATGCCTCTATAAAATAAAATAAATAAATAAAAAATAAAATCCATATATGGCCCTTCATTTTCTATGTTAAATCTTTTGTTATTGGTAGTAACAAATCTTATTTAAGATTTGGGTACAAGCCAAAATGCAGAACAAAAATAAATACTCTCTGACCCTCTTTATCCCTCCAAAGTACACATAAAATGAACAATGTTTCTCTGAAGGTATTTTCTAGGCCATCAAGGATGAGTACTATTACTCCCTATACATATGTTTTAATGAATACATACATTTTTATGTATGATAATACATAAATCATGAAACCTAGCCCATCTAGAAACTATTTGTCTTTTCTTATATAAGTTTAAACAGGTAGCATAAGCCTCTTCTGATATCAATATCATTTATCTTAATCCTAAATTCTTATGAAGATACTTTGTGTTGTTTCCCCAGATACTGGTTGCAAGTATGATCTTATAAATCACTTTAACTATGTGTCTTTTGTAACATACAAAGACATTGAATCCCAGATATATTAATAGACTTGTCCAAAACAAGAAAGCAAGTTGCCGGATTCCAACCTTTGTAGCGATAACTTTATATTGCAGCCTATCTGAACATATAACCAAATTTTATTAGTACTTTGGATCTGATAATGTGATAGATATACTTAATTTTAGCTTAAACTATTTCTGTATTATAGATGCTTTCTATTTTATTATAAAAAGAGGAAAATTTCAAATATTTAAAACATTGGAAAATATTGTACCCAGTTTACACAATCTTTAAAAGGATGAGTAATATTTTATCACATGGCCAACTTCAAAATGATAAAATTATTTCTTTGTTACTTCTGTGACTGTAAAAAATTTTTTTACTGGTGATTCTCATTTTTCAGTGGTTCAGTTTGTCAGTCTCCGGATGTAACTGAATTATCTTATAATTTGTCACTGTCTTTTATTTCCAGGACAATTTTTAATAATGAAAATTAATAATAGTTTAAAGTCTAACTTTCTTCATACTCAGTACCATAAAAAAATATGTGCAATGGAAGGTAATCTAGATTTGCAAAATCTTTCTACCATCTTATCATTAGTCGCTACAAAAAATATGATAAGTATCAGGTTAACATAAGATTTTCCAAAGAGGGCCTCTCTGATGGCACAAAGGGTTAAGCACAGCACTGTGAAGCTATCTGCAGCCTCCATCCACATGGGTGTGATCCCCGGCCAGCCAGGGAGCTACTCACGTGGCACAACAGACCTCTCCTGTCTCACCCACTGCTCCCCTCAGCAGTGTATTTCAGTCACTTTGCTTGTTCTGTTCCCCACTCTGTCTCTGGTTAATCCTCTCATCCTCCCACACATCTGGCCTGTGCCCCTGTTCTTGTGTAAATAAATAAATCTTTAAAAAAGAAAAAGGTTGTACCTTTCTTATGCCTTGTATTAGGCAAGGAAAAAATAGATAATGAAGTGAGAAACTAATTATGGTGCTAAAGATTAAAGGGATATGTGTCCTGCTGAATGACATTAATTGTGCTATATCTCTATCTTTCTTTTGTTTTGAAATAAAGGAGGAAATATATGTAGAGCAGACGAATTTTTTTGCAATAATTCCCTGTGCAAACTACGTTTCTGGGTGTGTGATGGTGAAGATGACTGTGGAGACAACTCTGATGAAGCCCCTGATATGTGTGGTATGGCATTTATTGTGGCTTTAGCTTATACTCTCATCTCTTGATCGAAGGTACAGAAGTGACTCATGATGTGGGGAGATGAACCTTGCAATCCATCATCCTGAGGTTAGGTGTATAAAGTATAATCACAGATAAAGCTTTTGTTCAGATAATAAGAGATTACCCTGTTCAAAGCTTATGACTTTATAGAAAACACTACTTAATATAAACTTGCACATGCCAGTACTGTTAAACAGACAGATTGCTCTGTTGGGGAGGACTTAGATAAGCTGGGCTTTTGCAATGAATGAGGTTTATATAAGGACTTTGGCTTTGTATCAAATTGGTACTTTAGACTAAAAAAATTCTGACATGGAAAAAATGTGAATAATAAAATCATGTCATTGTACAAGCCACCCACTACTGATTCTGAGGTTGTTCAGAGAAATTAAGAATTATTTTAACATTTAAATCTGAATTGCTTCTTCAAATTTGTTACTCTTCACTGATAGTTGTCAGAAATATGCTTATATAGCCAATAACTCTAAATGTGCAATTTTAGATAACCAAAGCAAATAACTTCTTATATTTGTTAAACATTTTTAGTTTCTCTTTCCATTCTTTGTATCTAATTATAGCCAGGAAGGTAGTTTTACCTCTAATTTAAAGAAAGAACTATTTTTGAGATAACTAAATGTATATCAGTTGAATTAAAGAAAACATGAGTGTGTGTATTTAAATTCTTTGTTCTATTTGGTGCATCAAGTTAAACCAATATTTTTTGATGGGTGATTAAACTATAGTTGATGTTATAGTTTAATAAAAAATAAATCCAAAACATAGAGGCAGCATTATATTTAAAGTATTAAAATTAGAAAAAGAATGACTTTGAAGGGTATTTCCTGCAGCTACAGCTAATTAAATATATAACTACATCAATGTCAATGTGTTTACAAAATCTTACAAAGTAGACTGTAGAGAATCACTAGAGATTTTATTTCTCAAACATAATAAATTAAAATAATATTAGTTTATCTACCTACATCAAGTCAGAACCTATTATTTTGTAAATAATGCTATTGTTTTTCTATTCACTATTCTACTTAAGCACAAAAGTAGCAAGTGAATATATAAAGTGTTAGGTAGTTAATTAATCCTGGGGAACTCCAGAGTTACACAACACTACCATTATTTCCAGGACCAAGAAATGTTTCTCAGTGATACATCACACAGTTCCTAAAAGACTTGATCCAGCTTGAGTCTCTGAAAGATTTTTCAGTCCCTCAGTAATCAGAATTAACATGAAACCAAGTTATTATGTGCCAGATATCGCACTAAGTAACTGAGATAAAAAAGTAAACACCACATAGTTCTCTTTGACAAAATATTGTTCTTGTTTATAAATAATAATTCTTATGTATTGCCTTTCTGGAAATGGTAAAATTAAGTAAAAGATAGATAAGGTCGAAAGGAAAAGGTGAATTCTGCCTAAAGCAAAATTCAAAGAGATAGTTTTTGAGAGATTGAGGCTAAAAGGTACCATAGGGATATTGAACAGTATGGGACAATGAATCATTCATTAATTTGATAAATACTTGCTAAACTAGAGACTGTCTAGTTTTGGTGTTGTGATTATGAGAAACACAGACATGGGCTTGACATAACAGAATTGAGAATTTAGTAGGAAAGGAATGTATACTAATGATCATAAATAAATACATATATATATAGTATTTATAAACTGTATATATTTGTAAAAACTATATGTATGCATATACTTACAAACTATAATATACATATTGAAGTACAGTAAGTTATAAAAGTATAATACAGAGGGATTTTTCAGCCTTGGGTAATGAGAAATAATATTTGATTTGGAATCTGAGAATTATATTACTGCCAATTAGGTAAAGGGATCAGGATGAATGGAAAGTGGATTTAAAATGTTGAGAAGCAAAGGAAACAAGGTCTAGAAAGTCCTTAAGCAGAGCAAGCCACAGCTTTCTGGAGAAATGGAAAGATCCACATGTCTAGATTGTACGGAGCAAAATACATCTATTGGTTTAGAATCAAATTAAAGGGTCCAGAAATATACCTAGAACTTTGAGTCTGGGTAGGGATTTTTAGACTTGGTCTAAAAGCAATTAAAAGTTCTAATAAGTTTTAGGGCCTCCCTGGTGGCACAGGTGATTGAGCTAGCAGTGCTGTAAAACTGTCTGCAGCCTCTGCAGTGTCAGTTCGATGCCTGCCGGCCTTGGAGCAACCCACATGGTGCAGCAGACCTCTCCTGTCTTGCCTGCTGCTCCCCTCAGCAGTGTATTTCATCGTTCTGCCTGTTCTGTTCCCTGCTTTGTGTCTGGTGAATCCTTTCACCCTCCCGAGCATCTGGCCTATACCCTGGTTCTTGTATAAATAAAAATAAATTAAAAAAAAATACGAACAAGTTTTAAACAGTGGTGGTACATGGGGATATTTATATTTTACAAATATCCCATAGAAAGGGGCAAGGCTAGTTAAGACAATAACAGTACTCTAGGAAAACTATGCTGGTAGCTTGAATTAAGATAATGATAGCAGGTGATAGCAATCTTTACAGATTTGTAGGTTGTTTAAAAGGGAAAATAAATTGGATTAGCTATTTGATTGGAATGGGGACAAGGGAGAGGAAGTTGCCAGGTTAATTTATAGGGTATTTTTTCTTAAAGATATATACATATACATTGAATAGATGGGGGACATGGTAAAGTTTTGCAAGTGAAAATTGGAAGTCTGGTTTGAGCTGCATCGGAGGTGGGATTCAGTTAGAGATTTCAAGTAGGCACTTGAGGTTTGTTCCCTGAGCTTCAATAGCTGGTGTAGGCATATAAAATCAAGAGTCAGCATAAAATATGATGCATACTAAAGAATCATACAATTTAGACTAGATGGTAGTAAAGTATAAGAAAAGAGTGAATTAGGATAAAATGTTGAGGGACACAAAATATTTAAATAAGAGAAATCAGAAGAAACTCAGGTAAGTGACCACAAAAAGAAAAAGTGTGGCCAAAAAATGATGCCAATTAAAATGTTTCAAGAAAAATAGAATGATTCCTGAAGAGGAAATAGAAAATTAGATCAATGCAGTTGAAAAAAATATTTTTTCAAGAAGTAGTGACTTCTTCTCTGTGTGTAAATATATTGAAATATTTCATAGACATATAGATGGAGTTGGGTGTGCAGGTATAATAAAATGTTAACAAATTTCTAATCTTTGTTTTATTTTGACTTTTTAACATGTAGTTGGAGCCATGCTTATAAGTAGACTGTAGAAGGCTATAGAAGGTTTTAAAGGAACACAGATTTGAATCATTATTGTATATTATAATGCAGCAGCATAAATATATATAAATGTTTGAATGTGTGATATCATATATATGTCATGTGTATATAACCAAACACACCCCTCCCCACACACACACACGAATTGTAAATGATATTCAGGGCCCACTTAGCATTGATAAATATTCACACTTATGGCACCAATTGTCCGTGTCCTGCGGTATGAACAGCTGCAGCATTCTTGGACTTCCCAGATGTAGAAACTGGTAAAACATATCATTTCATTGATCTTTGGTTGGGATTTTTTAGATAATTAAGATGAAACAGAAAAAAGCCAGAGAATGCAGATTATTTCATATGACAGTTAGTTTCTAAAACAGTATTTAAGATAGTGACCAACATACAATATGTTACTAAAAAGTATTTGCAGAATGAGTAAGTAAAAAGATAGAACATGGGATTTAATGTCAATACAGAGGGAAATCAAAAACCAAAGGCACTGGTAGACTGGGAAAAGATCAATGTATCAACAAACTAAAGTCTCAGCAAAGGTTGGAAAAAGATCTTCATGAAACCAGTAAAATTATAAAGTTGGAAATGAAGGGAGAATGTGGTCAGAATTTGGAACATTCAAATTAGTGGTTTTATAAATGTAGCAATTGTAGGAATTAGCAAATTCAGCTGTACCCATGTGCATTATTTTTATCCGTGGACAAAAGAAACTGTCATTAACTGACTTAAAAAGAAAAATTAGTTGAAATCCACCAATGTTCACAATCTTCTCAGAATGTGGGTGGCCTATGTGGGTTAGATTAAAATGACATTGAGATTTGAAAGTTGCTAGGAGAGTGAATCTTGAAAGTTTCATCTCAAAGAAAAAAATGTGACAAGTATTGTGATAGATGTAAACTAATGTGATCATTAGACTTAATGTGATCATTTCACACTATATACAAATATCAAACCATTATTTTAGACACCTGAAACAAGTATAATATTATATGTCAATTACATCTACATTTTAAAAAAATGGCTATGAGAAACTCAAAGGACTAAGAAACACAGATATTGTTGATGTTCTCATGTAGATGTTGAAATCATCTAGGATGTTGGGAAGAATTTGATTGGAGAGAATAATCTGAGGGGTAAGGTGCTACAGTCCTCAGTGAATGAACAGAGTATTGTCTATGAGTTTGATGAGAAAATAGCAATAAGAAGGAGGTAGAATCAAATGTCTGCCCCTCAACAATTGTTGTTTCATTAATTGAATTTAAAATAGAATGCAAAGATATGACAACATACTTCCGAAAACTAAAGTGAGAAATTAGAGTGTCTTATAACATGAGGTTTGAGCAATTAAAGAGACACTCCCTAAAAGACCTAAAGGGAGAAACTATGCTTGGCATAAGTACCATATTAATTAAAACAAGGAGGTCAGGCAAGAAGGAGTATAAAATATTTAACACCTGTAATAAAGTGGTATTGCTAAAATATTAAGATTGATAAAGGATGAAGCTGTAGGAGTGCAATCAGCAAGGTACTGATAAATCTACTATGCACATAACATCCCTTAAATTTTATACTGAAAGTGATAGATAATTATGAAAGAGATGATAAAATTAATGTGTTAGGTGTACTGTTGTGGCTTTTGGTGGATCGTAGGTTGGACAATGAATCTGAGAAATTTAGGATTCTCTTGCAGTCATTTCAGTAATAAATAATGAACTGAGCTACTGTGATTTTAGCTGGAGAGGACAGCATGGAGAGAGGAGGGCAAGTTAGGGGGACAATATTAAGTGAACTTGTTGGCTAATAGGAGCTGAAGATCAATGAGAGGAATCTATTTAGAATAAGTCTAGATATAGAACTATGATGTGCCACTAACTGACCTAGGGAAGAGGACAAAGCTTAAGTTTGGGAAGAAAAGGGTCAAGAGAAAATGATAAAGAATTGTGCTTTGAACTTTTTGAAATTCATTCTTACATTCTGAGATGTTCTATAATTAATTGTGAGATGCTAGAATTAAATAGCAAATATAAAATCTTCAGGTTATAATATCAGGTAAATCCATGAGAGTTGACGGGGATGTCTACGTAGGCAATTTAGGAGTGAGAAAAGGGCCTTCCTGGTGGCACAGGGCTTAAAGACAGCACTATCAAGCTATTGCCTGCCACTGCAGCACCAGTTTCATCCCCACCATCCAGGGAGCTACCCACTTGGTGCAGCAGACCTCTCCTGCCTCTCCAGCTGCTCCTCTCAGCAGTATATTTCAGTAGATCTGCCTGTTCTGCCCCCCACTCTGTCTCTTGTAAATCCTCTCACTCTCATGCCACCCCCTCCTCCGCACCTCTAGTCTACACCCCAGTTCTTGTATGTATAAATAAGTCTTTTTAAAAAAGAAAAAAAAAAGAGTGAGGACATCAGGGGACCCAAACAGAGACCCAGAGTATTTCAACATGTAAAGATGCAGTTATTAGAGTTGTTCCCTACTCTAGGGGAGGAATTCTTCAGAAGAGAAGCAGTAAAAGACAAGTATATAATTCCCTGACTTTTGTTGTTTTGTTGTCGTTTCCACCCTTCCCAACACACACACACACACGCACACAGGCATGTGCATTCAAAGACACATTCATGTGCACACGTACAATACATACACTCTTATGCAAACTGAAAATTAGTAACCAAGATAACCTTATGCCTCAAATGCATGTGTACTTGTGTACAGAGTAAGAAAAACAGCTATAATATTTCTGGGATTTTTTTTTCCATTGAATGCTTATTTTAAATTATTATATATGCTTGTTCAAGCTCTAGTCTGTGTGTAATTGCTCTTTTAGATCGCTAAATGTCATAGTGTATTGTATAAACCATAGGTATAAATTAATTTGGTATACCAAGTGAAGACAGCTAAGATAAGACATCTAGAAATGAGACCATGGAGTTTGATTCTTTTACTTACTCCATGCAACATTTCAGCTCTGCCCACTTTTCTATCATTAATAGAAATAAATAGGATCATACATTTCTATTGTCACACATTATTGTAGTATTTAAATGCAGATATAGTATGTAGTATCTAAATAAGACCTACTTTCTAACTTTACAAACAAAAAATATTCCAATAACCTACACTATAGATTTGCAGTGAAAGAAAAAGAAGACAAAATGTTGTTTCTTCATTAATCCATGTACCCAAAGGAGCTTCTTTTTTTTTTTCAGTCAAATTTCTTTGTCCACCCACAAGACCTCACAGATGCAGAAACAACAGAATATGCTTACAGTATGAGAAAATGTGCAATGGGGTTGATGACTGTGGAGACAACTCAGATGAAGATCATTGTGGTGGTAAATCCTTTTAATGTGAAATTACTGATTTAGTGACAATTGCAACATGCAATACTTTCAGGACTCAAGGAATTAAGATAATGTCTTCCATGTGGCATGTTTGACATGTTTGAAAGTATCTTTATCAGGCACTCGATCTGCTATCAAGATATGAAAATAATCTATTAACATTTCATCTCATAGTTGAGCCATGCAACTTTATCCAGCGTCTATATTAGTTTGTAAATCTCTGTTGATCATAGAGAGACAACAATGCTTAAGAGAAACAACATAGTGGTTTAATGTTTTCTCTTTTGAATAGTTGCTTGAGAGGAGAAGGCTTATATAGATTGTGTGTTTGTATATACAAACCCTTTTCCATAACTCTGAAATTAAAAAATAGAAATCTTAAAACCTAAAGCTTTACTCAAGTATGCAGTAAAATCAATTGGTAACAAATCCTGACTGCAACTTGTCTGAGACAGTGTATTACTTAAAGAAAAAATCCTACCAAGGGTAAAGACTCAAACATCTTCCTGTGGAAATAGGGCATTAATTTCTATAGGGTAAATACAATGTTATGTCTTACATAATTGCAGTTCAAATGACAGATATTAGAAATTAAATATATGGTAGTTTATCATAATTTTATTACAACTTGCAAATGAATCAATATGTAAAACTTTAAAAATGTGTTTTTGGAGTGGCAAGTGGGAAACATATGAACTGACATAATATGGTTTTTAAATTTTTTACATCATTGTTCATTTTTAAACAATATTTGCTTTCCCCCCACCCCAGGCGTAGTGCCCATAGAATTTCCTTCGCCAATGTACCCGTGCAATATTGTCACAGTCCCCTGTGCTCCTTCTCCCCTGCAGGATGTCTCTGGTTTATAATTGTCTTTTTTTGTTTTGTTGTGTTTTATATTGTTATTATTTTTTTTACACTGATGACTGACATAATATTTGAATCACATGCCCCCTTATAGTGAAATGGGTGTTGAACCACTATAGAAACATAGCCCAAGTGTGCCCTGACCTCTTTCTTGCAGATGTGGAGATGCTATTTCCTGCCTTTGTTTTCATCCCACATTGATTTGTATGCCCATTTTGTTGTCCCCCCCAGTCCCTGCAAACATAATTAGCAGACTTAAGCTGGCACACCATGCTGCCTGGGAGATTCCTCCAGGCACCAGAGGGAGAGCATGCATAGGACTAGAGTGAGACTATTTAAGCAATGAAAGACCGATTCTGAAACCACAACAAGGAGCTGATTTCTATTCTTTTCAGAGGCTTGACACGGGCTACTTCAGCTATTGCTGCCTCCTGTCCCCACTTCACACTTTTACATCATTATAACTGCTAAAGGCTCAAATGGGGTGGAGATAGGCAGAGGTGGTGGGAGATTACTCATTTACTATTTTTTAATATTTTATATAATTCTTACATCATTTTTCATTTTTGCACAATGTTGCATTTTCATTTTGGTTATATTCCCCATACAATTGCACCCCCCTTATTTTGACCCTAATCCTACCACTCCCCATCCCCCTCCCCAGTGTGTCTCTGGTTTATAGTTGCTTGTTGATTTAGATTTTTACTTTGTATTAGTCTTTTTCCTGGTCCCTCATTTACTATTTTTTCTACCACTCAGAGAATGAGAATTGTTGCCCCCCTCCTTTATTTTTTGTGGTATTGAAAAATCATAAATCCTGTTGAAATAATACTTTGCCATAGCACATACATATTACTAGGGTTTTTTTCACCTAAATCATATTTTCACAGACTCTTCTTTTATTATTTTGGATGCATGCAAGTAAATGATTTCATTTGAATTGTACCCAATTACATGCATCCCTCAATAGAATCAGTTTTCATTATGATTTTACTCAAAACTCTGCTCAGTCTTACTATGTTTTGCTACAGTTTACTTATACAAATATCTTTCTTTGAAGGTTTTTATATAGCATATGATTTCCTTCTCCACAAGTAGAGGTAAAGTAATTGAGGGGAAAAAAAAAGACAACATTAAAGTTTCAGACAGTAAACTCCTGTTCAATTCTCTGCAAATAAAGACAATGTTATTTTTGAAAAAATTCTAAATATTCAAAATGTTTTCATTTCTCCCCCAAGAACTCCAAGTGTAAGATTGTGAGCCCATGGTTTTCTCACTTTCAGGGAGCAAAAGAGAAACCGCCCCTTACTTTCTGGGTTTGCAGTAATCTAAATAGCATAAGACAGGCTGACAAAGGAAAAACAATCAATTTAACAACATATGCAAGGAGAATTTATTTGGTTATAACTTATGAATAATTATGGAGCAAACTCATTTATCCTCTGCTTAGGAACTTGGCACATCAAAGAGAGATGAAGAGACTTTACATGTTAAATAATAAGGGGTTGCCTCATACTCTAATGGTAAAGATAAGATTCTTAGATATTTTTACTGTTAAACCTGCAACTGAATGAGACTCACTGTCCCCAACTTCATTCTTCTAGGTCATAACAGGGGAAGCAGTAATAGCTTCACTGATTAAAAAAAAAAAAAAAAGGACAACAGAGGGGTGCTTAGGACTTCATGATCTTTCTCATGAGGGAGGGGTGAAAGACTTAGACAAAAAAAGAAGCTTCTCCTTAGCCTCAGGGAATTTCATTTCTCTTACTCAAAATACTCTCCTGCCAGGGAAGGCATCTTGAGAAGACCAGTTCTGAAGATCTTGGGTGAGGGGTGTTGGGGTGAGGGGGACTCTTTTGGGCACCCTCAATAGTATTTAGTAAAATATTGAACGTGTTTTGTGCTCAATTAACTAAAAAAAATAAAACAAAAACCTTTGTGTTTTTTTCTGTGAAGCACTGATCATTTTTTTAATGACTCTGTAGGTAAGCTGACATCCAAGGCAAGACCCTGTAAAAAAGATGAGTTTGCTTGTAGCAATAAGAAGTGCATCCCCATGGATCTTCAGTGTGATCGACTTGATGACTGTGGAGATGGTTCAGATGAACAAAGCTGCAGAATAAGTGAGTTTGTTTTCTGTTAAACAAAGTGCAGTGTTATGCAGTTCTAATTTCTGTTTCAATATGACTAAAATTTTCTTTATTATGAGAAAAGATTACTCTTCAGACATGCTTAAGTAATGTGTTTTTAAACCTTTGCCAAAGTAACCTTAGAATATCACTTGCAAAATGTGAGAAATGTTAATTTTGCAATGAGTCCCCTTGCTAGAAGTGAAGCTGACAAGTTAATATGGGAATAAAAATTTTGATGTCAGCAAGAAATCTGTATTTCTTATATTTTATTTTATAAACTATAGTATTTTTGAGTTTTAAAAACATAACAGTTGGTAGAAAGGTCTAAATACTATAGTCAAAGGTTAAAAGTTTTAATCATTTGCCAAATTCTTAAAGAAGCCATCATTATTTGGTTAGAGCATTCAGTTAAGTCATTAGGTCTTGATTGCTAATTCTGTGTTTAGTGTTTGATATCTGATTTTCCATATTTAGAAAAATAATAAAGTTAATGACTCTAAATTCAGATTCGTTATAAAAATCACAAAATAATTTCCATTTGTTTTTGTTTGTTTTTTAATGAATCTAAGTTGTTTCCCACTGAGTAAAGGAGTAATACCTACCAGGATTTCACTACATATATCATATCAATTGTATAATTCCACTGGTACTGGGACATTCTAAATAATTGAAAAATATTAAAGACTTAGTGAAGATTAATAATGGTTACAATCCTGATAACTAAAGTTC
The DNA here is from genome assembly GCF_014898055.3 of Talpa occidentalis. Classification (NCBI taxonomy): domain Eukaryota; kingdom Metazoa; phylum Chordata; class Mammalia; order Eulipotyphla; family Talpidae; genus Talpa; species Talpa occidentalis. Next base: position 76,422,495 of record NW_023603184.1, on the reverse strand, counting down.
TTATATTTCTTGTTAAATTTACTTAAGTAGAGTTAATTCAAGGTTATCCCTCTAACAATGCCCTCTCATTTATATGTATTCTAAGATGTTTCCCTGAATGGGAAATAAAGCAGTGAGGTCACAACTATTTACTGGGAACTACAAATAACACATCATTTATGCTAACTTGTATTGCAGCCCATGATGATTGGAGCATATTACATACTCAAAGGCTATCCCTTGTATATGTATTCAGATTGAAAAAATTTAGATACTACTGATTTAGATGAATTGCTAAGTAAGGGGACAGTACTCTTTGAATTCCTGAATACAAAGTTTAATAATGTGCTATGGGCCTCCCTGGTGGTGCAGGCAGTTGAGTGCCACGCTGTGAAGTTGTCCTCAGCCTCTGCAGAGCAGGTTCAATCCTGGCCAGCCAGGAAGATTCCCACATGGCACGGCAGACCTCTCCTATTGCACCCGCTGCTCCCCTCAGCAGTGTATTTCTTCAGTCTGCCTGTTTTGTTCCCTGCTCTGTCTCCAGTGAATCCTCTCACCCTCCCATGCATCTGACCTGTACCCCGGTTCTTGTATAAAAATAAATAAATCTTTAAAAAATGATGATAATAATGTGCTACATTAGCAAAAAATGTGCATATCTCTGGGTAGCTTCTAGGAAATATGTTGGTTCTGTGAGAAGGACTTAGTAGTCATACATCATACCTCTGTAAAGATAGTCTGTCCTTATTTTAGTGTAGGTTTATGGGTAAAAAGGAAACCCAAACTGTTAAGGGTTACTTGCTTTTAGGAGGGTCCTACCATCCACATGCAAAAAGGCAAAGGAAGTCTTAGTGTGAACTTTTTTAGTAGACTTGGTGTGCAGAAAGAGAGAAAAGAAAGAATTACAGATAATTGTTTTCCAGTAAAACTCCCCAAATTACCCATTCCCTGTGGGCAAACTCCCAGCCAAATAGGGTTGGCCCAAAAGCTTGCCACAAGTCTAAGATAAGGTCTGGCAGGGAATCACAATAAGGGGTTAAGAACATCCCAGAGAACAGAAGGGAGACCCTCAAAATAAAAAAAAAAAATACATATATATACCACATCAAGATAACAGCTGCCATTGTCTCTGCCAAGAACCAGGAACAACCTCTTCATATGTCTCTTCCAACCTCTTATCCAAGTGTCTGTACATGTCTCTGCTCCAGTCCCTGTATCATCCCCCACCCCCCCGCCCCCCACCAAATTTAGATAATTTAGATATCTACCTCCCTCCTTTCTTGCCTCCCTCCCATTCAGGAAGCAGGATACTGGGACTTCTAATGCAAGGTGCCTACGTGTAAGTGGGAGGGGAGGGGAAAATGGCACCCATGCTATGTTCCTCCCTTTAAATAGAGATGCATTTGAAACAATTAGAGTTTTTCACTCTTGACTTCCTTTTAAAAAGCAGTGTAGCTAAAGCTGTAAAGATCATCTTTTGGTAGCTTGGTCTAAATCATATTCAATGTAAATTAATTCAGTTTTTAATCTGTTTTTATACCTTTATAAGAAATGAGGGCTTCTATCAAGAGAAGACCAAATGGAATAAAGAATAAAATTTCAAATTAACAAAAAGGGTAAACTCCTACTTTAAGAATTAGAATTACACTAGTGTTGATCATATTTTTGAATCCTAGTTCCAACTGAATATACCTGTGAAGATAATGTGAATCTATGTGGAGATGATGCATATTGTAATCAAATAAAAACATCTGTTTTCTGTCGCTGTAAACCTGGATTTCAGAGAAACATGAAAAACAGACAGTGTGAAGGTATAGTACATTTCCTCTACAACAGCTCTTAGATCTTTAGGTTATAAGACTCTAAAACTGCTAAATTGCAAGATGACAGGGGATTGATTTTTATCAAAATGATGTGTATCTAGAGGATGCTGTTTGGTTTTTCTTTTTACTTATGAGAGTGGAAGTTCATGGGGGTCAAGAATCTATTTGTTTGTATGGCTAAGCTAACCATTTCTGAGGCTACAAAGCCTTTTCTATAGCAGACCTGCAGGAAATTAAATTGTACTGTTACAATTGTGTTTTGAAATGCAAGTAGTAGAATTGCTAGTTCAGGAACTGTTGGAGAATTAGAGGCACTTCAAAAACATGTTTATGATGACTCATTTCTCTTGAGTTGTGGCATTTGCAATACTACAATAGCTAATTCATTTTTAGAGCATTGTAGTATTTTTTGCTAACCCCACTTCCTAATGCTTTATGGTATGAAGTTATGTCTTTTACAATTCAAAGGCAGGATCTAAATAAAATTCAACTTGCTTGAGATCATTTATAAATTGAGCATACAAGATAGCCAGAATCTCATTGTAGATTGTGTGTAAATGTGATTTACATCAGGACTTAAACTATAAAGTCATGAAAATTAGACTTATGTGTGTACCTTCTGCCAGTTTTTGTGCTAAAATTGAAATTGTTGTGATTTGAGCCAAATGTTAATTATCTGAGTCTGATTTATCAAGGGTAAATTTAAATACTAAAATGCTTTCATTTACTGTTTTCCTTTTTTGCCATCTATTTTATGCTTGGATAAAAAAAAGTGATTTTACATTGTGTCAATCAAAATGGAATTATTGAATGAATTAAATATATTCACCCAAAGGGGAAGTAGTGTCTTATTTACTTACATTTTAAGCTATGTGCTTATTTGAATCATTCATTCAATATTGTTTCTCTTTAATATGGAATACTGAAAACTGGCAACCTAAGTTTTCTCTATTCTAATTAAAAAGCAAAGTATTTCTTAAGGCTAGACTATTTCCTCTTTCCTAGATACATTCTATCAATTGTATAAAAAGCACATATATACAATCTCTTCAAGATTTTAATTTCAAATAACATTAATTTTAAATATAGAGTGCTATTTCCTGTGAACACATGAAATTTAGAAATTTTCTTTAAGATAATTTTATTTTATTTAACATAATTTCTTTATTTTTAATCCCATGGCAAATATAACCTGTAAGTAGCATTTGATTTTTATAAACTAGTTTGAAAGTTGATATCATTTTTTGTTGGATGGCTAAGTAATTCCTAAATTCCAATAAAATTTGCTCCCTTATTTAATACAATTGACACTATTGGGGCACAAAGAAAATTACCCCACCCAACTGAGTTCTTCTCAGACTGGATGGATGAACAATTTAAAAGATAAATCCAAAATTTAATAAATATACAGAAAGAAAATTTGCATGGATATATATTCCAAAGAGTAATGGATGGGACCAGGTGTATTTATTCTGAAATTAGGGACTTGGCACATCAGAAAAAGGGGAGAGACTTTACATAATAGACAACTGACAACTGGGGTTCCATCATCCTTATTCTGAGAGTAGAAATGGAATTCTCAGACAGAAATGACATTTTTACTGATACCTAGAAGTGAGTAATACCCCAAATACATTCTTCTAGGTAAGAAAATAGAGAGCTGTGCTTTATTCACTGATTATAAAAATACAGGCATAAATTGCCATGGGAGAGCTTTGGTTCCTTTTGGACAACGCTCACATCAGAGACAACAAAATCAGAACCCTAAGTTTAAGCCTTTCTGTGTTATTTACAAGTATCAATTTGAAAATCCTTATCTCTAGTATTGAAGCTCTCAAGTAATAAACAAAAGATAATTATTTTTACACCTCCTGTCCTAAAGTTTTCAAGTTTAAGAAAAGGCATTCTTAAACGGGGTTTATTGCATAATTAGAGCAACTACAAGAGCATAAAGACTTGTGCTGATTGAAAGCAAAAGTAGATGGAAAAAAGAGAGAGAAAGTAGATGTTCTTCAAAATCACTTGACTTCGATTCTGGTCCTGCATAAACCATAAAAATTAGAACATGTGCTAAGCTATAGTCTGTTGCTTGTGATTTATTTATTGATTACTTATGGTTTACATACATTTATATACAGGCATATTTGTAACTCATTGTCTTCGTTTCATAATCACTTCATTTCTATGAAACCGGGAAGTATATTAGATGTGTATTCATATTTTCATTCTCTGCCAGGAATTGTACAAATGCTGGCAGTAAAAGAATGAGTAAATCATACATAATGAATGCCTTCTAGTGGCTGATGGACAAGTAGGGGTATTAATATATACCGTATCTGAAATGTGGCATTAACAGTACTATAAGAGAGACACCAATTCAGCATAGAGTGAAAACTATGGGACAGAGAACCACTACTGTCAGTAAACAGCAATGAAGGCTTCACTTCAGGTGAATCTTAGATATGAGTAGGAAATTTTGTCTAGGTGAGCAAGGATGTTATAGGACAAAAGAAAAGCAAATGACATGTGATGGTATGGAGGTAGGTACTGGACACAGCACTAAAGGACACATCAAGAAGTGTTTGCTTGAGTGAAAGAAAATACTAGGGAAGTTTGAAATAGATTGTTCAATGTGTTAAATGTATAAATAAGCAATGTGCAAATAATTGATCAATTATTATAAGTGTGAAAAAAAATGATTATGGCCTAAAAATACTACACAGCAAGTCACAAACTTAGGAGTTTCTAAAAGTCAGTGAAGGAAATAGGAATGGGAAGTTGAAGGGAAAAAAATTATCGGCTTTGAAATATTTAAGAATTAAAAGTGCTAATTAGGGGCATGATGATTCTGAGTTTTTCTTTTGTAGACCTTAATGAATGTTTAGTGTTTGATACATGTTCCCACCAATGTATAAATGTGGAAGGATCATATAAATGTGTGTGTGACCAGAATTTTCAAGAAAGAAATAACACCTGCATAGCAAAAGGTAAAGTTATAACTATTACTTCAAATGCTCCTACAATTTTACTGTAAGCATCTTATAGTAGAAGTTGTTTTATGTTGTATTTGAGCAATTACTTCATGTTTGATAATATAAAATAAATCTTTTTTAAATGCCAATTAATTGAGGCAGTCAATTCGTTTTCATTTTGAATCAGCTTAACTTGGGATGGTCTATGACATGATTGTCAAATACATGGTTCTTTCAAAAATCACTTCTGTGCCTTTCCTGTCTGGTAGCTTCTATGCTACAGTCAGATTTCTAGGTTTTGTTATTGGTTTGGTTTGTCTGACCCTTTGATTTTTTTCTCTATATCCACATAAAAGTGAAACCATCCAACACTTGCCTTTTTCCTTCTAATTTACTTCACTTAGCAAAGAGTGGAGGGGGTCCAATGGACTATGGTGGGGGACTCTAGGTGTCTTGGTGGTGGGTGAGGTGTGGTAATAACACCTGAAGGGTGTGATCCTATACTTCTGAATCACATTCAGTGTTATAAACCACTGTTAGCTCAATAAGAAAAAAAAAAAAAGGATATAAACAACAGAGCCAAGTTTTAATCATTAGTGTAAACCTATAGAATGTCAAATGAAACTATTTTGAAAATTATGTTTTAACACTAAAATATAATTTTTCTGCTTAAAATGGTTTGGCAGGAGGTGGTAAAAGCTTGAAAAGCATTAAGATAGATTATAAATGATCTTTCTTTAGGACCTACTGTGGTATATTTTAAAACATCATTATACATTTGGGATAAAAATAGCAGGTTAAAGGTTAGCGTCATAAGTTAAGTGGAATTTTGGATAAGGTTTTAAAATAAAATCATATTTTCAAATTCAGATATTTATATGAATATATTTTTAAATATATAACAGACAGGTATATGTGATTCCTTTAGCTATGGATTTTTATGCTCATTTTATTTTTTAGAAAACAATATGCTAATTTAAATATTGTTAGCTGTAGGGCATGACTGCACAATGTTAGTACAAAAGTTATTACAAGAGGAAAACAGCTTGATGTAGCAGGTTGAGGATGGACCATGGAGTTAGAATCCCAGCTTTGCATCTTTCTGAGTAAGCTGGCCTTGAAGAAGTTGTTAATTGATCTGAGCCTCAACTCCTCATCTGTGTAATTAGAATGCTATTCCCTTCTTTCCATGGGTGTAGTAAAAAGAGGCGATAAACTGGAAGGCAAAATATAGTCACCTGAACATAGTAAACATATGCTAAGTGAGAACTGTTGCCCAAATGAACTACACCTCATTCATTATGTATTATTATTATTATTTTTAAATGTTCAGATACTATATTTGCAAATAAGTCTGTCTTTGTGTTTTCATTAATATTTTCTTTAATATTTTCTGGATTTACTTTAGGGTCTTACTTTTTACAGTATGCAAATGATATCCATATTGTATTGTAGGTGTTAAAACTTAAAGCAAAAGCATTTCATTTAGAAAAATTCTTAATAATATTGATACTTATGGCACTTTAATGTAATAAATGCTAGAGTTTTTTTTTTGTAATAAAAGCAAAATAACATTTAAAATATAGCAATGTGAGAAGAAAATGGGTGTGTTTATTTTCTCTTCTTAGCCTAGGGTTATGATCACTCAGGTGCATATATTAAATGTTCAGTAATGCTTGAAGCTTAATAAGTACACAATAAAACATCTAAATATTGAAAATCAAAGCATTAGAATACAATATGTTGACACTTATTAGAAAAAAGCATTAGAATACAATATGTTGACACTTCTACTTAGAAGTCTCTCTTCAAAAAAAAAAAAGAGTATCTTATCTACATACCTAATTTCTAGTCATAAGGTAAGCTTGGCCCTAGGAATACCAACATCGTTATTAATTCTGAAATGTTTAGGTCAGTGTGTATTAGAAACATTAGTTACAAAGATGAAAAAATTGTATAAATTTGTTTGATTTTTATTAAGAAACTATAACAATAATAACTCACAGCAATAATTTAAAAGTATAATAATTGCTTTCAAATTAGTTGAAATTTACTTTATTTTTGTATTTTATTATAATAATCTCCAGGCTCTGAAGATCAAGTTCTCTACATTGCTAATGACACTGATATCCTGGGTTTTATATATCCATTCAACTACAGTGGTGATCATCAACAAATTTCTCATATTGAACATAATTCAAGGATAACAGGGATGGATGTATATTATCAAAGAGATATGATTATATGGAGTACTCAGTTTAATCCAGGAGGAATTTTCTACAAAAGGATTCATGGCAGAGAAAAAAGGCAAGCAAACAGTGGCTTGATTGTAAGTAAATAACATTGACTATTTGAAGGTTCATGCCTTCTCACTCCCCACCCCCCTTGTTTTTTAAACTATGGATAATATAGCTGAATATAGGAGGCAGTTAATATTTTCAGTAATTCTCTCAATATTTTATGTAGAAATAAAACTTTTTCCTTATTCATTTATTCTTGAAGCTGCATAGAATTTATTTTAATTGCATGATATTTATTATGCTTTTGTTTAATATATTCACTTTAGTTATATAAGAATAGTAATGAAGAATGCCTAACATTTCTAGAGCATTTTATGTTTTATGGTGTTTACCAATATATTGTGAATATAGTTTTTTTTTTTTTCATCATGATATGAGATTGGGAACCACCACTTATGTTAGAAAATAAGCTGTCAAATATATTCAGCTAAAATTGTTTTATTTTCAAGAATTTCAGAAATGCACTTTTCTTTTAGGCCAAGAGATCAACTCGATAGTGTAACTATTTCTCCTTCCTCCTGATAACTATATTTCAGGGGACATCCAGAACAGAACAATATTTTTGCAGTGTGTGATGGACATGTTGATTATCCTGGTTGTTCCTTTTGAAAAAGCTAAACTAGAACATTTGTTTAGATTTGTGGTTGTAGTCTATCCTTCTTTATTTTAGGGCATGCCAATTTATTGTGTATTTTATACTTTGAAGTAACCTGGGACAAAATCAAAGAAAAATACTTATTTTTATGGGACCTCACCCATTCCCCTATGAACAAAAAGTCAAGTGCTATCACTATAGGATATGATTGAAGCTTTGGATCTGAAAAAGCTTTGGATCTTGAAGCCTTCACAATTTTTTGCAGTGGCATCTACCATAAAAATTTGAACTACATGACTACTTTGGAACACATTTGTGTCAGTAGTAAATAATGATGGACTAGCTTTAAAAGATGCTACATTAACCTTCCAATTTAGGTTAGATAAAGTTATTTCTTCAGCTCCTACTCCTCCACAACAGCACGTACAATAACTTTAGTTCTATTAGGAGCAGTTCTAAGACAGCCAAGAAATTTAGTAGTTGAATTCCCCTCCTTTACTCACATATAATCTCCTTCCTCTCTATCAGAACAACAGGCAACTCAGAGTCCTGCCTCTCCTTAGCCTTCTTTATCTCTAAAATAGTCTGCTTTGCAAAAACATTGCTCCATTTCATCTGTTATTTATGTAATTTCATCTGTTACTAATGAAGTGATGCCGAGTATATACCTTGGAGTTGTGCTGTCTGGATTTTAATCTTGTTTCTATTGCTCACTAATGCTTTAACTTCTCTCTACTACTATTTTATAAAAATGAAATAGTAAATGAGTAATAAATATTCATATGTATACTCTATGTAATATTATGTACATATTTAATACATATGCATATCTATATGTTGGTGGTAAACAGTCTTGCCACATTTAAGGACTGTATAGATGCTTTACCATTAACAGGATAAAGGAGAGGATCATGATAGTGATGATGATGATGATGACTGATGTCATTGATGAAATGATTGGCAACATATTCTTCTCCTTGTTGCTTAATTTCACAGAAAAATTATCTACAATTTAAATTTGTCTGAATTTTATGTTTGCTATCCTACAACTTTAATTAATGCTGATAAAATTTTTCAGTGAAGCTGATTGATAACTACTTGAGCTTTTTTCTTAGGAATGTTGGTAATATATTATCAATTCCACTATTTAGCAGAATTTATTGTAGGTCAGAGGTCAAGTTTGTTTAATGTCCGTTAACTAAATTTTAATTCTTACATATGCACATATCTGCATGTGTATATTTACTCCATATATATTACATATTTTAATATTTAACTTATTTTATATGGTATAGCACCTTTTATAACAGATGGAATAGTTACTGATTAGTTTTTTTTTTTCCCTAAAAGTATATGAAACTTCATAGTGTTTTTTTTTAATTAAATAATAAATTTTATTTTTATATTCCCCCATACAACTGCACATGCCCCATTCTGACCCCAATCCCTCCCCTCCCGGCCCCCACCCCCCAAAAAGTGACTCTGGTTCATAGTTTTTTGTTGATTTTGATTTTCACTTTCTTATAGTTATTCATTTTCCTGATCCCTTATTTAAGTTTTCTAGATTCCTGCTATGAGTGAGACCATCTGGTATTTTTCTTTTTCTTTTTGGCTTATTTCGCTGAGCATGATCCCTTCCAGCGCCATCCATGTTGCTGCAAATTGCATGTGTTTATCTTTTTTGAATGCTGAGTAATATTCCATGGTATATATGTACCACATCTGCTTGATCCAGTCATCTGTTTTTGGGCATTTGGGCTGTTTTCTAAGCTTAGCTATTGTAAATAGTGCTGCTATAAACATAGGGGTGCAGGTGTTCTTTGGAATTGATGTTTCTGTATCCTTTGGGTAAATACCTAGGAGTGGAATTGCTGGATCATATGGAAGCTCTATGTTTAGTAGGTCCAGAAATCTCCACACAGCTCTCCATAGTGGTTGGACCAGTTTGCACTCCCACCAACAGTGCAGAAGAGTTCCTTTTTCTCCACACCCTCGCCAACATTTGTTGTTGCTAGTTTTTTTAATATGTGCCATTCTCACTGGTGTAAGATGGTATCTCATGGTAGTTTTGATTTGCATTTCCCTGATTACAAGTGATGTTGAACATTTTTTCATATGTCTGTTGGCCATTTCCTCTTCAGAGAAGTTTCTTTTTAGCTCTTCTGCCCATTTTTTGACTGGGTTATTTTCTTTGTTGTTGTTGAGTCTCATCAGCTCTTTGCAGATTTTTGTGATCAGTCCTTTATCATTAGTGTTGGGTGCAAAAATGTTCTCCCAGTTGGTGGGGTTTCTCTTTGTTTTTGTTATTGTCTCTTTTGCTGTGCAGAAGCTCTTTAATTTGATGTAGTCCCAGCTGTTTATCTTTGCCTTCACTATCACTGCTTTGAAATTCTTGGGATACAAGGAACATACCTCAACATCATAAAGGCCATCTATGACAAGCCAACAGCCAGTATCATCCTCAATGGTGAAAAGCTGAAAGCAATTCCATTAAAATCTGGAACAAGACAAGGATGTCCACTCTTACCACTGCTTTTCAATATAATACTGGAAGTCCTAGCCAGAGCAATAAGACAAGAGAAAGACATACAAGGAATCCAAATAGGAAAAGAAGAAGTCAAACTATCACTATTTGCAGATGATATGATAATATACATAGAGAACCCCAAAAACTCCACAGAAAAACTAATTCAACTTATCAATCAATTCAGTAAAGTGGCAGGATACAAAATCAACACACAAAAGTCAGTAGCCTTCCTATACACAAACAATAAATCTGAAGAAGAAGAAATAAAAAAAAACATCCCTTTTATTATCGAAACAAAAAAAATCAAATATTTGGGAATAAATCTAACAAAAGAGGTAAAGGACCTATACAAAGAAAATTATAAAACACTGTTAAAAGAAATAGAAGAAGACACAAAGAAATGGAAAGACATCCCCTGCTCATGGATTGGAAGAATAAACATTATTAAAATGGCCATCCTACCAAAAGCAATATACCGATTCAATGCTATTCCAATCAAAATTTCAATGTCATTCTTCAAAGAAATAGAACAATTATTGATGAAATTCATATGGAATCACCAAAAACCCCGAACAGCCAAAGCTCTACTGAAAAAAAAAAGAAGGAAATGGAGGCATCACACTCCCAGACTTCAAACTATACTACAAAGCCATAATCATCAAAACTGCATGGTATTGGAACAAGAACAGACATACAGACCAATGGAATCGAATAGAAAATCCAGAAATAAACCCACATATTTATGGTCAACTAATCTTTGACAAAGGAGCAAAGACTATGCTTTGGAGCAAAGAAAGTTTGTTCAATAAATGGTGCTGGGAAAACTTGGTTGCTACATGCAAAAGAATGAAGCTTGACCACTACCTCACACCATACACAAAAATCAACTCAAAATGCATTAAAGAACTAGACATAAGACCTGAAACCATAAAATACATAGAAGGAAATATAGGTGAAACACTACGTGATTTGCATATCAAAGACATCTTTTCATAGTGTTTTAATTCCAATGATTACTTGTGTTTTATCATTTAAACTTTGTTTTCTTTTTCTCTCTCTCTTTATGGAGCTATCTATTATTAAACTCTGTTCAGTAGGAAGAAAAGTGGATAATAATAGGGTACATTTTCTTGGAGTCCATCATATCTAACTAAATGTCATGATTATAAAGTTGGAACAATTGAGCTATGCATTTAAGCACCATGTTCTAAGCCATTCAGCATTTCATAGAAATCACAGACTATACATAATTAAAAAAAACAACAACAACTAAATAAGGTTATATTAATGTCAATTATTTAAATTTGATTCTTTGAAAAAAATAATTCTTAATTGAGCTAATAATTTGGATGCCCCAATCAGGTATTGCCACAGTAGTTCACCCATCATCAAATCACCCATAGTCCACCACTATAGTCCAGTGTGCTTCCTTCCCTCTTTGTTATTACACCTTCCCCACTCCCTTTCCCTTCTAAATGCTTCACTTCTGTAGTGAGCTTTCAAGGGTTAGTTGGAAGGAGTAATGCTAAGTGAATTAACTCAGAAGGAGAAAGATTAATGGTGGATGGTGTCACTAGTATGTGGAATATCTCTATATTCCACATACTAGTATTAAACTAAGAGCCAGATAAAGACCAGCTTAAAAAATAACCTTAATTCTCGAATCATTTTGTAATCATTTTGTATCTCAATATTACAAAAATGGAATATATCTTTTCTTAATGCCTTAATTTAATAAGCTATACATATTCTATAGTGCTTAAATGACTTACATAGAGCTATGCAGTTATAATGTCGTAAAATTTATAATTAAACTTTTGAAACCTGTCATATTTCTGAATTTCAACTAACTCATTGATAAACAAATACAGTGTAGAAGTAGGCAATCTTAAAGCCTCTTTCAGATAGTAAATGTAGAGTAGACTATTTCCAAAAGACATGTGGCATAGTTTGTCCATCTAGTTATAACATAGACAACTTGTGTTCCTCTGAAATCCATCATGTGTATAAAGAGCTGATTGTCTATCCTTGTGAGTTACTTTACATATTGTATTTGCTCTTTTAATAGTTGCAAGCTATTCATCTATTGTTTTATGAACATACCGTTAATTTTACCTTCTAAGTTTTGAAATAAATGTTAAATGAATTGACCTTAAATGATACTGAGCCCACCCCTTGGGAAATGAAATTCAAGAGCTTTCCCTAATACGAATATGGGACATTGATTCAATCTTTGAAGCAATAGTCTCAAAAAAATAAAAGATACACATATCAAACATGGATACTTTAGTTACAATGCCATTAACTAATACCAAATGAAAGAGGTTACCTGTGTAATAGCAGAATGTATTGAAAACCTATTCACAGTTACTGAAAATACTGGAATATTTTCATCCCAGTAAAAGACACGAAACAGTTTTTATCAGAAACCAAGGAAGATTATTTACCACAGTATTACATATTAAAGTCCATTCCAAAGGAAAGTAATTTGTAATAGGATCTTTTTTAATTTTTGGAAGTTGTGAAGATAATTCTTTAATCTGTGAAAATGGTTGGAATACTAATAATGATTTCAAATTTAAATTTCATATATAGACTAAGTTATTTTAGAAAGAAATACCTATGGATTTCTAATCTCCTGAGCTATAAAAAAATGGATATTTAAGAAAATTAAATAATTTAAAATTTAAAAGACTAACATGATTCAATCTATATGTAAAGCACAAGGAGATTTCTGAATTTGAATTTTAGTAGTCAGGAAAGAATATGATAGCATTATGTGACTATTATACATACTTTCTGGAAATTTATAATTTCTAATATGAAATGCTATATAGGCAAACATTGTAAAAGTAGGTGAATGCTTAGAAAAAAATGCAAACAACTTTAAAAATACAGATTAGAATTTTACCAATGAAAAACTAAATATTCCTCAGCCAAACAAATGGTTCATATAACCTACCTGATTTTGATAAGTGAAGATCAGGTATCATTTTTGTCATAATCTCTATTATACAAATAAGAATGTTCACAATCAGCATACTTACTATTTTATAAATTAGTAATCATGTGTTTTTTTCCTCAAAAATTTGACTTAGGTTGATTTTTTCCTGAATTTTTTTAGCAAAAGTCCCACTAAGTTATCTTTAATAAGTTCTATCCATAAACCTTACATCCAATATATAGGTCAGCATCACATACACATGCACACACAGACACTGAGTCACATGTGACAAGTTGGGAGCTTCTCAAGGGACACCCCATTCCTCACCAGCCATATAACTGCCCAGTTACCAACTGTGTACCTGCCAAAATGCCAGCCCTGCTCCTATTCCCATCAATCCTGCAGGAGATCAGGGTATGGACTTTGGAAATGCCGCCTTTTACCATTGAATTGGTTATGAGCACCATCCACTGGCTCAGAAATTACTCCTCACTGATCCTCTTACAAAACCACCTTCAAGGTAATTCCAAGAGCTTATTACATCACCTTTACTGCAAGTATTTAGCTTTGACCCGCATTATCTTCTGAACCAGCACAGTGGCCTCCTAACCAGTTGTGCTTCCCTTCTTACTTACAACATAGTCGCCACAATGCTCTTTCAAAACATAAATCAGATCACATCTCATCTCCCATCAAAACTATCCAGTGGTTCATCACTGCAAGGGAGCAACTTCTCATAATAACTTATAAGGGCTTAAAATATCTGGTCTTTTGTTACTTTTATGACTTCATCTCCTCTCATTCCCCCCTTATTCACACTTCTCCAGGGAAGCTTAGCTATTTCTAAAACCCATCAATACCTACTAATATAAGGCCTTTTCTCAAAATTTTTTGGACTAAAATGTTCTTTAGTCATATATCCTACATGCCTCAGTTCCAAAACTCTTTCAAGTCTTTGCTCATATATTATCTTCTGAATATATAACTTACTGATCTTTACAATCTTTTGCCCCATTATCATCCAGGGTTCCTCAATGTCCTGTCTTTTATTTTTTAATTTCCATATTACTTATATTTATTCAACTACAATATAATTTAGTCACATATTATATTCATTATCTATTGTATACTTATTCTTGATATACATAAATTTTCAGAGGGCAAGTATTTTTTACTGTTGGACATTACTGTAATCCTGACATCTAATTCCAGTGTCCATCATAAAATAAGTGCATACTTTTTAATAGAAGCAATGTTAATTGTAAAACTTTTTTTAACATTAATTTTTTTATTTATGCATACAAGAACTGGGGTGTAGGCCAGAGGTGTGTGAGGTGGTGAGAGGATTCACCAGAGACAGAGTGGAGAGCAGAACAGGTGGATCTACTGAAATAAATAAACATCTCAGTGGAGCAGTGGGCAAGGCAGAAGTCTGCTGTGCCATGAGGGTTAGTTCCCTGGCTGGGAATCAAACTCATGCCACAATGGCTGGCTATAGTTTGATAGCATTGAGACTCTAACCCCTGTGGCACCAAGGAAGCCCATTAATTGAAAACTTTTAATATGCATGGCAATAGTATATTGATCTTTAAAATTACCCTTTATACATTATTCTTTTCATCCTTAATATTAAATTCATGACAAGTTCAAATATTTTTACATCACAAATTTCCCATTTTCGTCAACTTCTATCTCACAAAATGTTAAATTAACCTTCCAGTTTTCTCTGAGCACATCACATACACCTCCTCCTTTGCCTGTGTCAAATTTCCATCCCCAGCTGCTCCCCACACCATATCCAAACTAATTTTTCTTTGTTGTTTGTAAACAAATATCTATTCCAATAGCATTGGCTTATAACATTGTCAATTTCAAATGAACAACATTATAATTCACATCATGGTTGCCACCTAAATTCTAATTTCTATCATCATACAGTTGCCCCATTTACTCATTTTATCCAACAACTAAACCCCTTTCTATCTGATAACCTCCAATCTATTCTCTGCATCTAATAGTGTATTTTTGTTTTATTTGTTCATTTATTTCTTTATGGCCCACATAAGAGTAAAATTGTATTTATATTTCTCCTTCTGACTTATTCCATTTAGCATAATTCCCTCCCATCCATGTCACAAATGGCAAGACCTCATCATTTTATAGCTGAATGGTGTTCCATTATGTATATATATTGCATATCTAATCATCATATCTCCCTATTTAATACCTTCTAATGGATTACCATTGAAAAAATCACTGATCTATAAGCATCTTCTGCCATGCCCTTCCATCTTGAACATATACTTATATGAACATATACATATACAACCACAAGTGAGCATTTTGTTCTAGCCATAAATAGACCTTACTTTTTTTCTATGATTGTAATTTCCTTTCACTTCAGTATCTTCCCACATACATGTCTCCCTTAATTATCTTGATGAACAAAATTTCCTTTATGAGAAAGAGAACACTTTCACTATTATTGTTATCATTGAAATTGGTTTTGATCTTGTTTAGGCATTAGATATCTCTCAGCCTACATAACATAATTTCAGGTCTTTCAAAAGGCCTAATTGATCCAACCATTACTGTTTGAAGGAATGACTCACAGGAAGATTGACTATATGGAGAATGTCTGTTGTTTGTCAAAAAATCATTCTACAGGCAGATCTCATTGTTACTCTGATTCTCTCTAGACTTGGAAATTGGATAGTTTATTAAAGGGTCAGTAAAACACTAGGACACAAACTTTAATAAAAAATTATATATAAAACTCAACATCTCATATATTTGCACACACATTCACAATTTGAATTGATTTGATGAATGAGAGACTTTGCTATATAAGAGCCCAGTTTATTACTACATGTTCATATGCATCCACATTCACAAATATAGAACTGCTACTCAGGCTGAATGTTACTGCCCATCCACAGGATGCTTACCTTTTGATTCTGAAGACAAACTACATTTGATTCTCTGACTTCTTTCTCTGTGTTTGTTGTTGTCTGAATCCCCTTTATTACTGAAAGATGATTTATTCAGTTAAAGTCAACTTTTGTCATTTTAAGGCATAGGTTGCAAACCAGCTATATAGGTAAGATAAATGTGAAACCCCTTGGATATAAAGTTGGGAACACAGATGAGAGAGAAAACCTGAACACATATACCATTACATGAGAGAGCAGAAGCTAACTACTATCTGGAATGTTGACGAGCATTTGCTATATTATCTTATGTCTCCTTAATTTTTAAGAAACACCAAAAGTTTGGATTATTTTTCTATTGAGGTAACATTGGTTTATATCGAAGTTTGTATACTGAAAGTGTAGGCTCTCCCCTCTCAGGTGTTGTTACCACATCACACCCACCACCAAGATGCCCATAGTCTACCTGTGGTCCATTGTTCTCCCCTCCCCACCATGCTTGTGCCCCTCTTTATATCTTCATAATTTTAAAGTTGGTATCTAATTAAAAATTCTTTTAAACTTTTTAAATCTATTCCTCAAACTCAATTTTGCAGTTTTTGCATTCAGATGAAGGTGCATTACACCTCAAGTGTCATGTTTACTTAAATTGTAAATATCTGAGGTGCCTTATTTGCTTTATCTCAGATCATTCATATAGGGAAATGATATAAAAGTCCCCCCTCTTTAAAAACCAATACATTTTTTTTTGGTTACCGATTAATGCCTGAAAATCCATAATTAGCATTAAACACATCCTTAAGGCTATAAAATTTAGACATATAGATTGGATAATATATTAAACTGTTGCATAATTTAAAGATGCAGAAGTTAAAGACTTTTATAGGCCATCAAATTCAAAGACTTTGTTGGACATGTTATATAGTTTACAGAGAAAGTGAAGGAAGGTCTTAAGCCAAGTTTCTGACTCCAAATTTAGGGTGCTTTCTAGTTTTTTATGATATATTTTATTACCTCTTACAGTGACTGAAGGTTTTTAAAGCCAGATTTCCTTTTTTTTAGATTTATTTTTTTTTATTTATGCATACAAGAACTGGGGTATAGGCCATAGGTGCAGGGGATGTGAGAGGATTCACCAGAGACAGAGTGTGGAACAGAACAGGCAGATATACTGAAATACACTGCTGAGGGGAACAGCAGGCGAGACAGAAGAGGTCTGTTGCACCATGTGGGTTAGTCCCTGGCCAGGGGTCAAACTCGTGCTGCAGTGGCTGGCAATAGATTGATAGCATGGAGACTTTAACCCCTGAACCACAAGGGAGGCCCCTGGTTTTGCTTTTTATGGAGAGAATGTGGTCATTCATAAGAAATAAGTGTAAAGAGGACTGAACATGCTAAAACATGAGTGATAAGATAGATGCCTCACAATATTGAGTTTTCACTCCAAACACAAGTTTATTCTTGTTTTTTAAAAAAAAAAAATGTCTGAGAATTACATACCTTCATTTCTTTTTACCCAATGAGTATATGTAATTCACATGATCCTAATATATGTAAATACGGTTTTATGATTACTCAGATTGAAATTACCTGTTCGTCAGAATAAGTTGTAGATAGAGGCCTGAAGTTTAATCAATGAATGGGTTTGGGACTCGTATACTTTCTGCTCTAAATATAATTTTTTCTTTGTTCTTTGTATTTCTCTATCATATGTGTTTCTTCATTAAAAGAATACTTATCAAGATATCTTGTAACATTAATAAGTCATAGAATTTATCAGTGTTCAACATTTGCATAGTCATTATTTGACTTATATTTCTTGGTTTATGGAGACTTAATATGATTCATATTTTGTGAACCAAAAATGTAAATAACATTTTTATTTAGTGTCTCTTTCTCTCTCTCTCTCTACCTATCTCTCTCTCTCTCTCTCTCTCTCTCTCTCTCTCTCTCTCACACACACACACACACACACACACACATACACACACACAATTTCCTTAGGGTATTTTGACATCTTTGTTTTAGTTATATTAAGAGATAATTAACTTCAGTCAGTGGACCAAATTTTCTTTGTTGTACACAAATTTGAAAAAAATTCACAAATATGTGATCATTTCAATTTATCCTTGTGTTAACTGTATTTCTTAGGGCATTTTGCTAAAGATAGAAAATTTAATAAAAGGAATACTCTGCCTTCATGGCTAAGTGCTTGAACTCCCCTTTCACAGGTTTTCCTCTTTCCTTGATTTAAAACAAATGTCCCTAGTAAATAATATATTTAGTTTACTGAAGCTGGAATGTTGACAAATACCCTACAATCCACTGCTTTAAAGGACTGGTAGTTTAAATTACTAACCTCTAATTTTGTTACAATCAACCTACCAATTTTTCTGTAAGATTTAAGTGTTTCATTTATCCAACAAATACATCTCTGCAAAAAATATTGCCTAAGACCTCAATACTTTGTGTATTTAAAGAGCTTAATAGGAAAGAAATCATCTGCCTAGAAAAAGCAGTCAAGATGCATCTTCTATTTTGTGCAACAAAATGAGTAATGCCTTTTGCTGTTAGCGTAACCACATGTCTCTGCAGTCTCTTCCATTCCCAGAACCTCTCCTATTTTCCCACTTTTTTTTTTATTTATCTGACTGATTTTAAACCTTTCATAAATTGTTCATTATATCAAAATCCAACAGGAACAAGGTCCACTGTCGATCCAATATCCATTCAACATGAGTTCCTCTTTTAGTGGTAATACTAATGGGTCACAATTCTGGTCAAGCTGTAAGCCATAAAGGGAGATTATTTTCCATCTACGGAACTCATTATAAAAGGCTATTTTCACATATAGTCATAGGTTTCTTGACAGTAAGACCATCCTATTGTGTCATATCGCCCCCCACCCCTTCTTCTTCAGTTCATCTCTCTTCTGTTTCAAGGATCATTGAGCATTTAGTGTATGATGAGTCACTGAGGACAAATACTTGATAATATCTTCACCCTGCTGCTCTTATGTTCCAAGAATCATTTTGTCACTAATGATTCATAACTTCAGGTTGAATTTATTGGGTGTGACCATTCTTTACCACATATTCTAACTACTCTAGTAGGTACTGGGATGACGTTAAGGAATCTGTGATCTAGAGAACCAGGGACTAAATGTATAGATTTAAATGAATTTTTAACTCATCAGTATCTCTTGTCCCGACAAGTAACATTTTACCCTCTTCTAATCCATATTCTTTACTCTAGAAATATGAACTAAATCTGAATTATCCTTCTATAATTCACCATTAGTAGATTCTCCATGAGCCTGCTTACATGAAATGTATTGGTAAATCAAATATCTGAATGTGCTAGGAACATTGAGCCTTGGGTTCATAGTCCAGGTTTAGAAGTACTAGGTGGGGAGATAATCAGATTTTTCTTGAGTTTGAGTGAAATAAAAGGAAAATCCTAAATTCAAAAAAGTGGGACATTGTATAAAATTTGTTAGCAAGAATTCCATTAAGATAAAAAATTATATGTGTATATTTATATCTGATAGAGGGAAATAGTTGTTTTTCTATGTTCATGCTAGATAATCAATATCATATTTTGTGAACCAAAAATTGCACTACTGATATTTAAAAAATATAAAAATATTTTTCAGTATGCTCTAAACAACTTATAATGATTTCCCCATTTATATATATAAATGTATGATTTATATTGATATACATATGCCATTTGTTGATGTATTTAATTTTAAATGCTGCCAAACCAGAAACAAATACACTTATTTAAGTGATACTGGCACTTTTGAAAAAATTATGGTTTGACTAATATAACACATTTTTATATTCTATCCATTTATAAATATTGTTTTATATGGCATTTCTAGTACATACTGTATTGCAGACTGCTTTATGTTTACCTTCATTTAACTATAAGATATCACTGAGTAGATAGGTATCTTTTGGTGAGAGTTGAAAAATGGGGCACTATAAAGTTATATAAATTCAGTTTTAAACCATTAACTACAAATATTGATAATAAAGGTTATTAGAAATTTATATGGGTTCTGTATTTAGTTCAAGGCATGCATATTGTCCTTTCTTGAGATCTCAGTGATCACATAACACCTAGTGTCTCATAATTCCTGTTTCTTGGCCTCTCATCTTCTTTTTTGAAAAGTTCAGTTTATTCTCTTTTTATCTAAGTGTACACCTTGGAAAAATGGGCTCAGTAGTAAGCCACACATTAAAAAAAAAAACCTGTCATCTATTAAAGACACATATTTCCACTGGTTGCGAGGTCCTAATGATGCTATTACACATTGACTACATGTCTAGTTGTAATCACCTTCAAATAATTGTTTCTACACTTGATATAAAACCACTGGGAATTCCTCCTCACTTTTGGTTATGCACAATAAACCTGACCATGTCAAATTAATTACTACACTAGTTCCTGCTCAAAGTGATCAAGTTAATTGAAGGGCACACAGCACACATTATTTTCCTTGCTATATATTCCCAATGAACTCTCTTAATCTTTGTCTCACAACACAATATTAAGCATAAAATCCAAGAGGATGCAATATAAAAAGAGGAAATTTAATTTCCCTCAAAATATGTTTAAAGTCTGTAAGTATGTCTATATGTACTAATATTTCTAAATCTTTAAATCAAATTATATATGATAAGGTTGAAAAATAAATTATTGAAAACACTGTATATTAGTGCAAAATCGGTACATAAACACTTTAAGATTCAACAATTCTATTACTTGTCAAATACCCTGCAGAAATGAGTGTTTGTATCCACCAAAAGACATATATAAGAATATTCATGACTTCAGTTGTAATGCCTAAAACTAAACAAACCAAATAAATATCATCAATAAAATAACAACCAAATTGTGATACACTCATAAACCAATACTACCAAGAATAAATAAATAAATAAATAAATAAATAAATAAATATATGTTAATAACTGGCATGTATAGCAATATGAATGAATTTCACAGGCATGATGTTGAGCAAAAGTAGTCAAAAATAGAAAAATATGATTCTACTTAGATAGCTTTGTTAAAGCTAATCTCTAGCATTAAACATCAGATTTATGGTTATTCTCAGAGTAATACTAACTGAAGAGGTTACAGTTTAAAATTACACAATTTTGGAAATATTCTAGCAACAATTAAGTGTGATAAACTTATCTAGGTGATAGGTAAAGCTCCATTGGGCTGTATGCTTTAGGATTGTACAGTTACTCATCCACGAAAATCAATAATAAAAGAAAGTATGTTATGTATTTTCAAAATAAAAGTAACAATTAACACCTGTCTATGATAGAAGGATTGTTCTATGATCCGAATGTACAGAATATGTATAGAAATGGAAAATCCCACTAATTTGCTTTTAAAAAATACTGATTTGTTTTTTGTTTGTCGGTTTTTGGTTATTTTTTAGTGTCCTGAATTTAAAAGACCCAGAGATATTGCAGTTGACTGGGTTGCTGGGAATGTTTATTGGACCGATCATTCTCGAATGCACTGGTTCAGTTACTATACCACTCACTGGACCAGTCTGAGGTACTCTATTAATGTTGGCCAGCTGAATGGCCCCAACTGCACCAGACTCTTAACAAATCTGGCTGGAGAACCCTATGCTATTGCTGTCAATCCTAAAAGAGGGTAGGTTCATGTCTTGATATTTGTATTTCTTAATGTGAGTGCCTATTTTTGCAGATTATCCCATCTGTGCTCAGCAGTTTTGCTTCCAAAATGAGTGTTCAATATATTATAATGGGTTCACAAAACTAAAAATCACTCTACCTCTGTAAAAACATGCCATTTTTACACCAAATAATGGTACATTTTTTTTTCCTGAGCTGTGCTATGCTTTCAATATGTGTTTATGTATGTATATATTACAAAATGATTACACTGAGTTAATAAATAATATAACCACTATTGTTAATCTTCAGTTGAATGTACAAGATTTTTTAAAAGGCAACTGTTATTTATCTTCTAGAATTATGTGATGAAGTGTCTTCTTCAGTAGAGAATGTTTTCTATTTGAGAAAATGGTGACCTTCTCTATCAAAGAAAAAGCATATTGATGCACCATCTATAATAAAATCAATATTCTATCATAATAAGATAGTTTCAGATGTTAGAAATATATTTATTTGAAATTTTAATGGAATATTCAGAATTAAACTTTGGATATCAAATAATGAACTATATTGTATCCTATTAAACAGTGACTGTCAAGTTTTAGTGCATAGGTATGACTTTTAAATTGTTGATTCTCAGTACCCTCCATCAGAGATTTCCATTCTTTAAGTTTAGAGTGTGTCCAGATATCTGCTTTTTAAGAGTATCTGGAGTGATTCTGACGCATGTATACTGTAGAGACAGTGATTTGGGGGAGAAGAAATGAGTTATAGCAGCAGCATTATCAGGCTAACCCATTTGACATATCTCTTCAGAATGATGTACTGGACTGTTGTTGGGGATCACTCCCACATAGAAGAAGCAGCCATGGATGGAACACTGAGAAGGATTTTAGTACAAAAGAATTTACAGAGACCCACAGGTATGCTGTATTTTTGACATAGTCTAAAATGTGAAGCGTATGCTAACATATTAGCATTGCCATTCTTTCTAGTTCTGCTGGCAATATAATCATTTTTACAAGCAAATAAAATAATTTATAGTATGACATTATAAAAGTCATTA
The DNA here is from genome assembly GCF_014898055.3 of Talpa occidentalis. Taxonomy (NCBI): domain Eukaryota; kingdom Metazoa; phylum Chordata; class Mammalia; order Eulipotyphla; family Talpidae; genus Talpa; species Talpa occidentalis. The sequence goes on along the minus strand of NW_023603184.1, from coordinate 76,399,690 downwards.
ACATTTCCTGTTGTATTTTCCCAACTTGAAAATCAGGTCCTTATCATACTGCCAGTGATGTTATGGAGATGTTATTTGAAAATTGCCTAAGTTATAATGCTATTAGTAGGATTTCACATGCATGAAATTTTGACAGTTTATAGCAATGTCTTAGGATATTTTTACAGCTATCTGCTAATGATGTTCGAATAGATGGCACTATTCCTAGAAGATGAGAAACTGTGGGGACAGAGAGGTGAGAAAATACACAAATCTTTTGTGAAAGACGGGTTTGATGATTCTTGACTTTTCATTCACAGCTCTCTTCAATCCGACTTCAATCTCTCTCTCAAGCATGGCACCCACTCTACAACTATAGACTCTCTCTACTCCCAGGGCTGCTCAGGAACTCAAGTCTTTTTTTCTGCCTCCCTGTTCTGACCCCAATGTCCTTTTCCTCCCAGCTCCCAGAGGTGGAGATAAGCCTTTCCAATTATTGCTTTCCTAGCTAAAGCTTACCTATTTGTAAACTCTAACCTCAGTACTCTTCCTTCATAAAATAATTTTGGACTGCAGGAACCTCAGTGATTTTGTGCCGCTCATCCCCACCCTCTAAAACCCCATCAAAAGACTACATAGTCTTTACACATATGACTTAACAGTTTTGCTTTATACTATCTTTTATGAGTAAAGATTTATTTATATTTGTCACATATATTCATATTAACTTTAGTATACCTTACACCTTTTTCTTCAGCTACCTCAGTTTTTTTCTTTAGGAGGAGAAGTCTTTGAAATTTAGTTCATTAACATAAGTGTGTCTCCATTCAGTTACTTAAAAAATACTCACTGAACCGCCACCTCATGCCAGAAATTGTTTCAGATTTTGTAGAAGAAAGTTCCTACACTTGAAAAGAGGTGTCCAATTTTCAGGAAATTTAGCTTCCTATAAAGGGTAGAATATATATATATATATATATATATATATATATATATATACATACATACATACATACACACACACACACACACACAAGTATGTGTCAGATATATAACATGTGAGAGATATAGAAAAAAAGCATACCATAAGGTATGGACACTACTTACTTGGAAGTACTATTTTCATTATGATTGTCAGAGAATTCATCTCTGAAAAAATATTTGAAAACAGAACTGAATAAAGAGAGATAGGAAGTCATGAGAATATTTGAGAAAAGCACTTCTAAAGAGAACAAAATTTATGTAGAGAACAAAAATTTATGAATTGGAAATAGTATCAAAAATAGCAAGGATATTCATATGCCTGGAAGCAAATGAGCAACTCAGTAGAATGGTAGGTATGAGGGAGGCCAGATGCACACTCTCTGGGATCTGGAACACGCTGATGAGTACAGAGTTTAAGAGGAATCATTGGAGGGTATTGATGAGGAGACTGCTATGATTTGATCACACATTATTTTCACTTTTATAGCCCTAGCAATTCTTTGTTTTTAAAAGAACTTTTTTTTTTTACTTTTAACTAATTTTACATTTATAAAAATGTTGTGAAGTTCATTTTTTCTTTTTTATTTTATGCCATTTTAAAGATTTATTTATTTATGCACACAAGAGCTGGGGTACAGGCCAGAGATACAGGGGGTGAGAGGATTCACCGGAGACAGAGCAGGGAACAGAACAGGCAGACTGATGTAACACACTGCTGAGGGGAGCAGAGGGCGAGACAGGATAGGCTGCCTTGTCATGTGGGTTGCTCCCTGGCCAGCCGGGGATTGAACTCATGTTTCAGAGGCTGTGGATTGCTTCATAGTGCTTAACCCCTTGTGCCACCAGGGAGGCCTAGTTTTTGGTTTTTTATTTTTTATTGCATTGACGTTGGTTTACACTACTATATATATGATTCAGAGATATAGGACCGACCTCCTCAGATGCACACTGCCAGTGCACAGCTACCATTCAGGCATCCATAGTCCTCCACCACAGTCCTTTGGACCCTGTCCTTTCCCTGTATCTGATTAGCCTCAATTTTAAAGTCATACTTCGAGGGCTTGCTTTTATTTTGGTTTTGTCTGAGTCTTTGTTTTGTTTCGCTATATTCCACATATGAATAAAACCATCTGGTATTTGTTTTTCTCCTGACTTACTTCATTTAGCATTATCCCCTTCTGTTCCATCCATGTTGTTAAAAATGGCAAACATTTATCTTTCTTAAAGCTAAATATTCTATTGTGGATATATACCCATCTTCCTAATTGACTCATCTGTCATTGAGCATTTAGGTTCTTTCCATAATTGTCCATAACTATCTAATGTAAATAGAGCTGCAATATTGGAGTGCAAGTTTCCCTTCCAATTAGTGGTCTTGTATTCTTTTGGTGGATATATAGAAGTGGACTTGCTAGATAATATGGTAGATCCATTTCTAATCTTTTGAGAAACCTCCACACTGATTTCCAAAGGGGCTGGGAATCTATCAGTATATTTCCACCAGCAGCATTTTAGAGCTGCTTTTCTTCCACATACTCACCAACATTTGTTGTTTCTGGTCTTTTTGATATGGGTCATTTTCACAGTTGTTGAGTCATATCTCATTGTGCTTTTGATTTTTATTTCCCTGATAAGTGATGATAAGCATTATTTTCAGGCCCATGTTGGTGACCTGTGTGTCCTTTTAAAGAAGTGCCTGTTTAGCCTTTTTTCTCATTGTTTGATACCGGTTATTTATTTTCTTGTTGTTGAATTGTATACGTTCTTTGTAGCTCTTGGATATCAGCCCCTTTTCAGATGTATGATGTGCAAATATTTTACATTCAGTAGGATGTCTTTTAATTTAGTGAGTTTCTTTCACTGTGCAGTAGCCTTTTAGTCTGATGTAGTCCCAATTGTTTATATTCCCTTTTGTTTCTCTGGCTGTTGGAGATGAATCCAAAAACACATCACTGAAGCATATGCCATGGAGTATTTTTCCTGTTTTATGTTTTCAAGTCTTACATCAAAGTCTTTTACTCACTTTGAGTTGATGTTTGTGTATGGTGTTTGTGTATGGTGTTTATGTATGGTGTCTAGTTTCATTCTTTTGCACGTGGCAGTCCAGTTTTTGCAATATGGTTTAACAAGGAGCTTTCATTTCTCCAGTGTATACTTCTGTTGTATATTAACTATCCACATAGGTGTGGGTTTATTTCTGGGCTCTCAATTTTTTTCCTTTGATATTCTTAATCTATGCATTTGTCTTGGGCACTAAGGTTGTCTCCATAACTTACTTTGCAATAGTGCAAAATTAATTTTTTAAATCATCTCTAATGCTAACATGTTATATAATCATTTATATATATATATATATATATATATATAAAACAGTATTTTTATTTTAAAGAATGGCTCAGAAGTAGTTTGTAAAAGTGCTTGGTTGTATAAAAAACTTCCAAGTGGGGCCTCCCCTGGTGGCGCAGGCGATTGAGTGTAGCGCTGTGAAGCTGTCCGCAGCCTCTGCAGCACCAGTTCAATCCCCGCCCACCGCGAGGGACCCACATGGCACAGCAGACCTCTCCTGTCTCACAGGCTGCTTCCCTTCACAGTGTATTTCGTCAGTCTGCCTGTTCTGTTCCCTTCTCTGTCTCTGGTGAATCCTCTCACCCTCCCACGCATCTGGCCTGTACCCCTCATTCTTGTATAAATAAATACATCTTCAAAAAAAAGCAAAAAAAAAAACCAAAAACTGCAAAGTGGTTTTCAAAGTGGCTGTACCATTTTTATATTCATACCAGCAACACATGAGAGTTCTGGTTCCTCTATAGTCTCACTAAATGTTGATATTGTCAGTTTTTTTTTTTTTTCCTTAAAGTCATTAAAAAAAAAAAAAAAAAAAAAACAAACTACCTGCTAGAGGGTGTAGTGCCAGCAAAGCACTTTGCAGGTTCCCTATTGAGTCAGCCAGACGGGTAAAGGAGGAGTCCTGGAATCCTCAGTGGCTTTTTCAGGCGTTCGATGATCTTTTTATACTGTTTGTACTGTGGCAACCAGTCTTGGGGTCAGGGGGCTGACAGGACTCCTAGCCAGGACTCCCCTGGCCAAACTTTTTTTTTTTTTTCAGACTTTCTTGAGAGCCATTCTCTTTTTTTTTTTTTTTTTCATTTGATAATGTTCTACATCATTCTTCTTTTTTGTACCATGTATGCTTTCTCCTCCCAGGTGTAGTCCCCATAAAATTCCCATTATCTCTGGGCTCTCTGGCATTCTCACTGTCTCTTCTCTGGTCTCTACTGCTCTCTGCCCTACAGTTTTTTGCTCCCTCCCATCCTCTGCTGCCATCCTCTGGCCTCTGTGCATGCCACCATTTTATGGTCAGTCTGTTGTTCAGGTGCACGCACTTACACACACCCACACCATGCTCAGACGTCTACCATCAGGCATGCATATAAGGCCCCAGGTGTCAAGTCATAGACGCTAATGGCAGGTGGGCAGAAAAAACCTGGTAACTTCCATTTTCCCTACAGAAGGCATTTAGGAGGGAGTCTGAGACAGAGAATCTTATGCAGTTTATATATCCAGGAGAAACCTCCCTCCCTCTTTTCATTAAAAACATTAGATGTTCACTAAATGGGAAAGGAAAAGCAAAATACTCACAAAGACTGTATCTCAGGTTAAGTCCAATTTTGGTTGACTCTCATGTGCTTTGGCACAGAAATCGTGTGACAGGCACGGAAGTGAGCTTTTAATCTGCCCCACCATTCACTGTTTCCATTTGGGCTCTAACTTCCCAAGCAGAACTGCTGCTGTCAATTGAGCACAGTTCTCTGAAGAAGGAGTCAAAGTGAATCCTTAGCAACTAAAGCAGCAGCTGGGGGTGGCACCCTTACCTAGTAAAGGAAAGTTGAGCTGGCACCAGCATTCCTACAGTAGGTCAAATGAAATGAGCATGAATTGGACACTGTCCTTATGTTAACCATTCTGCTCAGCAATCTGGGTAACTTAATGATAAACATATTAATGCTCATTTCTTTTTTTCATGGGGTTTATATTTGAGAATTAAAAAATAAGTGAGGCATGCAAAGAAATAATTGCAGTTTTGGTAAAATGTGAGTATTTTTATGTATCTATAGGGTAAGTAAATTCATCAGGCTTTTGCACCACCAGCCTCTGTGGCCATCACCTGTGGCCTTGATTGTGCTAATGCAGGAGGCACTTGAGAGGGTGAGCATGGGTGTGTGTTCCTGATAGTGGACATCTGGAATATGGGCGGGGCCATGGGTAAGTGGTCATACCTGAGCCTGGAGGTCATGGCTAGAAAGACAGCTATGGGATGGCTAAGGGAGGGCGGCTATGAGGAGGATGAGAGGCATGACTACAAAAGTGGGGAGAACATGAGAGAACAGCAGAGAGAGCACAAAGAAAGTGTAAACATCCATGGGAGGCTGGGAGGCTCAGTTGCCTGCCTGCCTCCCAACCCTACTGCCTGCCTGCCCCATGCCTGCTGCTTTGCCTGTGTGCCTAGTTTCCTGAGAGCATTAAAGCCTGAAAAATCCACCAAGGGCTCTGGAACTCTACTTTTTCCATCTAGCTGAGTTGACAGAGAACCTGCCCTTGCTCAAGATATTTCAGAGCAAGAGGGATTGTTTCCAATACAAGAAAACTGACATTTGCCACTTGAACAAGTTGTGAAGAGTAGACATTTCAAAGGTAGGCAGAAAATCTATTATGGGGCAGATATTGTGTAGGTGTTTGGAGCCAGTCACATTGGTTTCAATTCCAGAGGGTCACTTGTTAGCTGTGAGATCTGAGAATTGAACTTATTATCTTCAAAAGTTGTGTTTTATCATTAGCAAACCAAATGATAATAAAATTGACTTAAAATTTTACTGTATGTATTGAATATTATAACACTCTGAGCTATAAACCATTGTCTAGCACATGGCTTGTCTGTGGCCGTAGGAGTTATGGTGTACCTGGAAGGGAGCAACGTGGGTAATGCAATATGAGCTGAGAACCAGGAACTTTAAATGCCAAGTTTTATAGATATGATATTTTATAGATATGATATTTTAGTCATATATGCATGAAGTGTTTATTTCTTCAGATAATTGGAGTATTGATTTGTCTGGTGATTATACGATATTCAATTGTGTAAATATACCACACCTTTTTCATATTGAATCTTCTGGTGAGTAGTCCTGCCTCCTGTGCTCTGCACTAGCAGGTGATGACCAGTATCTCACCCGCCTCTGCCAATTACCCTCTGACTGGGTTTCCTGGACACTGATGAGTTTCAGGCTCCATTGTGTTTTCAAAAGCAAACCTTTAAGAGAAAAGTTTAAGTTAGCTCCCCTCCCCCTTCCCCCCACACAAATACTCTAAAGGTCTGAAAGTAATTTAGCCATCTGGGCTTTGTTTCAGGGTCAGACATCCATAGGACAGGTCAAAATGGTAGTTGGTATGAGACTGTATACCTCATTTCCCATTTATAGCTCTGAATATGAGTTTTCTTCTCAATAACTCGATTCTGAAAACTTCATTTACAGGAGTAGACTCGCAGAAACCATTGATGCTCTCATTTCACGAATACATTTATTCTGTGTCTTGTATATGCTAGGCACAATGCATGACATTGGGAATGTAGGAGTGATCAGATTTACAAATCTCTGTCCTCCTAAGGTTTACTTTGTAGTGGGATACAAGGACTGAGCTAGGGCAGTAAAAATGTAACATTTAAGAAGTAAATTATAAAGTCATGTGGTGTTTGTGAAATGGAAAAAAGAGTGCAAGTGGAGCAGGAAGAAGGATCAGGACTGGGGGAGGGTTGATTGCAGTATAACATTGTCATCAGAGTAGAACTTTTGAGAAGGTGACACTTGAGCACAAGCTGTTTGATGCTCTCAGTCACAGGTACATGTTGCAGCTGTGGATACAAATCAAGCTAAGTCAATCAGATGGAGATAACCCAGAGATGATTGAAAATCTTTATGCGGGAGGTCTTCAAAGCAGAACAGGAAAACTATTTTGGGGAATTAGCAACAGAAAACTAATAAAGTCACTGGAGACACTAGGATGGAAAAGGGAGGGGGAAATAAAGAAGCATCATAAGATAGAATTGTGTAGGATACTTATATTTAGAAGAGTCAAGGTCACAAGTGAAGACTACAAACGTTTCTGAGCAATAGGAGCAAAGCAACAGAATTCAATGTCAAAAGAGATGACTAAAGAATTTCCATTCGATTGGGTATAGCACAGTGCTTTACACAGAAGAAACATGAAGCCATACACAGACAATAAGTCTAACATTGATATAGATTTGAGTTAAAATTGAGCAACCTGCATAAATCTTTGGGCATCATTTTCATGTTCGTAAATGTAAATGATAATATTATCTTACAGAGAATTTATAGCAATAAATTTAGATCTGATGTTAAAATCAATATAAATTGATTAATATAATTCCTTGATTATTTGAGACTGAAAATAATGATGAAATTATAAATAATGTACCATGTGTCATAATACTGTAGCATATGTATCCTACATAGTATCTGCCATATTCCCAAACACTAATAATTATTCCTATCCACATTTTAAAATATCATTTATTGTATTTTATTAATTTTATTCAGTTTCATATCATACATTGATTATAATTCTGTGAAATAAAAAAGTCCACAAGTCACATGTAAAACAACTATTGTTTACTCCATGTCTACTTGTTAAATAAGTGACTTTCTCAATATTGGAAATGCTGGTTTTTTACTGTTATGCAGGATTTCATTCCATTATACAGAAACTTCTATAATATCTTTACAGTGATTAATAACTCTTGAGTATTGTCATGACAGATGTTATTTATATACAAATGATTCAAATCTGAGGAGATCTTGGGGCCTCCCTGGTGGTGCAGGCATTAAAGGCAGCACTGTCAAGCTATCACCAGCCACTGCAGTACAAGTTCGATTCCCTGCTGGCCAGGGAAGTAACTCACATGGCACAGCAAATCTCTCCAGCCTTGCCTGCTGCTATCCTCAGCAGTGTATTTCAGTAGATCTGCCTGTTCCGCTCCCCACTCTCTGTGGTAAACCGTCTCACTCCCGCACCTTTGGCCTGTACCCCAGTTCTTGTGTGAATAAATAAATAAATCTTTTTAAAAAATCTGAGGAGATCTTCAGGAAATAATAGACAACATAGATTTCATATTAGTATATTACTAGAAAGTAATAATGAAAATTTGACTGTCAGTGCTCTACATCTACACACACAGATAGAGCCTTTGTACCTTCCATGAAAGTACATTCTTCATTTATATCTTCCCAGAATCACCATATACTTGTTTGCTACTATTTTCCCTTTTGTTGGAGTATCTTTTATAAATAGATAATTTATAATTGTCATTGATAAATGTCAGGACTCAAGGTTATTATATTGAAGTCAGTAAATGTAATAATGCCTCTGTTTCCCTCCAAGAGTAATATCTTATTCTTTACATTTTGCAGTTATAGGAATTGCTCTCTTTCCTTATGTATGCGTGCATGGATGTATGCACTGAGGTGCAGTACATTTGGTTACACTCTGTACTTGAATAAGCTCTAGGTATCAGCATGAAGAGCAACAAAAATAAATGTGAACTTGCCACTGCCCCTTTAGGTAACCCCTGTGCATCTAGGATTAGAATTGTACTATGCAATTGAATAATTAGCCTATGACTTAGCCCTTTATTTGCTCACCCCCAACCCTGTCATTCCATACTTTCCAAAAATGAAGATGAGAATATCTTAGTTACCTGGACTTTTTTTAAGGATTTTATTTATTCATTTTTGCATAGAGAATTGGGGTGTAGGCCAGAGGTGTGGAGGGGGGTTGAAAGGATTCACTGCAGACAGAGAGGGGAACAGAACAGGCAGATCTACTGAAATACTGCTGAGGGGAGCAGCAGGCAAAACAGGAGAGGTCTGCTGCGCCATGAAGTTTTGCTTTGTTCTCTGGCCAGGGATTGAAGTCAGGCTGCCATGGTGGGCCATCTTGGTAGTAGCGCCATGAGGGGACCCCCACATGAACTTTTATAGCATTATTTCCATACACGGTACTCCCCCATCTACTGCTTTAATATTATAGTATTTCATTGACGCTAATGTAGTCTGTGTGACTGAAAAAACCATTATCAACCTGAAATAAAACTACCAAAGTCATTCTTGTTATATCCCCTGTAGACTATCATATTGCCTATAATTAATATATGCTTAAGAATAAGAATTAAAAATGAATATGTTAATTTAAATATGAATGCCCATAGATTTTAATACTCTAATACACTTTAGTTTTATATATTTTAACAAATGGCACATTTTTTTAAAATTAGGTACTGTTTTAAACATAAGAAGATTAATCTTTTGATTCAGTCACTCCTGTGGCAATTAAATAGCAAGGTACACAAAACCAAAAACAAGATCTAGCAGTGTAGGGAGCAAGGGAGATGTCCTGTCTTAATGAATGCTATGTCACTTCCAGTTCTCCCTCCAATACTCGGATATCTAGGATTACATGAGTTTGATGTAATACCACATTATTTGATATATAGGGGGCTATTTATTTTGACTTTCGTTCCCCTCAAATAAAAATGTGGCCATTTCTGAGAGTATATAGTACATACAGGCACAGTACCAGTCATGATTGTTCAATTAGAATATTCTTTGTCCTTGGCCAACAAGGTCTCTAAATAAAAAGAATGAGAAAACCTCGGGATTATTTTGTAATTCCTAAGCATATTTCTTTCACTAACACTGATATATATATATATATATATATATATATATATATATATATATATATATTTATGGAAAAATAACTTCAATGTGTACTTTGCAATCTAAGTAAGCATCCTATCTTTAAAAATACTTTAACAGTTTTTGAAAATAAATTTGATTTATTGGTAAATCTCTTCAGTTTTTTGGACCCCTCTTATCACCTCTTAAATCAAGAAGATAGTAGTGTATACTTTCTGGTTATTACTACCTTACAAATCTTCACTTTCCTTTAACACAGAATGTATAAATTCTTTTATGCTATTTCTGAAAACACAGTAATTTTAATTTATCATTCTCTCCAAGTCTTCTCCCTTAAATATTCCACTGGCACTATGGTCATTTCTCATTAGATTTTACTTCTTTCATTTTCTTTATATTCCTTTTAAAGACTGTAGTGGAAATAGAGGAACTAGTGAGAAGATCTTGGAAAATTTTAGAGTTCAACAAAAGTGCAATTCACAAACCCCAAAATGCAATTGTAGTCTTGATGTCATGGGAGATGCTAACAAAATAACTACATATGATTAGTCATTTACATACATTATTGCACATTCCTCAAAGTTAGTGAGCCTGCGTCTTTATCTTTTATAAGCCTTCTAAATTGTGATTGCATTATGCTGGATTAGAACAGATATCACATTTTATTATAAATTTTCCATACTTATACTGACCACGTCCAGATAATAATCATTCAAGGTGGAGAGAAAAATGGCTGTGTTGGGCATTTATTTGTTGCCCATTTTATTATTGGCTCTTTGTTAAAGACAAAAAAGAGTTGTGATATTTTAAAAATGGAAGTGAACCTGTTTTTTCATATAAGCAAGACTCATCTTTGTACCAGGAAAAGTTCTTTGATTACTTTATTAACTCCTTTAACTTAAAAGACTGTCTCTTTTATTCAAGGATTTAAAGAAAAATCAAAATAATTTGTGGATTTGGGGGACTATAAATCCCATTCATCTAAAATATTTGTATATATTTTTTATCTAGATATAATTTCATCCAAAAGCACAATATGTGACCAGAGCTGATAAAAATGGGGGTATGTCTTCCACGGGCCTAGACTAATAATTTAATAGATGACACCTATGAGAACTCTACTACTGCTGAATCTGGAGAAATTATTCTGATAATTCAGTTGAATTATATATCCACTGCTTTCTTTTGTTATACCATTAGCACATTGAATATTTTAAGATGTAAAGACCATTTTTATTGGGGCAGCTATATTTTTTTTTTAAATCTAATTCTTCAGTGTCTTGCATAGATTGACTAGAAAGACCAGTATTTCCCTTGTTTCTCAAGCAACCTTTTTAAAATAAAATGGTGGCAGCAGGAAACAAACATTTTATGGCTCATGTTACCCATAATTATACGTTCTTGAAGAAGCAAAAAACATAATCTCCCAACATAACTCCAAATAGCAGAGTAATAATCCAGCAAAAACTAGTGAAACACAGGTAACTAGTGAAACACAGGTAACCGCTGCGTTGCGAAGCTGCCGGCAGCCTTTGCAGAGCCGGTTTGATCCCTGGCCACTGGTGAGGGTCCCACATGGAGCTGCAGACCTCTCCTGTTGCGCCCGCTGCTCCTTGAAGCAGTGTGCTTCGTCAGTCTGCCTGCTCTACTCTCCCCTCTGGCTCTGGCGAATTCTCTCACCCTCCCGCGCTTCTCACTGTACCCAGTGCCTGTATAAATAAATAAAAAAATCTTAAAAAAAAACAAAAACAAAACACAGGTAACATGTTTTAATTGTTAAGTCATTTCTCAGAGGCTTATTGAGTGTAATAGATCTCTATAATTTAGATTATGTGTCAGTTACATCTACATACTTTATTGAAGAATTATTCCCAGATGAATATCACCCTGATTTTTTTGTTTATTCTGATGAAGTCTTGGACCATCTACATAGGAATACAGTTTACACAAATTCATTAATACCTTTCATTTAGTTGTCTTACTACTGAAATATTCCTCAGTTGTTTATTGAATCATCTGAATGGGAAAACTCTTTTAACATTTGACTTCCAAAGGAATTTTAAACGCAGTGTTCTTTCAAAGTATGTAAAATGTTATATATAAAGACAAGTTATGTCACTAATATAAAATATCTACTATAGTGAAAATTTATTATAGAATTCATGTGTTATAGATCTTATACTTCTATACTGAAGGAAGTTTACTTAAGATAGTCTATGTGTTATAATTTTTGCAAGAACTTCAGTCACATTCAGTACTTTTGTTTTTGTTTAATTATTTTTTATGTATAAAAAAATAAAAATATTGAATAAATAGAAAAAATAATTTTTACCACATCAGTTAAGTCATTGTTTTTTACTCACAGATACTCATGGTAAAAGTGAAAACAAGTTATTTCAAAGCAAATTATTTATTAGAGTGAAAAAATTAGAGTGAAAAATTCCAGCACAACTAAAACCTTAACTAAGGAATTTGGTGTTCTTTCTTCCCTACTATACACATAAATCTTTAGTCATTTTAATATTCAGCATGTACACAGGAGTCTAAGAACACTGTAGGTTAGCTCCAAGCAGGTGAAAATATCATGATTAAGTCCATGAATTTTTTATATTCTGAGAAATGCATCTTCACAAACAGTCAGAATGTAACTACTTGAATTTAAATAATGGTTGAATAGGTGGTTTAAATGACGGTAGCTCTGTATATATGTACATAAAGATTTAAATGACGTATCATGGAAAGGTCTTTCAGATAATAGCCAAAATTAAGAAACCAATAAGTGTAAAAAGGAGGGGTCTTTAGGGCAGCTTTTCTTCTGTGAAGAAATTTGCTATAGATTATTCTATAAATCCTATGCCTCCTATACGCACGTATTTCAAATAAGGATTGGGTTCTGTCATGTTTTCTGTCTTCTAAAATACCATGGTATCAACTGGATAACTTCAGTGTCTTGAAGAAGAAGACAATAATTATAATTATGTATTAGGAACCAAAAACATAGTTTTAATAACCTAATTTATTCCCACTATCTGTGTATGTGGATTTTGCAGGTCTGGCTGTGGATCATTTTAGTGAACGGATATATTGGGCTGACCTTGAACTCTCAGTTATTGGCAGTGTTCTGTATGATGGTTCTGATTCAGTAGTCTCTGTCAGCAGCAAACAAGGTTTGTGAAGTACTTATGTTTTTGTTTAATTATTAGAAAGAATATTGAATAATGTTATGAAAATATAAGTGTGAAAGCATGGCATTCTGGATTTCCTTAAAATTCTTTTCAACTTGTAGCTCTTACTATTGACTATAAGTTTTCTTCCTGCCAGTGAGGACAGTTCAGAACTTCTTACTCAGACAAGCATGTTACACTGCTGCCTAGATTCAGAAATATCCATTCTGTTGCCTCTATAAGGGCCAGTGGACACGATTCTTGATTTCAAATATCAATGATAGGAAGCAGAAAATGAGTTATTGTATGTAGTAAAACTTCATAGATACAATTATGTTTAAAATTCACTGATGAGGATACTCATTTTCAAGTGAAAAAGCAGTGTGTATGCATGACAAGTTACCTCTCCTACCAGTGGCTCTTATTTTTGCAAAACTTTTTCTCATTTCACCTCTGTGTTTACCCTCTCTTTTTTACTCTCTCATTTCTGACTCCCTTCTGTACTTCATGCTTTTGTTGCCTATTTATCTCAGGTATTTTTTCTGAATGTAATTTCCCTTCCATACTGCAATAATTACTTGAAGTTTTTATATTTGCATAGCTATATTTACTGAAAATAGCTTTGTTTCCTTTTTCAAGCAGAGAAGTTAAAAGAAAAATAATTAAATTGAAGGTTCACTGTTCCCTTTGTTTCAAGTGGATTTCTTTGTATGAGTATCCTAGGAGGAAAAAAAATCTATATCCCTGTAACTGATTATAATAAAGTCCTGTGTTTCAGCTTAAGTGTTGTGTAGGATTTCCTATTAAAAAACATTAATGACATATACATGAGTGCAAAAAGCACTTTTATACTTTATGAATTTGAAGTAATAAAATACTTTACTTGTAAATGTTAGTGCCAAATTATTATATATTCTGTATGTACATATGATTATTTTTATAAAATAATTGATTGTAATTTCTTAAAATGTGAAAAATGTTCTCTATTATTTTTAAGTAAACTAATGTATAATTACCATCTGCTAGCCTGTTTTCTTTATTCCATTTTTAAAGCAGACAATAATAATATCAAATATTTTGGGGTGGAGATTGTATTCTTTAAAATCAACTTGTGATTGTTAAATCATTTGGATGATCTAATTTGATTATTTATTTTATACTGAATAAAACTGAAAATTTTATGAACTGCGTATTTGGGGGCAGTGGATAAACTTGGCCCGTAGGCTTTTCTTTTGTCTGTGACCTATAAAGCAGAGAGGATTACTCTGCATGTAGTTACCCCCAGCAAAGGCTTTGTGGTAGTGTGGATGATTAGTGAGGATGAAAATGGTTTTTATGTTCTGAGAGGCATGTTTAGTATCTCACATATTCCTACTGCAAAAAAAAAATAGTTCTAATATCTTTACATCTAATATTAAAGATATTCTGATTCTGAAATTTTAAAAGCAATAATGTTTTTATGTGATCTTACCTAAACTTAGTCTTTTCAAGTCTGAGTATTTACATTGCAACTTTTATAATCTATCTTTAAAAATTCTAGGCTTATTGCATCCACATAGAATTGATGTCTTTGAAGATTATATATATGGAGCAGGACCTAAAAGTGGTGTATTTCGAGTACAAAAATTTGGCCATGGTTCAGTGGAATACTTAGCTTTAGATATTGATAAAACAAAAGGTGTTTTGATATCTCATCGCTATAAACAAGTAGACTGTAAGTATATTTTATACAGTTTTTATATTGGTGAATTTTTCTCATGTATCTCAAAAGAAGTATTTTTAAAATATTTTAGCTATTTCAATGTCAACTAACTAAATGTCAACTAACTAAACTGTTAACTATTTTAATTTATTTCAAAATTAAATGTCTTTAATTTTGATATTAGCATAATTTTTTCAAATAACCAAGTTGAGACAGCAATTATGAAACAGTTTCTATCTCCGCCATACAGATATGAAAATTTCAGAATTTGACTGTTTTCTTAGAATTAGAATTGACTTTGTTATTTAAAAATTTCCATATTCTGCTATTCTAAAATTCTTAATAAAAACTGTGAGTCTATTGACAGACCATACTAGTCAAGAAATTCGTCATTAACCATTTGACTTTTGAAACTGATCACCTAGTAATAAATGTAGCACATATTCCTTAAATGTATCTGAGCACTCTTCCCAACCATTGTGTTTTCTCCCAAAAAGGAATTGGTAAATAATTGAAGCAGTTGTCTTAAAAGTTATGTTTCAAACACAATCATGAAAAATACTTAGCTATGTAAAAAAAAGTGTGGCTGAAATGTTATGTTTTTATGTAGGAAGTCACCCTTCAAGAAACTGAGATTTATTTATGATCATTCTTTAATACAAATTAAGAGGGATTTAACCTCATTGGGGGCCATTATCTGGAAAGGTAATAAGTGATATTTACCCAGATAAATAATAGGAATAGATGAAAACAACCAAGTCACCTAAAACTTCCTGAAAGTCCATGCAACATTTTGCAGCTTTTTTCCTGATCTGACATATATGGTTCCCAGGTTATTGTGAGAACTCTCCCTTTCATCCTCTAGTTCTGCTTAATTCATATTCATAGTCAAATATTGCCACCTTCATAAAGAAAAATAAATGAAACTCTGCCTTGGATATAATAAGTGTTTGAGTAGTGGTTCTTATAGAACAAAGCCACTTTCACAGTCACGATTTCACTGCTGCAGTGCCGGTTATGTTACATTCTAATGACATGTTCTCTAGAAAGAGACACACAACAACTATGACTACAGAGGATGCTGAATGGATAGAAATTTAGACAAATATTGACATGGCACATATTCACCATGCACATAGGTTCCCACCAGGTGGAAGGAAGCCATGATAAACATGGTTGTTAAAAAAATCATCTGTATTTGTCTGTGCTTTGAACAAACAAATGCATATGGAATTTTAACCTTTGTAAATACCAGGGGCAAGTTGTTTATGCTATTAAAACAATCTTAAAACTATCTTAAAAATTCAGGGTTAAATCCCTGAAGTCTTGAGTTGACTTTTACACATACTCCTAAACTGTTCCTCGGTATCACAGACCAACTGTTTTGCCAAAAAGCAATTAGAAAGAGTGACAAAGTATGTGTTTGGATAATTTCTTCTCCCTTGTGGGAGGTGTAAATTAGGGTAAATTTCCTGTAATGATGGGTGTTGTATAATAATTTCTCTTTGCCTACAAAGGAGAATGGTAATGCTGAAGTGAGATACTCCCAGTAGAAATTTGATGTGATTTCTTTTCAACATTGTTAATGCATCATTTCATCTTATTAAACTTTATGTTTTTTGAAACCTGTTGTATTTACAGTTATGCATTTCTTTGTTTTCTTTTGATCAGTACCCAATCCATGCTTGGACTTAGCATGTGATTTCCTCTGTTTGCTGAATCCTTCTGGGGCCACCTGTGTGTGCCCAGAAGGAAAATATTTGATTAATGGCACCTGCAATGATGACAGCATGTTAGGTAGGTAAACTTCATTATTCTGTAATAATTAATTAATTTGTAAGATAATTAATCACAGCTATTGAAATTGGGCAGAATTAGCTATTCAGTCATCAATTTAGCTGCCTTGATGTCATTATTCTCGAATGCCAGTAACACTGATTCTTCTCTGTGATGATGAATTCCTATCAGTTTATTCTATACTTGTTCACAACACTGTATTGAGCACTTATTGTGCATTTAACAATAGAGCAAGAACTTTGAAGTCATACAAAACAAAAAGACATTTTTACATAGCACTTGATCCATGAAGATAATATTTCTGAGGATGCCGTTCTGCCAATAGCTTAAACCTATTGGTTCATTTTACAAGTCTATGTTGAGCAACTCCTGTTTGCCATACATTAATTTAGAAGCTGAGAATTAATTTAGAAACTAGGTTTGAGGGGTTTTTTTGCGTGTAAAACTTGATTAACTACTCCTATTCCTAAATGTTTTGAAGGCTTATGAGCAAAGCATAGCACTAATTAAGAATAACACAGACAAAATTTTATCATTCATGGACTTCATATTTTAGAACCTAGGAGTCAAAGTATTAAAATATTGAAACATCTGAAATGATGCTAATAAGCATTAAATAGCAAAAAAAAATTAAAAAATAGAAACAAAAAATATGAATGGTAATGGGAATGAAGAGATGTTGTCTGGTTATCCAGGTGAACTGACAGTATATTTTGCACATTCAAAACATTAGTTGTAATGGAAAAATATGTGTTTAAGCAAGAAGAAAATCAACAATTACTAAATTGTTTCACATGTAATATTTCTCCAAGTTCCTTTGGAGATCACAGTAAATAAATTGTAATGATAGACTTGCGTAGGATCTTTTCATAGCAGACTTCCAATCTGTTGTATTTCCCTTTATTAGAATGAACTCCTCACATGAACTCTGTGTCTTTGCTATCAGTCATCACCTTCACTGCCACAGCATTATTTTGTTATTCTGTGCTGGAATTCACATGCAAACTGAAAACTTTTTTTCTTTTTCCAAGAAACTCTATCTAAACTTAACTCTTTTATTTACTAGTCTTTAAGTATTAAACATGGAAACCTGAAGATGCTGAAAAATTATATAATGAATGAAAGAAACACCAATAGATAGATATTTATGTGAATAATGATACAGTGTACAAAGAAGACAGAATTGAACTACTATGAAAACTCAGATGATTACCAAATTAGTGAACTGATTGGAGTTTCCACTAGAATATGTCTGCAAAGACAGATTGGATTTAGATTAAGTGGTAATGTAGGAGGAAAACATTGAGAAAGAAGAAACTAATAAAGCTATGAAAATATGGCAGCTAAAGGAAATAGGAATCATTTATTGCAGCTATGTGCAGCTATGTATAACAGTGTCCAGTGCTGTGATGTGTGGCAAGGTTGGAAGTTTCCCAGCAGAGATCTAAATGTGAATCACGATGGGTATTTTGGGTGGATTCTTGAGCACCAGGTATTGAAAGGGGACATTGCTACTGGCAATAGGAGGCACCCTTTCTATTTACCAACTCTCCTCCCAGCCAGAGAAGCTGTGATTTCTTTTTTTTTTTTTTTTAAAGATTTATTTATACAAGAACTGGCAAGAACTGGTGTATAGGCCAGAGGTGGGGGAGGGTGAGAGAATTCACCAAAGACAGAGCGGGGAGCAGAACAGGCAGACAGACTGAAGACACTGCTGAGGGGAGCAGCAGGTGAGGCAGGAGAGGTCTGCCGCGCCATGTGGGTATCTACCTGGCTGACAGGGAATGGAACCCGCGCTGCAGAGGCTGCGGACAGCTTCACAGCATGGCACTCAACCCGCTGCACCACCGGGGAGGCCCAGAAGCTGTGATTTCAATTGTGATGATAGAATGAAAATTCAATAAACATTTTCAATCATTATCAGGTACGTTTTTCACTCTCTGCTCTGACTTGGTCATACAGGAAAACTATGTGTGGCCAATATTCTACTAAGCATCTCAGAAATAGATTTTAATAATGTCAACAAGTCCTCGTAAAAGACTTACCCATGTCCACTAGTTCCATAGAGACCAAGGACCAGTGTTCACACTGGTGCTTCCTCTGTGCCATGTCCACCTATGCTATTGTTTGGGTGGGAGCGACCCCTGAGAGAGAGAGCTCTGAGTAGAAGTACCCTACTCAAGCAACCAACATGATATTTATATTGTTCAGATGTTCTAGATATTTTTATTTTTTAATGGTCAAACTGCAGGGGATATTTTTAATTTTTCCTTTATGAGTAGACATCACTGTCTTTTGTACATAACCCTCCTTCATCCTCTCTGCTTAATGAAAAATTATTTATCCAATAACCCAAACCCAACAAATACACAGGAAGAATTAGACTTGGGGTGGAGCTGAAGTACATTTTTAGGTTAGGCAAAAATCTAACACTTTTACTAATTTGTTTGGCCCTGCCCTTCCTCAGTTAACTAAATTAAAAAATATTAATAGAAATAATAAATATTTTGAGGACATATGAACAAGGAATATTATAAATATAATACATGCACATTATTTCATTTATCTTTACAAAACCCCAGTGATACTTTCCTGTCATTTACCCTATTCTTATATCTAAGAAATAGATGCATGGAAAGGCTCAGTTGATTATCTAATATTAATTAATATTGATGGTACCCCAAGGTGAACTAAAGTACCTAATATCTTTAACCATCCCACAATATACTCCAGTACCTCCATGTTCCATGCAGTACCCATGTCTAAATTCATTGGAAATATGAAAAATAACACAAAGTGACTGGCACAATGCTTTGCAAGAAGGTGGAAGGCAAATCTGTCATGGAGTAGGTCAAAAAATGAAATAGGATTTTTGCTATATTATCTCCAAGTTTATAGGTTTTATGTTTGAATTGAGAAAACATATTGGTCTAAATATATACTTATCTATGAACCAAATCTTTTTTAGGGATTTGTTTTACTATTTCATCACTGCTTGAAAGACATGATTACAGAAACCTCAAAGTTCATTTTGCAATTTAAAATAAAATCTTACATTTAAATAATCTGAGTGTTAAAAATTATTCACTGTGGTCTCTATGCATATGAGCTTTGGTAATAAACAGTTTGAGCCACTTCAGTTAAGAAAATAAATAAGTAGATTTTGGAATTATTGATTGGTATAGATAAATAGCAATTAATTTTTTCCTGACATTAGCATTTGTTTCAGCCAAGTTTTTCAGCTCTTTATAATTACTTGCCTTTCTCTTGCTGCTATTGTTAAATGATGAGCACACTGAATATTTTTAATCTTCATGTAAGAAATTTGAAATTCAAATGTTACTCATTCTTGGGAAAGTATTCACCTGCTCTTTCCTATAGTTGATTATAATTGCTGGAGCTTGGCTTGTGGGTGTGATTTAGTTATTGACAAAAGCAGTCTTCGTTTTCATTATAGAGCTATTACCATTAGGTTTTGAAAGACCATAACTCTACTTCCTTTCATCAGTTTTGGATTTTTTTAAACTTACGGTGCCTAATGAGATACATTATAGAAAAGCCTATGTCCTACCATATAGAAATTTTACATATTTATATGGTTGACATAGAGCATATACAGGTGAAAATTAGCCCTCCCAGAGTAACCCTAACTATGATAATAATGCATTAAATATTTATCTTCACTGTTGTCTTTTCCAAATCTGATTAGGGCATTTTATGCTGAATGAATTAGCTATGTTTTGGTAAACTTAAATTAAGCAAACATATTTCTATTCTAGATCTTTCTTGAGAATTCAATCTCTTTATGTATCTCTTTGCTGCAGTTTCCCATGTAATTTTTTTAGGTATCTCCAATAAAATAAAATATGTCCAAAGCAAAATTGTCCCTTCAGTTTCTCTGCCCCTTGTGTTCTCACTTAATTGCCCTAATAAGAAACTGAAAATTTACCCTTAATTCTTCCCTTGCCCTAATTATATAATGTCAGTGTGATTTTTTACCTTCTAATTATCTTTTAAATGCATCCTACTTATCCATCCACATTACTATATTTTAGCCTATCATCTTACTTAGCCTGGGTAACTTAGCATCCCAGAAGTCACTGTTTTCATTTTAATCCTTGACAGAAAAGTCATTATTAGACTTGTTAGATTCTTCATACTCCACATTGCTTTTGAGACAAAGTTCAAAAGCCAACGATCTCCTCTCATTCTCTTTTACTCTTCAAACTTACTCCTCTTTCCCACACCTTTTCTTTATACTCTCTAATCTAGAGCCATTCAGTGACTTTCATTCAGGTCTTCCAATGTTCACCTCTGGCACTCCCAGATATTATTCCATGTGATCTGTTCTTTCAGCGTTTCTTATAGACACTAAGAAATTAATGCTGAGTATTACTTGGTCATTTACCAATAACTGCTCAATTTCCTATTGAAATTATAAACCATTTAGACCCATATCTCAGCTCTTCATCCTCCTACTATTTTAGATATAGTACATATGGGCTGAGAGTCAAATTCTCATTTGTGTGTAGGTGTATGCAGAATATACATATGTACCTAATGTTTACAAAGTTTCATAATTTTATTTTTTTCTTTTAAATTTCTTATTTAGTATTCACAACATATCTGTGAGTTAAATGGTGCATTTGTTATTCTAGTCATTTTAAATTGAGGCTCAAATAGCTTATCTTGTATGGATAGTCAGTGAAAGAAAAAGGACCGAAACACAGGTCTCATTATACCAACTGTCATTTTCTTTACAGTATGTGTAAATATGATGGAAGAGTCCTTCATGTTACAGATGAAAACTTTAATATTGCCAAGCTGAATGCTACCTGCATGGCAATGTGTTGGAAACATTTCTTTACAATGAGACAAATCTCAAAATTGTCTGGCACTGCTAACAGTCCCTATTTATGACAATAGATACTTTAGTCATTGTCAATTCAATTTACTGAGACTCTTTTAAGATGTTCTTGGGATTGTTGTGGTGATATATCTAAACTTCTGCCATATGTATATTGAATCAGAAAATAGGCTGCTTTAATTTTACATTATTTCAATATAAAATAGGCACAATTTTAGTAGAAAGTAGATTATAATTCTCCCAATCATTTTTGTTCCATTGAATAATGTGTCTTGCTCTAAGCTGTATTTCTAATGGAGCATGAGCATGTCAATACACATAGAAAAACTGTGGCTAACCACTTTACATGTGAAAATTTTTATGAGATTGGTTTTAACCATAAACTTAAGTGACTTAATATTATGTTTTCATGTAGTTAGTAAAGATGTATATCAAAGAGTTTATTTTCACTTTACTGTTTCCCTATACTATGAATTACACACACACATAAACACACTTTAGTATGTATACTATATACATGATTATATTTAATATATACACTGTAAGTATAGCATCTATTTCATTTCAGTTTTGCTTATATCAGGCACTCCTAAAATATTCTATGTTTGTCAATATGTTTGTCACTATGTTTGTCAATATCATGTGCAAAGTTTGATTAGAAAATATTCATTTTTAGAAAGTTTCTGCTTGTTTTATTGTTTAATGTTTTAAAAAGTATAAGAAATGACTAATAATGTTTTAGCCTAAGAAGAATTAAATTTAATTCAATATTTGAATTAGCCATTACAGTGTTTTAAATCTATATCTATTTTTAGTTGTTTCTGTTTTTATATTTAAGGTATTTAGTTTTCGAATTTTATGAAAGAATATTTTAATATTAAATTTTTGTTTATTGGTATTCTTATTATATCATCTTTTGAGTAACATGCTAATTTGTACATTTCTACTTATAACCAGATGATTCTTGCAAATTGTCTTGTGAAAATGGAGGAAGATGCATTTTAAATGAGAAGGGTGATTTGAGGTGTCATTGTTGGCCCAGTTATTCAGGAGAAAGATGTCAAATCAACCACTGTAGCAACTACTGTCAAAATGGAGGAACATGCATGCCATCAACTCTGGGTAAATGTTTGAGTGTCATTCTCAAATTCTCAAAATTCTCAATTGTCCCTTTATAGGAAAAATAGAAGGATTAAATAATGTTATAGATACAGTTCCTGTCATCTTAATAATGAATGCTTTAATACAAAGTAAATTTAACAGTTGATTTAACATAATAAATGGCATTTATTCTAAATTCAATTTATCAAGCTCTGTCATAAAATGAACAGTAGTAATAAACATCACCAGGTGTTGAATGTGTACCACGTAACAGGGTGCAGTGTTTAGAGAGATTCTGACTCTAGTTTACATTGGTGAAACAAAACCAGTTTTACCAGCCTTATATGTTGGACCCAAAAATGTGGTTTTTGTTGTTATAGTTTTTAATTAGTCAGTGAAGTTTAGATATGGGTAGGACTGCAAAGATCATCTATTTCACAAATCACGAACCTAAGTAATTCTTGAGATTCTTATTGATTCAACATCCATGTTAGCAAAACATATTTTCTATAGTACACTGTTAAAAATTGAAACATTTCCTTAATGACTTTTATTAAATTTAAAATATATTTCCAGGGGGAAAACTAACATCAATACATAATAAAAATATAATTTTTAAATTTCAGTGATCAGAAAAAAGAACATTATGCTACTATTAGACTATAATATATATATCTTTAAAATAATAAAATTTAATCAAAAAATCAGTCCATATTATCCTTACATCCTTCCCACAGCCTCCATGGTTTAATTTCTATCTTACTGAGAGTTCTCACTATTACTTTTGCTTATGTTTTTCCATGAACTACTTAGCATAATGTTAACTGAAAGAGCCACAGGAAGATACATTTTCAATAGAATTCAGAGGAATCAAGCTGTTTCTGATTTGCATTCTAATAGCAGAGCATTACTATTTTTTAAATTAGATAGTTTTATGTCTATAAATATTTTTGACTTATTAATTGATAATCAAGGTATTGTAACTGCTTATTATAATTTTGAAAATTATTCAGCAGATTGATTGACATAAAAAAAGACACCAAGAGTCTTACCAGATATTTTTATTCTACCTAAAGGAAGCCGGTCTATGCAATAGAGTATGAACTGTTGCTATAGGAGAAATTGTAGCACTGGAACTTTCATTGAATATGCAAATTAGTATGTGTGCTGAAAGGATATGACCTGTAATTGTATTTCAGTAGCACAGATACAATTTTCTCTAGGGGAAAAGCTTTTCTAATGCAATGAGTTGTTTAGAGATTTTATAATTTAATTGTTGGCTTAATTTTCTCATTAAGATAATAAAAATCATTGGCTTATAACCAGATAATTTTCTTATGTTTATCTTTGGAAATATTTAAGCTGACTAAAGAGTTTGGCATTTCAAACTATGGCTTTCTGTACAACCTGCAATGTATCCACAGGGACAAATCTCTATAAAGCATTGAATTTGCTGTCCTGTTAATGTATTGTATTTAGATACAGTATAACATAATGTTTTGTTCAAATTGCTAGTCCAGACCTTGTGTCATTCTTCATTTAATATATCAACTTTTTCTATATATTGGGATTACTAGATCTTGATTTACATAGATTAGTATGTTCAGAAAAAAAAAGTATTGCAAATTCATAATAAATGAGCCCTCATATGAATTCAACCTAAGATATGGCCATGTAGTTCATTGTGTTATAGCATCTAATAATTAATAAGATAATATTCAATTATGATGCATCTTTCACTATTAAAATTGTGGTTTTATGAAAACATTATTTGATATCTTAGGCTGTAGGACCTCATTATCTCCACACAAATATTAATTTGTTAAACAAATCCCACTGGGCAATCCATGGATTTATTCATTGTTGGTTTCTTTACAGTTAAGCCTTTTGGCAAATTCCTATGGGAATACTATATAACTAGGGTTTGGGGCAATCTTAATTAAAATTAATAAGTTTATGACAGTTGTATAAAACTATAGCAATTGAACAAAGGAAATGTTACTAGTTAATTAAAATAACACATCTGAAAGGCATAATTAAAGTATTGCATGTAGGAAAGAGTTTTTCTTCATTCTTCAAGGTTTTTTGTAATAATGAAACTATAAAAATGAGCTATATTCACATATGAAGTTACTGACAAATGTAGTAGTTTCACATTGATTATATCAATAAGGATCTTTATAATCCATTTCTCATGGATGTTCATAAATGAATAGAATTTAAGGTGAAATTTACCTTCTACGAAATAGTGAAAATGTAAGTAAAGAATAATATTATTCAGTCATTTTATATTAGAACAATAATAATCATTTTTCTTATGGTTATTAAGATATGTTATTAATAACGTGCGATTAATCTCAACTTTCATGAATATTTATTCTCTAAAGTATGTTCATACAATTTGATATTTTCCTTAAGTGTATGTGTCTTTTAGACTATTAATATTCATATATTAATATGAATAAGCAAGTCAGGGTTTTCTAGAGTTGATTTAGAGAAATGAGGCAAGATGGTTTATAAATTCTGACGATAGTATGTCAAGTACAGAAACATCCAATTAATACCTTCAATAAAAGGTGAACGTAAGCTTAAACTGCCTATCTTGCTTTTCTTTCACTTTTTATTTAAATGAGGGCTGTTTTTATTTTAAAGTAAACCTTATGTTCTAACTCCCTTAGCACAAATGTTGATTATATTTAGGGAATGCTAAAAATGAATATTTGATCTACTTGCTTTTTAAGACTCCAAGAAAATACTACATTGTAAAATTGAAATAGAAAACATGAAATAGTTTATATAATTTAACAAATAAGTGACATAAGGATGTATAGATAGGACCAATTAGGTTGGAAAAAAACAGCCTAATGAGCATATGGCAGAAGACAAGTTTCACATACACATGCACACAAATATACACAGGAAGAGGGAAACGGAGGAGGAAGAGATTTGGGAGCAGGAAGTTGAGAAGAACCTAGTCAAACATAAATGAAACCAGCATTTGTAAGCCACAATTAGAAGAAAATGTTCATGATATAAACCTGCAACAAACAATGTTGTAATATGTGGCAAGAGTTTCCAAGTTTCAGTATCCTTTCACCAACTAATGACACTTTTAGAAACATCTAAACAAAAACATTATATTTTAGAAGTATAATCTCACCATTAAATTGCATAATTATAAGCAAAAATTAAAGTGAGAATGTCTATATAGTCCAAATTTATTATATAAAAATGGAGATTAAAATATGAATACAAATAGTTAATGTATATAATATAGTATATCTAAAAGATTAATATTTTATGATAAGCCAAACCATACTTATAGGACATATAATAATTTAGAAAAACATTAACATTATATTTTAAAATTAAAAAGGATAAGAAATGAAACTTCATTATAGAGTCCAATATCGAAAATATGAACATATGAAATGTCGATCTAAGAAAGGAAAGAAATCCTTCTTTATACTGCTATAGTTTCCAAATGTTGTGCAATTTATAATACATTACAAGCATTAGAAGTAATACAAGGATGGGCCTCCATGGTGGCACAGGGTAAAAGACAGTGCTATTGAGCTATTGCCAGCAACTGCAGCAGAGTTTGATCCCCAGTCAGCCAGGGAGGTGACCCACATGGCACAGCAGACCTCTTCTGTCTTGCCCACTGCTCTCCTCAACAGTGTATTTCAGTCAGTCTGCCTGTTCTATTCCCCAGTGTCTGGTAAATCCTCTCACCCCCACTTCTGGCCTGTACTACCCCCAGTTCTTGTATGCATAAATAAATCTATCTTAAAAATGTATTAAGAGTTATAATCAAAAATTAAAATATTAATGTTGTTAGACATTAAAATAATAATTATTATTAGTAGTGCCAGCATCATAATACTAAATTAATTACTAAATTATGGCCACCAATCCCTGTTCTTGACTCTCACAACAAACCTTTGAAAGAATAAAAGTAAAATTCTCCCTAATTCTGCTGCTGACTTCATGAATCACAGCTGCCATTCATTTGAACCATATGCTGGGAGTAATACTGAACTACTTAGTCATACGGATTTCTAGACTAATGTCAAAAGGCTGGAACTGGCTTACAGAATTCACAAAAAAAAAAAAAGGCAGAAATGTTTCAATCTCATTCCTACAATGCTGGCTGAAAATGAACTTTCAAGAAGTATAAATAGATTGTGACCTGTAATTTGAAACATGTCAGAATATATTAGATAGAACCTGGGAGGGAGCTGGATAAAACCCACAGCTCTTTCTTTTCTTTGTCAGGTTTTGCTGAATAGTTCTCTGTAATCTTTGTGATACTTGAGACAACCCGACAAGATATAGTCAACTTGTAAAATTATGTATAAATGGGCACTCACTTTCAGTCCAGGAAAACATTATATTAAGTGGAAAAGTAGAATGTCAAATCTCTTTATCAAAAAGACTAGCAATTATTTAAGGTATTCAGAAATTTTATTACTTGAATTTAAGTGAGAAGTGAAGACAGATTTCAAGAGTTGCTTGGAGGAAAGCACTGAGGAAATAGGTTTTCAGACTGAACTATAGTAACTAACAGAATGAAGCTATGGTGATTATCTTTGGCTTATTATTTTTATCCTATGCAAATGGACAGGTATGTGACTTGTTTAGATAGTGAAGTTGTGAGTGAAGAGTAGAGCTCTTTTAGATGAAATTTTCATAGGAAAATATTAACCACAAACACTTGCTCTGTGGTTGAATTTTCAAATGTTATTGTTATTTAAAATTAATGTCTTAATTAGAATTTCTCAGTCTATTAGAACTAAACAATAACTGCATACACAGAAGATATATATAAAATATTATTACCAGGGACTGGCTTACCCAATAACAAGGTAAACAAGGCAAACAGCATGGTTCACATAGACAAATGCATAAAAATCAAATAAATTGTTTTAAAAGAAAAAAAAAAGACTCTTCATGTTCATTAGCAGGTATCTACCACACAGAAATAATAAATATGGTCACTTTCTCACAGAGAGAACCTATGAAATTAATTTTACAAGCATTCCTTTATGGCAGCCAGCCACACATTGTCAAGCATTGTGTTTTTATAGAGAAAAGCATCATTTATTTGTACAATAATGAGTAGAGAAGTTATTTTTGTCTACTTTGCCATACATATTGATTAAATCATAGTGATAAACTACACTTTTATAATTAGTCTACAAAACAGTATATTAAATGAATCTAGTTTTTAAAGACAGGAACTTACCAATATTACAGCAAGTTGTGAAAATGCCAATAAGATACACCTTAATATTATTCAAATGAAAATATATGCTTTTGAGTAAGCATACTTATTGATCAATATTGATTGATATATTATTTGACTTAAAACTACCTAGCAAATTTTATTCAAAAATTAATAGCAAATAAATAGTGATTGTTTTAATGAATATCTGTTTGATAATTATGATATGTTGGAAATTATATAAATATTAAATTTATTTTAGTGGCTGCTACATTTTTAATGCTTAATAAATGCCAAGAAATCTGGTAAGGGCCTCTCCAGTGGTGCAGTGGTTGAGCTCTGGGTTGCGAAGCTGCCCGCGGCCTCTGCAGCACCTGTTCAATCCCCAGCTGCTCTCCGGCCACCGGAGGAGGGTCCCACATGGCACACAGACCTGTCCTGCCACCCTCAGCAGTGTACTTTGGTCCTTCTGCCTGCTCTGCTCCTTGCTCTGGCTTAGGTGAATTCTCTCGCCCTCCCACGCTTCTGACTGTACCCAGTGTTTGTATAAATAAATAAGTAAATGAAAATAAATCTTAAAAAAAAAATCTGGTAAATTCCTTAGATATGATATCTTAATTTCAGCCACTCTATGCTTTTTCTTTTCTTTGTGTTACTTTTTAGATGTGAGTTGAATTAATTAAATAAGAGGACTAGAACCTGAGGACCTACATTTTTACAAAGGCAGTATCTAAAAACATTACCAGTTATCACAAAAAATTAGCATTGCTGATTATGACTGTATAATTAAAAACAACATATAGCTGCCGGGGCCCATCTCTATAGATAGGAAATATAACTAAATCATAAATTTAGTGTTTATCAGGAATTAATGGAGAACCATGTGATATTCATGTTGTTATTTACCTATATAAAATATTCCATTATTATATATAGTTTAATATTTTGAGCTAATATGTATGGATCACATGGGTCATAGGCATGTTATCTCCAAAAGAATAAATATGGAAACATCCCAAATGCCCCCAAATAGACAAATGGATCAAAAAGTTTAGTATACTTACACAATGGAATATTACTCAGCCATCAAAAAAGATACACTCATGCCATTAGTAGCAACATGGATGGAGCTGAAAGGGATTTATTTTATTTTATTTATTTATTTTTTTAAGAGAGGGTCATTTTTTTTTTCTTTTTTTTTTTAAGATTTTTATTTATTTATACAAGCACTGGGTACAGTCAGAAACGTGGGAGGGTGACAGAATTCACCAGAGTCAGAGTGGAGAGCAGAACAGGCAGACTGACAAAACACACTGCTGAGGGGAGCAGCAGGAAGCAGGAGAGGTTTGCCTGCCATGCGGGACCCTCACCTGGTGGCCAGGGATCGAACCGGTGCTGCAGAGGCTGCGAGTAGCTTCACAACCCAGCGCTCAACCACTGTGCCACCGTGGAGGCCCTGAAAGGTATTATTTTAGATGAAATTAGTCAGAAGGAAAAAGACATAAATAATGGATGGTCTCAAGTGGATGCTCTCTATATCTGGAATATAGAGAAACCAAACACAAAGTCAAGAAAAAGTAGCAAGCTGACCACAGAACTGAGGCACACAGCAAAGAAGAGGAAGTGGGGGTGCAAAACAGGGACGGGATAAGCACAAGGAAATGTGGTGATGATTCAAGGGTAATGTGGTGGAGGGAGAACTATGGGTATGACAACAATGTAAGAAAATAATGTTTAATAAAAACAAAAGAATAAATATGGTAAAAAATGTGCATTAATATTGCATATAGAATTTCTTAACAAAGGCTTATGTACTAAATCAAGTTTATAAACAACAACCTAAATTAATAATTTATTTAATGGTGACTCTAGTAATAGTAAAATCACCAGTACTACCATCACTACTGAAATCTACCAATTGTTGAGAATTCATTATGTGACACGTTGTGCTCTGTGTTTACCAGCACACAGAACCCATGTTACAAAATAAGATGAAGTAAGGAAATCTAAATTTCCAAAGTCATACAACCAATAAATATCTAACAAGATTTCATTCACTGATCTGCCTGACAAATGAAAATTATAATAATTTGACTTTGTTCCAAATTTATTTCCTATTAAATATCCTTATGAAATATTTCAGATTCAATCACTTCTCTGAGATTATGATTTTGATTTGTGAGGGTTTGCAATACTAGTGAAATATAAAGAATTCCATGAGATTTCAAGGCATTTCCATTTTTTCATACATGCTATAAAATCTTTTTTTTTTTTTTTCATGTGGGACCCTCTCCGGTGGCCGGGGATCGAACTGGCACTGCAGAGGCTGCAGGCAGCCTCGCAACCCAGCGCTCAACCGCTGCGCCACCAGGGGAGGCCCATGCTATAAAATCTTTAGTTATGTCAATGAATGTACCTAAATCACATTTATTATTGATTATAAGTGGTTAAGAATTGTTATGTATTCATCATATTTAGCATAGTCTATTATTGACTATCCAGTTAAATTACAAGTCTATTATTAATTTTGTTTACTGCTTGAAATTTGCTGGAATGCTCTGGAAGATATATAAAGCCAGTTTCCATTTTTCTATGAATTTAACCTGTATACATAAACTTCATTTATCAGGCACATACATTGTCAATGCACTTTGCTAACATACAGTGTGAAACCTCAATATGGAGCAATCTTAGTGCAGGGAAAACCTACAGAATACTGAGTTCATGTATACCACATAGGACAATGTATATAAGAAGAAAAAAATTAAGATTTATTTTATTTATGTGTACAAGATCTGGGACTTAGGCCAGAAGTGGGGAGGAGGTGAGAATATTCTCCAGAAACAGATTGGGGGGTGGGGGTAAAACAGGTGGATTGACTGAAATGCGCTGCTGAGGGGAGCAGGAGAGATCTGCTACACCATGTGGGTCAACTCCCTGGCTGAGCATAAAAAGTGTGCTGCAGTGGCTGGTGATAGCTTCCTAGTGCTGAGACTTAACCCCTTGCGCCACCAGGGAGGCCCGAGAAGAAAATTTCTTTTGGGGGGAGGAGTTATGGGAGAAAATAATGAACCTGTTAAGCAGTCAGAGAAACTCACACTGGGTCACACAAAGAGAGAAAATGAAATTCTGAAGCTTAAGAAATAGAAAAAGCCCAGAATAGAAAAATGGAACAGAAATGTTTAGATAAAGATCATTACTGAAACCATGAAACTGGATAATTGCCCCAAATAGAAATTTAGAATTTTTTTTAAGATTAATTCATTTACGCATATGAGAGTTGGGGCACAGGCCAGAGATGTGGGGGGGGGGTGAGAGGACCCACCAGAGACAGAGTGGGGAACAGAACAGGCAGATCGACAGAAGTACCCTGCTGAGGGGAGCAGAGGGCGAGTCAGGAGAGGTCTGCTGTGCCATGTGGGTTGCTACCTGGCCGAGCAGGGGGATCGAACTCATACTGCAGAGGCTGCAGACAGCTTCATAGGTTGCCAACCCCTTGCACCACCATGGAGGCCCAAGAATTATGTTTTTGAGAGATAGAAGAGCCAGAAAAAAGAGACAAATCAACAATTCTAGTGTCTCAGCAGCCAACTGGAGATAGAATTCTCAGGTGTTGATGTTAATAAATGTAAAATATGGAGAAATTTTGAGGGCTTCGTTGAGAAGAAATCGGAGATTAAGAAATTAGAGGAAAGGTTTACATGTGTACATAATTATACAGTAAACATACACCATATATTAAGTTCTCCAGTTCTTAATCCTTTCTCCTCACCATGGAATCAGGATTTAATTATATGAATATTACATAAATATTAAGGGATCTGTCCCATCATGTGAGAGAACAGAGAGAAGTAACAGAATAAGACACATCACTTATATGTATTTAAAAAAACCAAAAAGCTGTGAATCCCAATGAAGAACTGGAATGTGACTTTATGATTGAAGATTTTACTTTGTCATACATTAGAATTGGTAGTAGGAATATAGATTTGCTTTAAAATGCTTGTTAGTTTAAAATTATTAAAATATTTGCTGAGATTTTTGTTTGTAGTGTATGTGTTGTAAAGTGTGTTTTTTTTTTCTTTTAAAAAGGTAGGATTAAGCAATGTGTAGAATGAGAAGAGCAGAGGACTCATCCTTAATTGTTTGAAAATGTTGGAGTTTGACAGTAGAATTCATGCTTTTTCCTATCACTGTCATAAAAATAATTCAAATTTAATTTCATCTCAAATAAATAGTGGAAATAAATTATGCATTTAAGAAAATTTTCAGAATTATTTTCCTAGAATGTTATAGTGACTTTGCAAACATAATCACAGAGTAAGTCATACAGATAGATGGTGAATCTCCATCAGTAAGATTAATAATACAATCAGAGCTAAAATGTAACTATATACCTGGTACACTTAGAAAAGGTTTGAATGTATTAACTAATTCTACATGATTCTACATAATCACTGCACAGATTATTATTACCATTTTACACATGGAGGACTAAGACAAGTGATGATATTTGCCCATGGTCCCACTACTAGGATTGGCACAAATAGTCTCTGAATCCAAAAAATCTGACAGCCTACACCCTTACAGGCTGAGCTAAGAAAAGTATAGAAACTAAAATGATTATCTCCTGCACACTGTTCCCCCAGATGCTTCCTCTAGTCAGTACATGATCTTGGTAATGTTGCTGCTCTCCTAGGCTGGCTATGACCAACCTTTCTGGATGCATCACTGCTATTATATAAATCTATACCTTAGTCATAGTAAAGGTGCTGTTTCCTTTTGATATGTCAAATCCAGATACCTAAAAAACTGTTTATAATTGAATTCAATGTAACTTATAAGGATGTACACAGAGGGATTCTTGAAAATATTAGTTGGAGCCCATTATAAAATTCTGCAACAGACGGTTCATTTACCATCAGCAAACAGAAGATCTGCTGTATCACCTCATGGTTTCAAGTTAAATAATATTCCCCTTAATATGAAGATTTCAACTTGTCAAAAAGAAATCTTCTCTCAAAGGAAGAGAAAGAAGAGAATTTTGAAAGTAATTCAATAGGAATCTAAATGATAGAGGACTATGCTAGTTGGGGGACAACCTGGTCACTCTGCCCTAGTTTCACAAACAGCTGTAGATGAGATGAAAGCACAGTGTTAGTACTCTGAGTGACTGGAAGAGAGGAATTTTTAATTGCCACTGCAGATTGTGTTTGTTGTCTTTTTAAATACCACCATTTTCCTCTTTTTTACTCATAATTTTTATTTAAAAAATATTTATGTATACAAGAACTGGGGTACAGGCCAGATGTGTGGAGGGTGAGAAGATTCAACAGAGACAGAGTGGGGACCAGAACAGGCAGAGTGACTGAAATACACTGCTGAGGGGAGCAGGAGGGGAAACAGGAGAGGTCTGTTGCACCATGTGAGTAGCTCCCTGGCCAGGGATCGAACTTGTGCTGCGGATGCTGTTGATACCTTCACAGTGCTGTGCTGAACCCCTTGCTCCACCAGGGAGACCCTACTCATATTTTTTTAAAAAAGAAAAATATTAGAAAGTTATCTCAAGAAACATTTCTATCTGTAATGTTTAAGTGTTTCTCTCAATATACTTTTTCTAATTGCCATAATGTATTTTGATTTCTCCTGTACTTTCTCTACCATTTTACATTTAGCCCACTTTAATTTGAGTTGTTTATTCTTTTTCTTTGTAAGTCATTCACTGTTGATGAAGTAGGTGAAGAGGAATTACATCTTTTGTTTAGGGCTTTTGTTTTCCTTAATAGTGGTGTTCCAAGGATTAAGTAGCCACTTCAAATTCTACCTCTATTTAT
The DNA here is from genome assembly GCF_014898055.3 of Talpa occidentalis. Classification (NCBI taxonomy): domain Eukaryota; kingdom Metazoa; phylum Chordata; class Mammalia; order Eulipotyphla; family Talpidae; genus Talpa; species Talpa occidentalis. Next base: position 76,366,261 of record NW_023603184.1, on the reverse strand, counting down.
TTTCTTGTATCTTTATTTTGCATCTATTATTGTTGCAGTGAAGATATTTTATCTGTATGTAAGAAAGTATGTATATAAGAAAACAGAAAGATTAATGCTATTACAAGAAAAATATTTAGCTAAAGTTTTAAAGTCATTTCTGGCAATAGAAAATGTAATTTCCTCAGCTTTAATGCACAAAGATTTACCTGTTTCTCAAGTCTATTAATAAGTATTTTTCTGCCACTAAACTAGCGACATGCAAAAGTTTTAAAATAATGCTACCCATCATAAAAATGTAGACAATTATCTTCCTTGAAAAGCAACAGATTTTACCATTTTTAGGTATGTAAACCCAAGTAAAGCTGGCAAAATAAATGAACTGTAAAAAAGAATAAATAAATTGTGGAATCTTAACTTTTTTATCTCTTTAGAAATATGGATATATTTTATTGGGGATCATTTTATTCACTTTAAAATGTCCCTCCAAAAAAATGTTAAGATCATCCTTCAATGTAGAATCGATAACAAAAGAGAACACTTTTCATTACTTTCACATTTCAAGTCTTACCAAACCTTACTCATTCACTTTCCTGACCATTCTAATTATGCTTCACGTCTGCAAAGGTGAGAGGGTATATAGTTGGGGATTCTCTAATGCTAGTCAACTGAGTGATATTATCTTCTTAGTTAACTGAGATCAATAACTGAATTTCTCTCTTTCTCTCTATCATGCTATTTTTATTTTACATTTTTACAACATCTAACCTTTTTTTGTTCCCCACTAAAAATGATAGAATTAGCTTTGTTTTATTTTACCTTTCCTAGAAAGCTAGTTCTATTCTCCATTTTCAATTGATTTCTTGACAGTCTGGGAACTTAGGGAAACTCATTCTTGATACATCAGTTTACTATGTTTTTTTTAAAAAGATTTATTTATTTATACAAGCACTGGGGTATAGGTCAGGGGTGCCAAAGGGTGAGAGAATTCACCAGAGACAGAGCAGTGAACAGAACAGGCAGAAGGACCAAAGTACACTGCTGAGGGGAGCAGCAGGCAAGACAGGAGAGGTCTGCCTCGCCATGTGGGAATCTCCCTGGCCAGCTGGGAATCAAACTGGTGCTGCAGAGGCTGTGGACAGCTTCACAGTGCTGTGTTCAACCCACTGCACCACCAGGAAGACCCATGTTGTTGTTAAAACATTTTAAAGAATTCACCTTTTCATTGTGTGTTGGTTGCCACAGAGCAAGGAAAGAAAACATTCAATGACACTCCATTGGATTTGCTCTTATGTTCATTTACCATTAGACTTCTAAATCATCTTACTAGACTAAAAGTTATGGTGATTTATTACGAAAAAATAGCAAAATGAAATAAAATAGGATTTAGTAAGTGTTTCTATACTAAAGACTTTATGTGTATTTAATTCAAATAAAACAACTAATATCCATAGATCTTATGTTGATGACATGCTCACTCAAGCTTATTAAAATAAGTCCAAGATCATGCTTTATGTTGATTTGGAAGTGACTGCTGTATGATAATTGAACACTGGGAAATTTGATTGTCTCTATTTTGTTATATTTTATGTTCTAATAGTCAGTTCAGTCTGCATGATTACATCTGAGTAAAACAAAAACAATTTTAAGAAACTAAAATGGGGGCCTCCCCAGTGGTGCAGCATTTGAGCACTGGGCTGTGAAGCTGCCCACAACCTCTGCAGCGCAGGTTCAATCCCCGGCCACCGGCGAGGGTCCCACATGGCGCGCAGACCTCTCCTGCCACGCCCACTGCTCCCCTCAGCAGTGTATTTGTCAGTCTGCATGTTCTGTTCCCCGCTCTGGCTCTGGTGAATTCTTTTACCCTCCCGCACTTCTGAATATACCCAGTGCTTGTATAAATAAATAAATAAACCTTAAAAAAAAAGAAACTAAAGTGGACATAAAAAGAATAACACAATTACTTTCAAGCATAAATTATATGTATATAATTATTCAGAAAATGAGCTCTGACCACTTTACCTGTGGTGAAACTGAGTTATCTTTTAGTCTAGACTTCAATGGAACCAGGGTGACTGGGATGCAAAGGCACGCATTACTGCCTAAAATAATGTTACTACTCCCCACATCTCACAGATTAAGTAGTGACAAATTTCGACCAGAATCCTGGCTTCTCAATTTTTGTCCAATGACAAGTCTATGAACATACACTATTCAAATAAAATAATTTCCTTTTATTATCTTTTTTATTTTGCCAATAGGAAGACCTACCTGCAGCTGTGCACTGGGGTTCACTGGACCAAACTGTGGTCAAACAGTCTGTGAAGAATATTGTCAAAATGGAGGGACCTGCAGTGTGACTCCTGGAAACCAGCCTTACTGTCACTGCCAGCCTGAACACACTGGGGACAGATGTCAGTACTGTAAGTGAAAGTAACAGCTGTAGTCTGACAGCATATTTTGATATTCATATTAAATAGTTTTCCATGTTCCCTCCATTATCTCAATTTCAGACACTCTGTCTTTTTGAGGTTCAGATTGTGTCACCCCAATGAACACACCAAAACAATTCTTTACACTGTTCCTCAGATTCTTAGATTCCTAAGATTCTTAGATTCCTAAGATTCTCTTATTTTAAAGATTCTGTTTCTTCCTTACTCAGCTTAGATTCCATTATTGATCATTGTACTCATTCCTTTGTATATACTCCAAATCCCTTGCCCCTTTTATCCTTTTATTATACTTTCCAGGAAAACCATAACCATGGCTAAATCCAATTATCCCTCTGTCCTCAATTGGCACCCAAGTGCCTTTACACAACTGAAGAAAAACACAACATCATTTGAATTTTAATCACTAATCTCAAATGGGTACTACTTTCTACTTTATATCACTAATCCACTGGTTGACCTACATGTCTCTGACAGATCTTCTCATTTCTTCTCACACCTCCAATATCTACAACTCAACTTATTCTTAAATGAGGAATTGACTCCTATTTCATTGACAAAAAATAGAAGCTGTCTAAAGAGAACTGTTAGAAGCTCCCACCACCATCTCCCCAAAGCTACCCCTATCCTATGTTCAAACATCCTATGTTCCCTCTTATTGCTAGGAAACCACCCTTCATGTAATACTGCATTCTCTACCCATTCATTGAATCTCTCTTAACTACCTATGCACATATTTCTTACATTGATTCCTCTTTCTCCTGCCTTACCAATATTTTACTCTCTGCCTAGTGCTTTTTTGAAAACCCTCTCCTTGTGTGCAAATCCCTTTCTAGCTACAACTTTATTTCCCAGCTTGTTTTTCAAAAACTAGCATTGATTTCAAGAGTTATCATACACCACAATTCTCTTTACTTCTCTTTTGACTCTACCTCTGAAAGGTTTTTTTTTTCCTTTCTTCTGAAACACCTGTATTAAGTCAATTCATTTATTTTAATGCCTTCCATGTTACCATAAGCATTGGAAAAGTCTCATTTATGACTTTACCTCTACCATCAATAACTAAGCACTCCCTTCCTAAAACACATTCGACATTTGTCTTAGTGTTTACCACTATTTTCATATCTGTTTACATTCTGTTTCATATTACTGAGACCCACTGCTGAGATAATTTCACCCATTCTTGGATTTTATTACCATCCAAATGCAATTGATTCTAAATGTATAACTAGTTAAATATATCTCCTGAATTTCCAATTTTTTTACCTAGTTTTCTATTGTATGACTTGATTTGGTTCTAAATTAACTTTTCTCACCCCAAAACTCTTCTACCATTGCTTTTCCTCTCTCTATAAATGAAAACACTCCTCATTCAGGTCTAAAAATTGTGGAATCATTTTGATCCCGCTCTTTCTTTTATGTTCCAACTTCATTTGTACTTTTGCCTTTAAAATATACCCACCCTTGTTATAGCACCAAATGAGTTCATGCTTATCAGGAACAATATATTGAATATATAGTATCCCATAAAATGCACAGCCTCATTACTATCCAAACTGTTTTTGCAGCCCCTCTTATATTCTAGAAAAATCACACTGATCAAAGTTATTTATATCACTGAATTTCCCAACTATTACATTACTCTCTTCCCCTGAAATGCACTTTCTTTGTATTCCTCCACACTTTCTATCTCTCCATGCGCAATTCCGTCTCTGTTCCTGTCCAGCTTTAACAGTCTCCTTTTTGAAATTGTTCACATTCAACTTCAGCTGGAACTAATCTCTTTCTCTACTGACACTTCAAGTCATTTCTTTTTCATTTCTTTCCTACTCTACTCACTCTTACCAGGTGTGACTGTTAATTACATGAATTCCTTCTACTTAATAGGGTAACCTCTTTCAGACTACTCCTAACAATCACATTTATTGAATATAAACAAATGAACAATCAGAGCCTCCCTGGTGGTGCAAGTGGTTAAGTCTCAGCACTATGAAACTATCTGCAGTCACTGCAGCATCAGTTCGATCCCCGGCCAGGGAGCTGACCCACATGGGGCAACAGACCTCTCCTGTCTCACCTGCTGCTCCCCTCAGCAGTGCATTTCAGTAGATCTGCCTGTTCTGCTCCCCACTGCTCTGATGAATCCTCTCACCCCCAGCATCTCCGGCCTGCACCCCTGTTTTTGTATGCATAAATAAATAAATCTTTTAAAAAATGAACAATCATAGATAAATAAATAAAAATAGTTTGGAGGCAAGTTAATAAAAGAACAATCAATTTAATGGAAAAAGCAATGTTTAATTAGGGTACAACCATCTGGTATTTGTGTATAACTATTCATCAGTTCCCAATGGTTTCATTGTCATAGAATATCAGACATTTTTTTTCATTTCATTTTTAGTATTTTTTAACATCAGGAACCACTATTATTTATACTTTTTTTGGAATTATATTTTAAATATACTATATAGCCATCATTAGAACAATTTGGATTCTTAAAAAGAATAAATTCAGTTAGCCTTTATTTTAATTGGCACCTTAATAGAATCACAGTCTGAGGTAGCCCAATGCATTATAAAAGGCTGCATTATAATTTTATTATCACTATTAGCAGTCATAGCACTTCCCACATTTTACTGCAAAGCACTTATTAAAATTAACCAATTAATCCTTAGACAGAGGTTAAATAACTTGCTCAAGGTCCCGAAGTAGTAATATTATAGTCAGAATTGGAACCCAGGAGTTGTTGATCAAGATGTCAACAAATGTTTCTGCAGTATGGTGATGCTGTTCTTTGGCAGCAAAATAAGTCTGTGGACAGTGTCATTAAAATGATAAATCCAACAACTGACAAAAGCATAATAAATTTAGTATCTATTAGATGTGAGTCGGCAAGGTTCAGTGGACCCGATGTTCTGTCAAAATTGTATCTTGCATATACAAAGTCTTCTCTCTATAAATGAAGGAATGACAGAATGGTTCATTACAGTGCCTAATTAAACGTCCATTAGTGGGAGGTAAAACATCAGTTCTTAGTTGTGCTGAGTAAAAACATTTCACAACTCTAATGGCAATATAAAATCCTCAGATTTGAAATGCAAATTAAATTTAACAGCAGTGGCCAAGGGAGAAGAGATAGGGATAAGTATAGCAAAAGCAAAATTAAGTGTCCTTTGAATAAGGTGTTTAAGAACAACTACAACTCCGTTTCATGTTATTTCAGAACAAAGATTTTATGATATTCTGGAGTAAATTAAAAAAAAAGACATTTTAAATTTAAACCTGAATATTAAATATGAGGTCAACAGTAACTGAGGTCATTTGTAATTAAGGGGTAATAACATTAGTGTAAAAAGGCTAATTGTGACCAATTCAATCTGGTCTAAGAGCCAAGTATTAAAATAAAATAGCAATCTGTCTGTCCTCTCATTGATGCTTTCTGAGTCCTCTAGTCTTTTGCTTGGGAACCATTATTATTTTTGTCCTCCATGTCTTATTTCCTTTGTCTCAATTTACTAGCTCCTCTTTCCCCATCGATGGGATGACCACAAAGTACTTTTTTTTGGTACTTTTCACTCAACATTAATATCATTAAATTTCTTGACTCCCCGTCCCAACAGTACATGAAACAGGTCATGGTATTTTACAAACTCATCAATCTTGGAAGTTAACTCAGTGCCTGAACTCGATAGATAGTATTAGACATATGAATGAATGTAAACAAGGTAGTGATATCTTGTTTCCAGACTGTAGGGTCCACTTCTTCTCTTTTTGTATTATTTTATATTGAGGTAATGTTGGTCTCCATCACTGTTTGTAAAACTGTTAACTAGTTTTACAACTGCCTCTCATATTATTTTTTAATATTCTTTCTCAAAGTAAAAAAAAGGCTAAATACCTGTCTATGGTACTAATGCAATAAAAAATATAATAGGTGAAATCATTCAAAATGTGGCATGATTAATGGGAGAAACACAAGAGTATTGGGAGATCAGTTGTTTTAAAATCAATTAGAAGAATAGGTTCACACCTCTTCAGATTTATATTACCACACCACACCCACCACCAAAGTACTCATAGTCTTCCACCTGAAGTTCATTGAGCCCCTTCTTGCCTTTTATCCAGACTCCCAACTTTTCCTATAGTAACCTTAATTCTATAGTTAGATTGCTAGAATTTGTCTTTATTTAGTTTTGTCTGTTCCCTTGTTTTGTTTCTCTATATTCCACATGAGTGAGATTATCCAGTATTTGTCTTTCTCCTTCTGACATACTTCACTTAGCATCCATCCGTGATGTTTTAACATCCATCCATGATGTTATAAGTGGCAATGTTTCATCTTTTTTAAATAACTGAATAATATTTCATTGTGTGTATGTACCACATCTTCTTAATCTACTCACCTGTCATTGGGCTCTTGGGTTATTTTGATAACTTGATGATTATAAGTATTGCTGTTTAAAAAGCAGATATATGCACACACACACACACACACATCCCTTTGTATCATTAGTGTTTTTATAGTCTTTAGGTGGATACCTAGAAGTGGAATTCCTGGATAATATGGCAGATCTATTTTTAATATTTTAAGAAACCTCCATACTGTTTTCCATAGGGACTAAAGCAGTTCCTATTCTCACCAACATTTTGGAGGATTCTTTGTTCACCACACCCTCACCAGCACTTGTTTCTTTTTTGATATGGACTATTCTCACAGGTGTGAGCTAGTATCTGATTTTGATTTTGATATGCATTTCCCTAGTTATAAGTGATGACAAGCATTTTTTTCATGTGCCTATTGGCCCTCTGGAGGTTTTCTTTGGAGATGTGTCTTTAGCTCTTTTGTTCATTTTTGATTAAGTTGTTTTCATTGAGTTATATGAGTTCTTTGTAGATCTTGGATACTACCCCTTCTCAAATGTATAAAGTACAAACATTTTAAACATTTTCTCCTATCTGGTAAGGTGCCTTTTCATTTTAATGATAGTTTTTTTTTTTTTTTCTGTGCAGAAGCTTTTCAGTTTGATGTAATCTCATTTGTTTTTGTTTGCTTTTTTTCCCTCTTGCCTTTGTCAAGGCCCAAAAGATATTGCTAAAGTCAATGTCTTAGAATATTTTACCTGTGTTTTTTGCCAATTATTTTACCATTTAGGGTCTTACATGCATGTCTTCAATCTATTTCAAGTTAACTTTAGTGTAAGGTACGCGATGGTGGTTTAGTTTCATTCTTTTGCATTTGGCTGTCTTGTTTTCTCAGCACTATTATATACTATCGTTTGTCATTGATTAACTATCCATATAAGTGTTGCTTTTTCTCTTAGTTCCAGTTGTTTTCTTTACTCTACCAAGTTCTCACTCAAAAGCAAGGACTAGAGTTCTGGACCCCCTGTATTTACTGTCTCATTAAGACCCGTAAACTATAAGAAACTGTGTTTTTGTGTTTTCACAAAAAGATATATTGTTTAAAAAATATATATTGTAAAAACAGAATTAGATTTGATTTAATGTTTGTGAAAGAAAATAAGTTTCTTTTCTCATGTGATCATGATAGAAAATAATGGGTTAAGGGCATGAAATGAAATAATTTTATTATTTTACTCTAATTTAGAGGATACTATCAGTTATAAAAATGATATTGAAGAAACTTTTGACACAATAGTAAAACTAGAATTACTAAAATCAGATTTTGGCTTTAATGTTAGGCTGTCATTTAAAAGACATATAAATATAAAAGGGAAAAGATTGAGGGGAAAAATGAAAAGTAAATAAATATCGGAAAGTGAGTTAAATGTTTCCAAACAGAAAATATGTCACATGTGAGTGAAAATGTTTATTTTGATTATCAAAAGAAATATATTCAACTGTTATGTATAATGGGTATCATTTATTGTTCTAGGTGTTAGGTATATACATCAATATAAAAATTCCGGGATGACAGTTGACCTACATAATTTTTGGTGTTTAAAAAGCTAAATGGGATATCTTTCAAAATAAAAGGTAGACAAGTTGAAATTTAGAATTATATAATAAAAAAGGATTAGTAAAGATTAAAAATAAACTTTAGTTGATGCTATATACAAGCACAATATTAAGTTTTCATATATGATTCAATTTCAAATTCCAACAACGTATCTATAAAGTAACTGAATAAATTTCTCATCTCTATGTCATGTAACTTTCCTTGTAATTAGTTTTTTCATTTTTTTATTTTTATTTCTAATAGATTACACAAGTATTTGTTAAATAGCCAGATATATATAAAAAAATCACACTTGGAATCTGTGTAGTTATATTTATTAATTTTATTTAGTATTACTGAAAAAAAATCTTTGCAAATATTACTCTTGCTAGCATCATAGCAATGTTTTTCCATGCTAGCTTCACTTGATTTTAAAACAACCGATCTCCCAGTACGTTTGTGTTTCTCCCATTAATCATGCCACATTTTGATGATTTCACCTATTATTTTTTTTATTGCATTAGTAACATAGACAGGTATTTATCCATATTTTCACTTTGAGAAAGAATGAATATAAAAAAATAATATGAGAGGCAGTTGTAAAACTACTTAATTGAAGGTTGAAATTGCCTGTCACACAAGTGGTGGTTAATAATTATCTAATTGGCTTGACCAGTTGGGAACTCTCAAAAAAAAAAAAAAAAAACAACAACAACAAGGTTTCCCATGAATAGAAGCCATTTGTGGCTGTTATTCTGACATACTTGGTGTTAAGTGAACTGAATGGATTCACTTGCCAAAAAGAAAAAAAAAAAAACTTATCTACAAACAAATTACATATTTGAAAACAAGTTAGCACATACATCATATATAGATAGATACAAATTAAGCAATAATATTTACTTGAGGTTTACTTTAAACAAGCAAATTGTTTCTCATTAAATGTCTCTAAATTGCAGTGATTTATGTAAGATTTGGAATGTCAACTGACATGCTTTTAAAAAAATATCATGAGTCAGGAATTTTTAAATGCTTTAAATGGAGAAAATAAGACTCCTATCTTGTTAATATGAAAACTTCATGTTTAACTAAATATTTCATCTTTATAAACTTGCATAATTATGTTTTATATAAAAGATAGAAGCTGTTTTGATAGTTTAACAGACTGCTAGTAAAAATTATGTTATCTTTTATATCGGTAAAAAAATGGCAGGAAAGCTAGTATCCAATCATCAACTCTTGAAGTTAAAAAAAAAAAAAAAAAAAAAAACTTCCCAAATCTATACTCATAGCTTCTAATCCCAGCATAAAAAAGTTAAAAAAAGGGAGGGAAGATTTATAATTTACTTCATAGTGATAGTACCAACAAAATAAAGAACAGATCTTTGTCAAAATCAGAGCAGTAAATTCATAATTGCATTTGTTTGTTCAGTTACAATCTCATGAAGGCAAAAATATAATTATCATAGGTTTGATTTAGATAAATGCATATATTTTAAATCTAATATATTTTCCAACAAATGAAATAACATAAAAAGAACAAAGTTGAATAAAAATGGGAATCCCAGAGATAACCAATAATTTTTCATAATATAGGTGCTTAAATGTGTGAAAATTAACCATGAGGAGAAAAAATCCATTTATTGGGGTTGCTCCCAAATAGCCAGCTACAATTTAAGTTTTGCACACTCTGAAAAACAGAAAGTCATATGGTTCATGACAGCACAGAGATTAAGCTAAAGGTCAGGTAGTTAATCTTGCATTGTAAAGTCTATAATCCCACCTGAAGATCCATCTCTAAATCCATGGTAATAATATGATCTAATTTTCAACATGATGAAATAATTTGCACTTTATTCATTTTGAGGACTAAAAAAAATCTATATTGTAATGATTTTAGGACAAGCCTTCCTTGAAAATCAATTGATACAAATAGTTAGCATAGCTTCAGAAACAAACAAATTGGACCATGTAATGAAGGGCAACTCATTAAAATGACTACTTATTTACAGTCTGAAGTTAAGAACAAAGGTCACTACCCCAGTATCTTCCAGACAACAACTTATATGTTCAGCTCCAGATTCCTGTGCTTCTTATATTGAAAGGTAATAGGGACTTTCTGACCTTTTTAAGAATGTATTGCCCAGAATTAACAAAAACATAATATAATCATTAATACATGACATAATAATATATTATAAAATAATATTATATCATGTGTATTCTACATAGTATATATTATGCATAAATTATGTATATTATACATAATTTTATATATATTTGTATACAAATTATGTACATTATACATAATTTCAGTGATTTTCTGGAACTTCATTGAATACACATTCTATTTTTGTGTGGGGTGTGACAATATACATCTGAAGAGGTGAGATCCTATATTTCTGATTCTTATACAGTTTTGAAAAATCAGTATTACTATAAAAAATGAATATGCATTTCTCTCTCCTGAAATTTGTCAAGCTAGGATCCAGATTTGAGGAAGAAATACAGGGTTTTAGAGGTAATGATATGGAATTAAAACATTCTTTCAGAATCATTCAGAGCTACATAAAGTAGAAACTTATGGACTAAGAATAGTATTCTTAGGTTTTCAAATTTGTATTTTCAATACAGGTGAAACTCAGTTACATGATGAATGGAAAAGAAAGACAGTAATACTTTGCTTTTCAGACTTGTGAATTTCAACTTTGGGAATCTTTAAGAAGAATCCTTTGTGAATTTTCAAGTCAAATGCAAATGTTTATTTTTAAAATTTTTAATAGATATTTTGAGTGTCTATCATTTTTAATATGTATTTTGGATAATATATACTTAGGCTATATATAATCTGTATAATGATAAATTTAGTAATGTTATAGTGCTTATAAATATGATTTCAGATGCTTTTTAAAAGTAATTTCTGAGGTGATCCATGAATTTAAAATGAAATTTTTGTTTCAATCATATGAAAATAAGTAGATCAAACTTTTGAAGAAAATAGTTTCTTGAATAAGCATGCTCATGTTAGGTCAGCTACAAAATGAAACATATTGGACACAGTTAAATTTACTAAATCTAGGTAATGCCTATAACTGGGAATTTGGCTGGTCACATCTGTCATTCTCATTGCTGCTTGGAGTGTGTGGTAATTGATTCATTGATCCGGCAACTGAGTGTTTCATGAAGACACTAGATATCTGAAGTGACCCATTGGGACTTGATCTGTCTTTGTTCCCTATTTGCTTCTATTTCCCTCCTTCCTCTTCCCAACAGAACATACTCATATACATCCAACAAACATGTCTTAGTTGCAGGAGTGGTAAAACTAATCTTGATCCCATCTGTACATAAACTAATAATTACCTTTGGGGTTTCAAAATTTGAAAAATCAGCAGTATGATTTTTGTTCTCTGCCTTCTGAAGTTCTCTGCTTTCCAAGGAGCAGTGCTAATCCATTCATTCAACAAATATTATTAGAATAATATGTACCAACCACTGAGGTTCTATTCCGTTTAGTCATGAATAGAACAGAAAACTGCTCTCATGGTACAATTTGGTATTTTTTAAATAATCCACAAACATGTTAGCTCTCGGTGGTAAGAAATGAGATGGTGAAAAGCAGACAGGGTGAATTAAGAGCCAGACTACTACCTAAAGGGAGAGAAGAGTCACTTAACTCCCTCTATATTGGTTACTGTATCAGTTTCTTGTTTCAGTACCCTTTTGTCTACTGTGTGTACTAAAGAGCCATGACTTATATCCTTAAAGTTGAAATAAGTTATAAGGTTGTTTTAGAAGAATAATACTATTTATAAATAAAACATCTTAAATTATTGATTAATGATAGTAATGCAATGCATACTCCTAATCATGCAAAAGGTTAAATACTACTAATAAAATTCAAGTGATTTTCTGTGACCTTTGAATTATTCTGAGTCTTAGTAAAGAGGAGAGCTAATTATTATATATTAATAATATATTTACCCTTAAATATCTGACCTAAAAGAAACTTGCACATTTGACCAGAGCAAATCTTTGATAACTTGCTACATTTTACTCTGATCACATGATCTTTTCTGAGTGACCTTCTCAGTATTTTAGTGATCTCTGATTAAATAGTAATTACTTCTGTATGAGCTGTGTGTTTTCCTTCAGATTATCACACCAGTGTAGGTACCTCTCTGTATATAGCTATACCAATACCAATGTATTGCTATAGAAAGAGATATAGTATGTATTTTTCAAGGTAACATATTGAAGGAAAAGGAAGGTAAAGTGAGTTAAGTGTACCAATAATCATACCTTTAACATTTAGGTTTGAAGTAAGTAACTTGAAAATAGAAAAAGGGTAAGATTGAACTATGGAAAGAAGAACAGAGACCAAAGGAAAGAAATTTATATATGTAGGAATACATGAGTTTGTCTAGAATGGCCTCATACTCTCCCATATGTTTCACTTCATATGTTGAAGTGGAATATTCCCTGACCTCTAGTTAGGCTACAACTCTACAACATGATAACAAGAGATTCTCTTAAAAATTGTTTTCTAAAAATGAGGTATTTATACTCTGAATTATCTTTTTAAAAAATAGTCACATGTCCCAATTAACTGAAACATTTATTGATCTTGACTTTTTTCAACCACATTAGCTTTGAAGTACAGGCAGTCTGAGGGTATCTGTGATGATAAATCAGTAGATACAGTTAACACAATGTTTGTCCATGAATTTTATCAAGTTCCCATTAATTATACCTTAATATATACTCAATGTCCTGAAAGGGAATTGAGGGTCTAAATATGGCAAATGGCTTTTTACTGCTATATAGGTACCACATATATTTGTATGCTTCATTTTCATTCTATTTTTTGTCATCATATGCTTATTCAGGCTTATTTGGTTTTCAGTTAGCCTCATCTGGTAAACCATATTTAGATGTCACCTGCACGTCCGCTTACTTTCAAGTCTCAAAAGACTGTCTACTTTATAAATAGTTACTTGCCGAAAGCTTCATAGTGGGACTGCTTTAAAAATAGAGGAACAGTCAAACCAGGACATTAAAAGCAAAAGTTATATAGGTTTCTCTGATATATGAAAAAAAAAAAAGCATAGTCATGATAGTTTCATAAGTTAATTTTGGACTTCTACTAAAATTACAAGCACTTTGAAATAGTAGCCTACTGAAAATGTAAATTCTGGTGCTTTTCAATTTCCATGTCTCACTCAGATAAAAGTTCTGATAAGTTGGTTTTCTGAATTTTACATTTTCCTTCTACTTGGATACTCAGAAATGGCACTGTTTGCTCATGGTGAATTTTATTTTCATTTTCTCTATAGAAATATTTGGGATATATTTCTTTTTAGTACTAGATTACAAAATGCTAATTTTCTTAGACATAATCTCCTGATGAAAATTTATCAGCCCTAATCAGAGTTTTGCACACATTTTCCCCTAGTGAATATTTAATTACTGTACCTGGATTCAATGTTTGCCTACTTTATTAAACTCAGTTCTGAAATTAGAAGATGTATTTAGGACTTTGCAATAAGTTTAATTATTAAAATGTCTTAAATAGTGTAAAGCTTTTGAGAAATGTAAAAAGAATACATTATAATATTTCTTAAATCTGTTTTACTATTTCCCTATTTAATCTGTCAAAGAATCTCTCTAAGCAGATTTATACAAGTTACTTTATTTCTTTTGTCTCCTAACCCATCCTAGATGAAAAACTCACTCTAGAGATTGAAAGGTCACACTCTCTCTTGTTAACATATCTAGGAATCTTAGAACTTTGCCAGAAAATCTTCCAAATATTTCACCCTACATGAGGTGTCAGTTAATGGTAATACTCAGCCATGTTTAATGTTGTAATTTCTTGGCTGTTTTTTGTTGTCGTTGTTCTTCATCTGCAACAATCCGTAGTTGATCTTGTCTGGTAATGAACAGCACATATGTAAAAGAACACAGTGTTATAAACCAAATGTTAGTGTCTAAGTTGGGAATGGAAGCTGAAAATGACATATGAAATGTGAATGTTTGGATGATAAGGGGAAGTTCCTGTTATTGAGCTCTCATAATGCAGGTCTAGGTGTGTCAGTCACTCCTGGGTCTGAACTCTGACATTCTCACTGATGGTTAGACTCTCAGTAATCCATGTAGCTTAGAGGTATGTTCTGTTTCAGATACACATCAATGAAAGACATCATCAAAGATAATTTAAAATTACTTCTTGATTTTATTTCTGAGAGCTATATGAATTGTTAAATAAGGAAGACAAAATTTTATTCTCTTTTTAATTTGAATTCTCCCATTTATTCTACGATCTTTGACAAATTGCCTAACCTGTCTGCTTCAGTTTTGTCACCTGTAAAATGAGGATAAAACCAATTCAATGCATGAGACTCTAACAGTCACATGTGTCTGTCATGTCTATCATCATCATAATCATTTCCATCGTTTTACTGCAAAACAGGCACTAGTCAGTTTTGATGGTATTGAGAAAGGGAATCCTGACATAATCTTACTCAGATCTAGTAATCTGTTGTTTAAACATGAACAAAGAGTATCTTGGAGAGATAAATAACTCAGATGAAGTCACATCATTAATGAGAAAAAAGCCTGGACTAAATTCCCAGGTTCCTCATATTCTGGCTAATATTTGTCATGGTCTATTTCTTATTTTGTCATCCTAATGTAAGTATTCACCAAAAGTTCATAAAATACCATTGTTCATTCTCTTGGAAATTATCCTATATTTCATACATACTTGGAAGCAGTCATCAATATCCCTGCAAAGAGAATATTAGCAAAATTCATAAAATGATTCCCCTTGTGGCACAATTAAATAATTGTGAAGGTGGAGTGTTAATTGCATTGAAAATGGAGCTCAGGTATGGAGTGCAGTTACATCTTTTGAATTACACCATGGATTTACTTTTTCCTCTTTGTGATAGTATCCAGTCCTACTGTTAAATGTATTGTCTTTTGTGTGTGTTTGTGCAGTTCTAAATTATCAAATATTTACTTAAATTATGAATCAAAAAAATTCAGATAACATTTTTCGAGGCCAGGTGGTAATAGAAAAATTGATGGACACATATCTAATTGTGTAATCTAGATCCCTGAATAACTTCTGTAATACTGATTAAGATTCTCCAGTATCCCCAATATTCTTACTGAGTACCTTCAGTCCATGTAGGTGGTATTATTTAGTGTGGTTTTATTATTTTTTAAATAAATTTCACACTTCACTATTACAATGTGAATAGCCCTTTTGCAAATGTGAGTTAATAGCTAAATAGTTTTGATAATTACTTTTTCAACAGAAAGGAGTATTTGGGAAAGAAATTTGCAGCTAAAGATTTAATAGACATCTGTCTCACCATGAATATTCATAAACCTGTTTATATACCTATATATGTACATACTTTTATGTAGTCTTTTAAGATACTGTAAAAAAATGTAGAAGTATTTCCTTGTATTTCTGATTGCTTGAAAATGAAAAAAAAAAAAGAGAAGGAAAGATAGCAAGACAAAGTGCAATAATAATCTCCCTTGAACATTACTTCATTTGTGTTGCAGAAAATAGCCATTCATTTATTCTCCAGTTACTATCTACCTAATTACCATATGAATATTCTGTAATTATATATCCATCATTGTCCTTTAGTTAGTTAGATTACATGATTGTGTTTGGTGCTACCATGCAGTTCTTAGTGTAATTACTCTTAGAGGTTATAACAATTTTTATTGTGAATATAAAGTGCTATTATATAATTTCATGGTAATCTCTACTTTCTTAGCACAGATTAATTACATTTCATTGTTGCTTATCATATGCAGCACATCTCAATTGTTATGCCATTCATGTCAGCAAAATCCTCAAAATTTAGATGGGATGATATTCCAAAGGAAAGAAGATTTTCTTGGTAGCAACGATGCTAGGCTCCTGCCACAGTGGGCATTATTCAGATTAATTTTGGTTTCGGTCTTTTTTTTTAACATTTCTACTGAGTTCTCAGCTCTGTAGAGATGGTGTTTTGTCTGTATTTTTGGGCTTTCTCACCAGCTCCTACTATACAATCAGGCAACTGCATGTCCTCAATTTTGGACCTACCATATACATTTTCTCATCATGTTTAAATTGCTGAAGTTGTTTAAAAGGAGATGAAGCATCTTGTACTGCCAGCTTCCCTTTTCTCAAATTCAAACTGCCACTGCTCCTGCTAACTTCTTACCAGTCATATTGGCTGACGCTTCTATTTTCAGTTTTTTTTAAGATTTATTTGTTTGTTTGTTTGTTTGTTTATACAATCCCTGGGTACAGTGAGAAGCATGGGAGGGTGAGAGAATTCACCAGAGCCAGAGCATAGGACAGAACAGGCAGACTGACGAAATACACTGCTGAGGGGAGCAGCGGGCGCAGCAGGAGAGGTCTGCGCCACCATGTGGGATCCTTGCTAGTGGCCAGGGATTGAACCTGGCACTGCAGAGGCTGTGGGCAGCTTTGCAGCCCAAGGCTCAACCACTGCGCCACCAGGGGAGGCCCTATGTTCAGTCTTTTTTATCATTTTATCTTAATCACTTTACTATTTCATCCCTCCCAACAAGCCTTCTACCATCTTTTAACCTGTGTTCTTTTAGTCTATCACTTTCTTAAAACTTTCTTTGTATAAATATTGTGTTAAATTTAAATTTTGAATGAGAAAAGACTGTTGCTTGTGTGGCAAAAGGAGTGTGCAAGTGTCCATGTCTGTGTCAGAAATTGAAAACAGTTCCTTTGCTGCACACCTTGAAGTTAACCAACCATCAATATTCTTAGCTCTAGCTCTATGAAATTTCTAGTTTATAGCTGCCTACTGATTTATTATCAACATTTCATTTAGTCAAAACTGACATCTTAAAAAGAAAGTCAAGACATAAAGCTTCCATAAAACTCATACAAATAATTGGTAATCATAGTGATAGGTTAACAAAAAAATGCACCAACATATTTAAGAAAATGTGTCTCTTAGAAATCTTAATTTAAAAATGGCTTTAAAGCATTTTTGATACTTTAAGGGGTAATCTCAATGGAATAAATATATTTCGATGCTTTGGAAAATGAAAGTGTTCTTCCAATGACTGCTATGTTTCTCTGTTTATTATAGACCTCATTAGGTAGGGGCAGTAATACTAGAATCAAAGCAAACAACTACATACTAATGGACCCTTTCATATATCATTCTTCTTCATACTTTGCTAAATTTCTGCTAGATTGGGAAGTACTAATGAAGTATTCCTTTGTTTTGGTAAATAACTGAAGTGATATTTAGAATTTGAACAAGTATAATAATAATTATTTGAGAGTACATAGAAGGGTGAGACTGAAAATGTAGCTTATATTAATATAAATATTTTATAGATGCTTATAATTCAAAATGAATTATAACTGTGAAGAAAATGAGAGAGAAATAGGTAGTATTCCTTTGACTTATTTTTTTCTGCATTTTTTTTCTTTTTTATTTTAACATTTATCATTTTTAAAAATTTTTTAGACAATATTTGCTTCCCCCCATCCCCTCAGATTGAGTCCCCAAAGAATTTCCTTCCCCAAGGCACCCTTGCACCATCACCACAGTCCCCTGTGCTCCTCTCTCCCTCCCTCCGATCCCTCTCCCACCTCTTCCCCTACAGTATGTCTCTGGTAAATAATTGTCTGTTTTTGTTTTGATGTGTTTTGTACTGTTATTATTTTTTTACACTGATGTCTTATTTGATTCCCCTATATTCCTGCTATAAGTGAAACTTTCCGATATTTTTCTTTTTCCTTCTGGCTTATTTCACTGAGCATAATTCCTTCTAGCTCCATCCACATTTCTGTGAAAGGCATGAGTTCATCTTTTTTGATTGCTGAATAATATTCCATTGTGTATATACCACATCTTCTTGGTCTAGTCATCTATTTTTGGGCATTTGGGCTGTTTTCAGATTTTACCTATTGTAAATAGTGCTGCAATAAACATAGGTGTACAGGTGCTCTTTTGAATCACTGTTTTTGTGTCCTTTGCGTAGATCCCTAGTAATGGAATTGCCAGATCATATGGTAGCTCCATTTTTAGTGGACTGAGGAACATCCAGACAGCTTTCCATAGTGATTGGACCAGTTTGCACTCCCACCAGCAATGTAGGAATGTTCCTTTTTTCACCGCATTCTCGCCAATATTTGTTGTTGCTTGTTTTTTTGATATGTGCCATTCTTACTGGTGTAAGGTGGTATTATTAACACTATATATGATACTGAGACAATTGCAGAGAAGGCAGATTTCAGTTGAATTGTCCAATTTAGAAATAGCACTGTCAGTGTTTCAGAATCTCTCCTAGATGTTAGCATAGTATATATCATGATTAAACTTGAGTTAGCAGAGAATACTTGAGGAATGATTTTGCCTTTTAGTTATAAGCATTCAATACTTAATGTGGTAGTTTAAACATCAGACCCTGAAGTCCCTCATGTATGTATGATCTTCTCTCTGCTATGTTTAGGAATCTTGAAGATAAACTTGAATAAACAGGGAAGGCTTCAAGTCAAAGAAAGAAAGGGGGGGAGAGGGAATAAGCATTCATAGAATTGTGCTCTTGAATCCTTACAAGAGTACAATAAAAAGTTCAGAAAAACGCACTACTCAGAAATTTCTGTCTGTGCCATATCATAAGTCAAGTAGTGGGACATGGTCAAAAAATTTCATAGAAAGATAGTGGGAATCAACTCTGCAGGTGTGGCATACAGTGAATGAGTCTGTGTCCCTGAACTTAAACTCAGCATTGAGTGCTAGCATGTGAACTGGGAAAAATATGTGCCCCATTTTAATATCTGTGGAGAAGGAGTTCTGAGTTTAAAACAGTTTCCGCCTTTTTAGTAGGAAAAAGTGGCAGGCTTAACAGCATGCAATTTAAAATTATTTGTTAAAGCATAAATTCTAATATCTACTTCTATCATAATTTCATATTAAGCAATATTTTCTTTTACATTATGTGAATTCCATTTTTATGTCAGGAGGCCAGTCAATAACAATGAATAATATGCATCTGACATGCTATGAAAAAATAATGAAAGCATTAAAGAGTGGAGAATTTCCTTTAAAGCATACAAAGTAGACCATGAATTCCTTTAAAAAAGTCTATAAAGAGAAAAAAAATATTTAACATAGTTAGCAAATTAACCAAAAGTTCTATAATATTATAATTATTGCTTGTATGCCATTTGCTTATGATAAAAACCTTTCTGTAAAGGCATGATATACATAGAAAAGTTTAAAATCACAAGTACACAGTTCAATAAAATATCTGCAGTTGTATCCACCACTGCAAACCAACATTAAGGTGAAGAGAAAACATTGGTACTGCAGATGCTCAGCACTATCCTTTCCCTTCTCCCCAAAGATAATTCCTTTTTAATTTCTGAAACCATAGATAGTTTTGCATTTTGAACACTATATAAATAACAAGTAGTATTTATTTCTTGTGTTTGGCTATTTTCTGTCAATATTATTTTTGTGAGTTGGATTCATTCATGTTGTTGCTTACAGTTGTTTCCTCTGTCCCTCCCTCCCCACCTTCTACACACACACACACACACACACACACACACATATTTATATTCAACATATACATTGTACAACATATATGTTTATATTCACTGTATTAGAGAACCAGCTATTCTTCTTATGATGGACATTTGGATTATTTTCAGTTTGGAGCTAGTTCTGAAAAAATGTTGCTGTGCTTGTTATGCATATGTTCTTGGTGCACATGTGCATGCTTTTCTCTTGGATACGTATTAAGGGTAGAAGTAAAAAGGGATAAGGTATGGGTACATTCACACTCATTAGATACTGTCAGTTGTTTTCTAAATGGGTTGAACTTACACTCCCTCTAGTAATATATCCATTTATGTTCTTTATTGTCAGTTTCTTGGGTGGGTGATCATATTTCCTTGAAATGTTGATTTGTATTTCCTTTATTGCTAATCAATTAGGTGCATTCTCATGTATTTTTAATCTTAACCAAAACCAGATTGAAATTATAATCAAAATTATGTATAATTAGTAAATTGTAGGTAAGTTTTTAGTTTACACTTTAGCAGTCTCGGTAAGTACAAACTATATCCTTAGCTAAAGTGTGATGTAGGGGAATCATAAAACTTCAAAATAGTGTCCTCCCATTGTTTTTCTGGTTTATTGGGTCAGTTTTCATGAATCAAAATTTTAGATCAAAAGTTGCATTTTAGGGGCCTCCCTGGTGGTGCAAGGGTTAAGATGCAACCTATGAAGCTATATGCAGCCACTGTAGCATGAGTTTGATTCCCGGCCAGCCAGGGAGCAACTCACATGGTGCAGCAGACCTCTCCTGACTCACCCACCGCTCCCCTCAGCAGTGTACTTTGGTCATTCTGCCTGTTCTGTTCCCCACTCTGTCTCTCTCTCTCACCCCACACCTGCCCCCGCCCTGCACCTCTGGCCTATACCCCAGCTCTTGTATGCATAAATAAATAAATCTTTTAAAAATTGCATTTTAATTAGGTCTCACAAAGTTAGTTAAGAAACTATTTTAGTCAAAGCAAATTAATTTAATAACTATTAGACAATATAGTCCTTCTGCCAACCAGCACTATTATCTCCAGATCATTTTCCTTATATTTCTTAGTTCCCAAATTCTATTTGCTCAATTAATCCCATTGGCCCCATTTCAAATCTGTGAATAAGAATATAGATGTGGGTGGTGGGCTATAAGGACACTGGAATTTTTGTATTTCAAATAAGCCACCTATATAATTTTTATAAATTATCCACTTTGGAAACTTCTGAATAAAAACATAAAGGTCTTGGAAAGATATATTAGTCAACTACTATATTGTCAGTTCATCCAGGATCAAAAGATGGAATTTAAAGTAATGGGGGAGGAGGGCATTGTTAAGAGTCCTTTGTCAATGAGAGGTAACTAGCAACCTGCCCAGTGAAAAGTTGTTATTTAATGTTTTCTGCATTGACTGGGGGACCGTGCTAGATGATCATGTAGTCAGCTGCTAATACAGTCCTTAAAACAGAAGTTGTGTTTTATACATACCTGCCATACTTAGACAGACACCATAATGGTCAGATATAAACATTGACTGAATTTTTAGGTTTCCAAGCCTCTCACCTTTTGAAAAAGCTTCTTTTCTTAAATATAGCCAAAATCCATATTAATAGATGTAAGCATTGAATATCATTGAGGGTTTTTGGCATAATGCAACAGCAAGCATAAGAATGCTTGAAATAAATTTCCATAAATTTGAAGAAAACCTGTCAATGGAAGTAATTTCTGTCTGATTTAATAAAGTGCTAGGTATATATATACAAATACAAAATTTTAAATTATGTTTTAGCTTCCTTTACCCATTATAATTGTCTTTGAGCAGGCTAAAGTTTATAATTTATGATCATTATCACAGCTAATCTCATTTAATAGAACTTTACAATTAGGTAGCTGAAAGGAAACTGCAGCTTCTAAACAAAAAGTCTGGATTGATATAATCAGTTCACTTGCTTAAGATTATTCATATTACGAATTTCAATATCTTCAATGTCATAAATTATAATATATGCATATATAAGCATAGATTTGTTTGTTTTTAAAAATACTGAGACAGAATGTCTAATTACAAAGTTACTGTGCTTATTATAATATTAAGTAGTCTTTGTTTTATTATTCACATTCAAAAGGTATGGAAAGATTTGGGAAAGTCTTCCTTTGTACTTGAGAAAATTATTTGTAATGTTCAGTTTGCTCTTTCAAAACAATGATCTCAGAAGTAGGAATATTTTCCCTTTGAGGGGGAAGTTAGGTATTGCGTGGAGGGGGCTAATAACCTTTACTTCTGTTAATCACTTTCCATCCATGATAGATTGTCATTCATTCAGTCCACATTTCAAGTTACTCAACAGGCACATTTCTTTGTCTACTCACCTGCCCAAGAGTTTGGAAAATACCTGGTCCTGTAATAGTGTTTTTAGAAGAAATGTTCTTTTCCACACAACACTAAGGGCTGGTACAGAGGTAGGAATTCCCTACCCAACACATACTACTCTGTTCCCTGGATGAAAAGAGCTGTGAGGAGAGGAAGTGATAAATGACATGTCTAGAAATCTTGAGGAATTTCAGACAAATAGTAGTCTTGTTCATTAGAAAGAAACCTAAGGAACCTCGTTAACTTAAGTGTTAAAACTCAGAACCAAAAAAAAGTTTTTAGCTAAATTTATACCAATATAATCCATCTCTCTTAGTCATATAAAATAATGCCTAATTCTGGAAAATAGAGAAAACAATAGTATTAGAAAATTTTAGTTACATATAATAGAAGTTCCTTTTGAAAATTAATGAACCCATTGATTAAGCATTTTTTAATATTAAGTGAAATGATAATATTTGTTGTGATTGAAGAAAAACATCTTATAATTTCCTTTTGTCCATTTTTCATTCTTCCTAGATATCTGTCACCACTACTGTGTAAATTCTGAATCTTGTACCATTGGGGATGATGGAAGTGTTGAATGTGTCTGTCCAACACGCTACGAAGGACTGAAATGTGAAGTTGACAAATGCATAAGGTGCCATGGGGGGCACTGTATTATAAATAAAGACAGTGAAGATATATTTTGCAAGTAAGTAGACATGCAACTTAATCTATAAAAGCATTTGAACCCAAAAGGATGTGGCAATCCAGCAATAAACTGTGGAAGCATTATAAATTATCTTTATACTAAAATTTTAGATGACAACCATTGCATAATTTTTATTTATTTTTATCTAGAGATGAAGTTCAGTTCATTTCAATTAAAACTAAACTTAATACCTATTATGTAACTCTGGAGAATATGAAAATTCATCGTGCAATGATATGATCAGACCATTCCCTATGTTGAATATTCTTAAAAGTGTATAAAAATAGTGAAATGCAAAAAGATATTTTTAGTAATCCTAATAGTAATAATTAATTTAAATAGGTTAAGTTTTTAATTGTTTCATGATTGTTATCATCAGTGTTGCCTTCTTTTAAAGTGATCCTGTGGGATAGATGCAAAAGGCCTATCTTATAGAAATTACTTTAGTCTTTTTGTCCCCTTAATCTGACATTGAACATTGTAGTCCAAAAGATTTGAAGAAATAATATTTCCTAGGAAGCAACTACAACAAAAAGTCCATATTAGACTAGACGTTTTTCCATTCACTTGCTCTTTTGCACTTTGACTTTAAGATCAAGAGAACGGAAAACAGAGCTTCACAGCTACATTTTAATGTCATTCACTTTCTGTCATGAAGCAAGTTTATGCCACTGAGGTTAGAGATCAATCCTTACTCTGAAACTCTTTCCAAAGCTCCAGTTGTGCAATTGGTTAGTATGGTGCTTATATGAAACTCTTTTAACAACCTTTTAAAAGAAGCAATCATAAAGAACCAAACTCTATCACTTGTCTTGCTAGAACTAGAATAGTGACAAATATGAATGAGAAAAGCACATCATAAAGTGGTCATGACCAGCTTCCACCAAGATTGCTCTGTGAGGGTGCCAGCCCTGAGTTATGTTGATCTGTTACACAGGTCCAATAACATTTTACTACAGACAGCATTGGCATTTTTTTTTTCTTGCTTGCTTACTCTCATTTTAAAATGAACTCTAAATGTGTTTTGTATTGTCATTATGAATGGCATTTACTCAAACCCTCAAACTGGGTCATTAAAAAATGCATGTTTTTAAATAAAGTAATTGAAATTATGACTAATTATAAATCTGTGACTTTGATAAGTACATTAAAACAAATGTACATTTTCAAATAGACCAGAAAAATCATGTTCTCTCATAAAGCTCATCAGTCTTTGTGATGAAACTTTAGCATGACAGAACTTTATTTCAGTTGGTGAGAATACATTTTTCTTCATGTTCAATGTACCACATCAGGAATGAGTGGTAAAATTTTCTCACCCACTCCACTTTGCCTGGAACAAGGCCAGTCATCTAAGGGAAGCTGTGAGTCACAGTTTCCTGTTCAGTTTACCTTAGAAAAGTTGAGATGAGACCCACCACTATGCGGAAGGTCACTATGAGGGAGAAAGGACAGGCCAGTCAGGGGCCTCAGTGCTGTCTGCTGTGCAGAGGAAACTGGTATCTTCAACCAAGAAACACCAAAGTCTCATAACCTGAATAGGTTGTTCAGATACACCAACATAGTTTGTGTCTCCTAAAAGATCTTTTTGGAAAAAAAAAAAAAACTTATGTAAGAATAGATGAATAACAGTCTTTTACAATGAGTAGGTAGTGGAATTTTCTAAGTAAGAATACAATAATTATTGACCTATATAATAGGTTCTAGAACATATGGCCTGGCAATATAAATAGGACTTCTTCAGTATTCCTTATCTTGTAAGATTGTTTTTATTTCTTTAGTAACTTTCAACTTAGTCTCAAATGAAGTTTACAGTGATGTTGGAATTCTGTTTCATAAGCAAAGATCTTTGAGTTAAGTCAGTCACCAATGAATTAAAGTAAATAATTATTATTTAGTAGGAAAGTTTAAGTCACCATGTGTACTTGTGATGACAAATAGTTTTTCTATATGTGTTGTCAACTAAAATAGTTATATTGTCAAGTATATGAGTATAATCTTTAAAGCAAAACTACTTATACATTTTCTCTCTTCTGGAAACCTAAGTAAATCTTAATGAAGAAAGATTCTATCATAATTTTGAAAAGCAAAAATAATGCTCCGTGATGTCAGCTGTTACGGAAATTCTTTGTGTGTACTAGACAAATGATAATTAACTCTTGGAAAGTGATAGATCACAAACTTTATGTGTATGTGATTGTATATGTATGTCACACATACTTCTAAGAAATGAAATTATTCTGAAAACTTACATCAAAATATCAGCTCTACTCTTTGGTATGTTATAATGATTTGGATAATGTATGTGTCACATTTGAAATATCTACACATTTCTTTCTTCAATTTAGGATTTAAATGCAACCTTTAAGAAGGAGAAAAAAGGCATTTTTTTTTTATAACTCTTGGAAGCAGACCTTAAAAAGCAATTAGTAACTGGGATTTCATAGCAGATATTTGGTATATAGTTATCTTTTTGTGAGAAATCCTTTAATGTATAATGAGCCAATTTTTTCCCTTTGACACTGTCCCTTTCATAGCAAAAGAAATGGCAAGATCTATATCAGGTAGCAACACCTCTAAGTGTGTACTTGCCTCACTTACATCCATACTTGGATGCCTCTAGAAATTCTAAAAGATGTGATATTTTCTGTTAATTCTTAAAAACTTTAAACTATTGACCTTGATAGGTTCCATTTTCACATATCTCCATATGTTGACACATGGAGTACATGGATGACTCATTATTTCTATTCATTTTGGAAAGAAATGTTAATTTAAAACCCGGGTTCTTTAAAATTATCTTTGCATTAAACAAGCACCTGGGGAATTTTTAACCAGGTCAGTGCATTTCCAGCAGCCATATCATCCCCCTGAGGTCAAATAAATATGCACAGAATAATTGAACTGCAGGATTGCCAAACACTTATTTCAGACGTCCAGCCTATCATTGGAAATTCCCCTTGGATGCATGTACTGCAGTAGGTATCCATTATGGAAAGGATCCAAGTGATTAATCAATGATATTGTATCTTGATTTGTTTGTCAAGATTATGCTCAGATTTATCTGTGATGCCATTGATTGCTTCATAGCACTGATTGCTAACATGATGTCATATCAGCGTTTTGACATGAGCCGTACCAATTCTGATTTGGGTCAACGCTTATATGATTCTATTATCATACTTCTCATAGAAGAGGACCCTCAATAATTTAGATTGTGAATGCATTTTTCTCCTGACAGTTTTCATGGCCCCTCTAATAGTATTTTTAATGTGTGTATGTATATATGTGGGTTTGTGTATGTGTCTGCAGATATTTTAAAACATAACATAGAATGGAAGAAATTTCTATATTTTTCTGATTATTATTCTTGTTTTCTTGAGTAGCAATAGTCATATTGTACATTCTGATACCAGACAAGTATTATACTGTAAAGTAGAATCGTTTCTCTTGAGTTTTTCAACAAAGCCTATCTCATTAGTTTGTTGTCATCTTGAATACTGTTCCTGTAACATTACTGTTTATTTCTGATATGAATCACTATGTGTATTTTCTGTTAAAATAAAAAGAGTTTGACATTAATGACAATATCTGTTCAAATAGAAACAATGGAATAAAAGTGACACAGGATATACTAAATTTTGCTTCAACATGTGAAATCTAAATCTCTTGACAATTCTTTTAAGCAGGGTTTTGAGTTTAAAAGACTTCTAGAGTTTTGATGATGTAGATTATAATTCATAATGGTATCACTAAACCCTAGTATATGAAAAGAGAATAAGATACTGATGTTAATGTCTCCTGAAGAATAAATAAGTAATATAATATATTGTTTTACATATATATCTAGCTTTATTAAATTTTTACATTAAGCAAATGGGAAAAATTTTTAAAAATGCCAAAATATAACTTTCGTCTGTCAAAATTCTTTTTAAAAAATTCTTTGTCTACAACAGGTTTGTGTCTGTGAAAACAACTTTTTGCCAGCCACTCCATTTCTCCCTATGATGAATATTCTCATCTGCAAAGTTTGTGTCAGTTTTCTACAATAATGATGCCAGTAACAATGTGATTTTTTTTTCTTTGTTGCTGCAGCTGCACTAATGGAAAGATTGCCTCTAGCTGTCAGTTATGTGATGGCTACTGTTATAACGGTGGCACATGCCAGCTGGACCCTGAGACTAATGTACCTGTGTGTCTGTGAGTATTTTAGAATGGTGTGGGCATTTCATGATATGAATCTATATGTACATGGAATCCCAGCTTTATTGTTCTCCTTTCCTGGAGTAATGCGTTTTAAATTAATGTTTCATGGACATCTCTGATCCAGTACTTTCCCTCATTGGTTCATGTGTTACAAAATCTTCTCCTTCATCAATTTGCTAATAATTTCATAAGGAAGAGTTCATTCAGTTGTTAGCTCCATACCCATTTTAGCCATTCATAGATCTTTGAACTGGGAAATGTTGGGGGAAACTGTTCTAATTTCATAGACTTTATTCAGATACGTGAAGCCAAGAGATAGTCAAATATATGTGAACACTTGGTACTTACATTATAACCATTCTTTTCTAAAGAACTTGAGGGATCTTCTCAAGTGTTTATACTATTTGAAATTTGCATCAGGTTTAAAGTGTTGTATTATGCAAACCTATTAAGCCCCTGATTCCTTTGGAGTACTTAACTTGACTCTAAGACTCAAACTGATGTGATCTCTGTTTTGAATTTTTTTATCACTGCTTGACCAGAAGGATGATGCCCACATATGACCCACTTCCGCACCCTCCCCCCTTCATCAGAGTACATGTAATGAGTATATATGAGAGGAAAGTGAGCATACCTGAGAAAAATTTTATTCATATGTTACTATATCTGTATGAAATAAATTTGAAACATATTTGGAAAAAAAAGTCAGACGCTTTATTTAGCTGTATTTTACTGAAATTCTGCAGATGCTCTGTGGGGTTTAAAAGTCAGCGCTGTGACCAGAAAGAGAACCCTTGTGATCACTACTGTCAGAATGAGGGGATTTGCACTTTAACTGCGTTTAATGAGCCGAGATGCAAGTAGGTTTAACCTTCCACTTACCACTGCGCTTCATGTGACATCATTTCAGGCCACAGTTCATTGGTTTAAATCATGAACATCCACATGCATTTCACAGTGTATACTTAATCTCGGGGCTCATCTGTGTCATGCACACTTAACCTTTGCTTCGCTCACTGACAAATGTCTGCACCACAATCAGTTCAAATGTATAGAAATATAGCGGAAGGAATGAAAAAGCTCGCGGACCTGTCTAATGAAAATGTTTTTTAGAATAGTGGCTTTTAATTAAAGAAGTACAGAAGCAGATTTTTTTAGACTTTGCTACCACATATTATATTTGGATTTTTTTTTTTTTATTCAGTGACTCAACTATTGGTAAAACAATACATCATTTTGTTTCTGAAAATTTTACTGAGGATTGTTTTAACTTTAATCACTAAGATATCTTTACAGAAGAAATAGATGCATGCTAAAAATATTCCAGAAACTTCATTTAATACTTCCAATATTTCTTCGTTCAATGACATGAGACGTGTCAATGAACATAAATTGATTTCCTCAGAAATTTCAGGACCACCTTTGGGGTAACTATGTTCATCACAATGCAAATTATGCTTGCATTTTACAGTTGAGCGTTAAAGATAGATCATATCTGACATCCTCCTTAATACTGCATGTCATAAATAGTGCTCATGGTTGGCATCTGATTATAGTCCCACGGTGATATCTCAGAATACTTAGTAATGGGTTTAAAGCATAATTCTATTAAACTTCAGATGTCTCATTATCAAAACTCTACATTTTTTTTAATTCAGGAAAATGTCACTCTTTAGGCAGTAATTTAAAAATATGGAAAGTGATTAAAAGAATCACATACAAAAAACTGGTATTTTTCACCTTTCTCTGGAAGATATTTGAATATGATAAAACAATATTCCAACATAATTTGCATCCAGAAATAACTTTTTAAATAGTAGGAAAATGAACTGGAGTGTAGGAAAATGAACTGATTCAATGATCAGTTCATACTCAGGTTTAGTAACCCATGCAATTGAAGACAGAGAGGTGACCCAATTTTAGTCCTGGAAACTGGAAAGATAAATTGGAACCCAGTTTATGCCAAGTGAGGTGAGTCCATAGGATCCTGATAGTAAATGAGTAGTCAATGAAATCTAAGGCAGAGGCATGAGCTGAGAGTTTGCTTTTAAGGATGATGCATGTAAAAGAGAGACCTGGAGGTCCCCTGCAGGGTCCCCACACTAAAAGATTTTGCAACATTTCAGGTACAAAGAAATGAGAGCTTGAACATGGCTTGTGCCCCTGAGGGGGAATAGTAAGCTACGTATACTCATGGATATTTCAGTTATTAAATCCAGCAGGATCCTTCACCAAATATTAATCTAGGTACTTAGCAATTTTAGGAAACTGGCAGTGGCTGTCCTGGCACCAAGTTTTCTTCTATCTTGTCCTTGTCTCACTATTACCAGGCAAAGAGAGATGGCATCTCAGGCCCACCTTGCCTCCTCCCCAAAAAAGAGGTCTCAGGAACATATCCCATCCAGAAATGCTATGTGTCATCAGAATAAATATCTCTCATGATATTTATCCCATAATAATATTCTCTTCTGCTTTTTAATTTTGCTATATACTGTCAGAGGCACTGGTCTTTTTGAGGTGATAATCAGCCTATATGATAAACTCAACTAGGAAAGATATAATGTTTGGAGGTATCTAGAGCAAACCTCTTTACTTTTCTCTTTATTTCTACCTCTGACTGCATTTGACTTTATGAAAATTTTGTCTAATCCTTGGTTTTGATGACTTAAGAGTAATTCTGATGTTAGGAGTAATGTTTACTCAGTTCTTCAAATCACTTAAGGCATAAAAGAAGCATAGCAGAGGCAATTACATTCTATTATCATTCATTTATTCATTCATTCTCCAAATATTTGTAATCTCTGATGAGAGCTTGTGTAAATTTGGAAAGAGAATTAATAACAGCTAAAACTGACGTAAAGACTTTATGCCAAACACTGTGTTACTCTCTATATATTATATGTATAAAGTAGATTTTATTATAAGAACATTTATATTTCATTATATTTTATTATAACAACAATTACAACTGTTAGTATTCTCATCTAATTGTTTTTCCCATCTCACAGATGGTAACACTAAGGTCACATATAAGAAAGTGGTGGATACCTGAGACTCCAATTCCTATTGTTTGATTCTAAAGTCCAGGCTCTGGTGATAACTTTTGTGCTGTGTTGCTTCCTTCATGCTATAGTAGCCCCAGTATGACTTTTATATCTGAAGAATATAAAATTCATTTTGGGTTTATGAATGAGTTTTAAAAAATTAAATTATCATTTCATAATGGCTATGTTAGAAAAATGATCAGAATGTTCTAGGGAAATGACTGAATAGAGATCAATTAATAATTATTAGAAAGAGATGGAAGAACATAGATGAAATTACTTTTCATCTACAGATATGTAGTAATTGAAAAATTATTAGGAATTTTACTAAAAACTTTGCTTAGAAGAGAAAAAGCCTAGTTAAACAGCAGATCTGAAAGTAAAAGGTGAATATTGTTGAGAATGGATTTTTTTGACCTAATGGCAAGAAAGAAGACCAAAGAGACATGTTGGTTTCTGTTCATGAGGTAGATTTTATGAAGTGACACAAAGGTGGATTTATAGAAAGAAGAGTAGAGAATTAAACATGGAATTCTAGGAGATACCAGTGATCAATATTATGTTATAGAGAAGTCAACAAAAGCAAATGAGAAGGTACAGAAGTTGAAGGAGATTTGACAGAGTAGATTCTTCCAAGTCAAAGGAATAGCGAATATCAAAGAAGTCTAGATTCTTAAAGGGGATAAAAATTATAATGGCTTATTGGGTTTTGCAATTATATTGCCATTATAAGAGAAGTTTTGAAAACTGTGTGTGACAGAAACCAGGATTTTTTTGGACAAGTGAAAGTTGAGAAAGGAGCAAAAAAGAGTGTAGAGTTCTTTTTTAATGTTTGCCTATATAGCAAATGAACAAATTAACAGTGGTGACTTTAAAGAAAAGTAGGACCTAGAGGAAAACATTTTTATAATAAGAAAGACTTAATTCTTCACTATTTGTTAATGAACCACTATTATGGACTATAAAGATAGAGGACTTTATATTATGGACTATAAAGATAGAGAGATGGTTCAAGCACTGATTTTATGCTCATGTCTCTTAGAGTTGAAATTTCTACAATATGGAAAATTTTCTAATTTAACTTAGACTATTTGTATTTCATATGCTACTAAAATATAGGTAAATAAAACTAAAATTTAATGTGAGGTAACTGTGTCTTGTGCAGTACAAAAATAGTCCAGCTAAGGAGACTTAAACCCTCAGGAAACCTTCCTAGTGGCTAGTCTCCTGATATGGAGAGAGATTTGGAAACACATATTTCAGCCTCAGATTTTAAGTGGTAGTGGTCATGCATCTTTAATGAAAAACTAGTATCTACTATTTCATATAGAAGTTTTTACAGGAAGCAAAAATTGCCCTAAGAGAGAAGATATAGTGCTTGCTTTAGTTTTTGTTGGTAGTACATTTTTCTTTTTTTCAGAGTGAAAACCATTTGAATTGTGTCAAACTTATACACATTTGGAAAGTCTATAAAGTATTCAGATATATGAAGGTGACAATTTTCTTTTTCAACACAGAAATTTTATTACTGGATCTTTCAATTTAAGGAATAGATTTGTTCTGTGAAAGCCTTCACTTTTGTCTCTTGATGGCCATTTTCACTTATTACTATGTATGGAGGTAAAAGAAAGTTCCAAAGAGAAGCCTACAAAAAAATAGAATTTTTTAAAAAGTTTATCAGGAGAGAGTTTGGATATTTATTAAAGTTGGCACATTGAATAATGTTAAAAACATATTTTTTTTTAAATTTGATATGTGTTATCTTGACAATATTTGCATTCTTAAATAACATCTAGTGAAATGTGGAATTTTTTGTTGATTTTTAATATCTTACTGTAATTATTTTTATTGAGGGAACATTGGTTACAATAGGTGTGTGATTCAAAGGTCTAGGATAACTCTCCAATGAGGCAGCTTACCACAGCAGACCTACCATCGAGGGTCCCTTAACCCTCCACCATAGTCCCTTAAACCCCTTCCCACTCCCCATTTTGTAGTCGTGTATGCTCAATTCCAGTCAGTTTTCTAGCATTTGTTATTGGTTTGGTTTGTCTAACCCTTTCTGTTTCTCTGTATTCCATGTATAAGTGAAACCATCAGGATTTGGAACACAGAAATTTTCAACACTGCAAATACTATTGAATTCACTAGCAAGCTGTGTTTCTACCCACTTCTAAATTTTCTCCCTAGAGTCAGACTTTCATTAATACTGGATTTAATTGGCTTTAAATCATGGACCTACCTCCACAACATGTCTTCCAGAAATATCCACAGTAAATTTTACCACCAATAATACAGACTTGTTCGTGACTATGTCACCTCTCATACCACTACTACAATACTTGAACAGGTAACAGCACATGCATAACCTCACCACATAACCACAGGACCATTTAACATCTAGGTTCCTTTACTTAAACAGGTCATTGATCTAAATGTGTCGCCTGCATTTTTTTTTTTCTACTTAGCTCTTATTATCATACTAGTCCTAACTGAGGGATCATCTCTTTTTATGTTGACATGACTAATAGTAAATGACAACTGACTGAAAATGGGCTGAAGATTTTTAAAAGAGAAATACCAAATTTTATTGAGAATCAAATATATAAATATATATCTAGGGCTTCCCTGGTGGCACAAGTGGTAAAGCACAGCACTATGAAGCACTTGCAGCCTCTACAGCATGAGTTCCATCCCCAGCCAGCCAGGGAGAAACCCACATGGCACAGCAGACCTCTCCTGACTCGCCCACTGCTCCCTTCAGCAGTGTATTTCAGTCAGTCTGCCTGTTCTGTTCCCCACTCTGTCTCTGGTGAATCCTCTCGCCCCCACCACCACATCTCTGGCCTGTATGCATAAATAAATAAATCAAATAAAAATAAATATATATATATATAATTTATATAGTATAGATATTGTTTTATATTTTATTAACATAGGAAATATTTTCAGTATATAGATTAAATATTATATGTGAATATAATTGATATATTACATTGGTATTCTCCAGAGAGACAGAACCATTAGGATATATTTTTATATTTCCTATTGATTCTGTATATGTATGTATGTGTTTGAGTGTATATATGCATATGTATACACATATATATGTAAAGAAAAAGATATTACAGTAATTGACTCTTGGAATTATGAAAACCAAGAAGTTCCATGATGTGCTATCTGCAAACTAGAAAATAAGGAAAGATGATGGTATAATTCATTCTGAACCTAAGCCTGTGAAGCAAGGGGACTAAAGGTGTAGGTCCCAGTCCAAATCTAAAGGCCCACAGATCAGGGGTGTTGATGTGCAAGAACAGAAGATGAAGGTAATCTCTCAAACAGAGAGAAGGTTCTTGCCTCTCATAAGATATTGCATCTGTTAGCAACTTGAACTTAGTCTTGTAGCCTTCAGAACTGTAAGAAAGTAAGTTTCTGGTGTTTCAGCAAACAGCACCTAGGGACACATGAAAGAATGGGATAGGACAATAAGAAGGTCAAAAGTCCCCGCCTTTATAACTCCTGCTCCTGTGATCCTCCTGTCATCTAAATTTTAAATGCAGATTCAGATCATCACTCAGGTCTCCTGTATTGGGAATGTCAGAGAAAATCAAGCATTGACTGATGTCACCGTCACTATGATATACACAGTGAGGAATTTGTATTGATTCCACAAGATACAGCATGGAAACAAAGGAAAAGTATGAGTTTGGAGTCATGCTGACCTGGATTCATACTCTCTTTCCTCCAATTGCTATTGGTGTGACCTATTGGCCTCCCTAACTTTAGATTTCTCTTCAGAAAGATGATTCTCTTATGTACATACATATGAAAACCTCCATGAAAATGTGTTCTATGAGTAGAGATAAGATTAGTGTGAAAACCTTTGTTTACAGTCACTCATTTATTTAGTTTAACCATCTATGGCTCTACACTTATAGCTAGCTTTAATTTTTTTTTTTTTTTTTAATTTTGGTTAGTGCTGTGCATATAGTTCAATTTGAGGCAACTTGTTGAAGTTTTCCTGGCAGCCCAAATTCTAGCTCCTGTCTTTGGCAAAAGGTCATGACTGAGATCTTAGCATTGTAGTTAAAGTAGAAACATTTGAAAATTCCATTTGTTTTTGTATACATTGCATGTTTTATCTGACCTTTCTCATAATATAAAGCTTGAGAAATCACCCAGAATTCTCTAGACTCCTGAAGGCAACAAGTTATCACTTTCTCCACTTAGATATGTTTTAGTATAAAATGATATAAAACATGCTTTGTCAAACTGGATTAAAAGAACTCCTCAATACCAATATCAAATACATTTTTTCATCCTATTATCGTTGTTAGATCATGAATATGTTTCAGAAACAAAATTAGTAGTTCTGATAATTACTCAAAATAACCACATTTCCTAATAATTACCACAGTTATTTTGTTTATTATTTATTCTGTACTTTTATGCAGACATACATTTGTAGAGTACTATGAACTTCAATGAGATCAGATGATAGACACTTTCTTATGTATACTTTTCATATATTATGCAAACCACTCTTTGTCAGTATAAATAATAAGATTTTTTTAATGGATCTAGAGTTCCATTATCTGAATTGTCCCTACTTTGTCTAGTCAGCTATCATTCATAATTAGATTTGTCTTTTTGTTTTATTGTTTTTTTCTGTTTAAACTATTTTTTCCAGAATTCTCTATGTCAAAATCTGTTTACTTATCTCATTAGTTTTCCAGGGCTAAATACCAAAAGTGGAAATATTAGGTCCAAAGTTAAAGGCTTTATGAATCAAAGTAGCTATTACTTTGAGCGAGTTCCATTATACTTTTGTGTCACATTTTTCTTATTCATAAAGACAGCATATTTGGATTTATTATTTACTAATGCACTCTTAAATTATAAAGTAATGTGCTTAAATCTGAGTTCCATTTGCATTTCTATTTACAAAATTATTTTAAAATTTGATCAGAGTCACATTCCAAGATATAAAATCTCCTAAAATTCCTTAAAAATCTATGAAGACACTGAGAAGACAGACTTCCACTAACAACAAACTTAGGAATTACAGAAAATGTATTGTTAATGCTAAGGAATAACTGAAGAGTTTAATTGTACAATTCTATGGATTACAGCTAATTATGTTTATCTTTTTCAATCATTTACTACTTATTTTTCCTATATTCATAGTTTGTACATGTACTTCAAAATAATATACCAGCATATATCTAGGTATATATGTAACCTATTTATGTCACATAAAGACACTATTCTTTTCCACATATTTCCTATTATCAACCCCCTAGTCAAGTAAATCTATAGTCTGTAAGTACTACAAACCCAGATTAGCTTATACTTTGTCTTTTTATAGAACAAAAAATATTGCCAACATTCTATTCCTGTATCCTGTATCTATTCATCAACATATATTTATTGATCACCTACTATATTCCAAAAAATATCCAAAACACTAAAAGATATATCAGTGAACAAAACAGACAAAAAGTATTTGACATGTGTGATAAAGATTAATTGATGAACTGCTGTTAATTGAATTGGGGTAATATATGCCTTTTGAAAATAGTTTTTAGTATTATTCATATTCTCTTTTAAAAAAGAAAAAAAAGAAAAAAATAATTTTAAACTGTTATCTGAAAAGGGAGACAACAAAAATTTAATTTTGATATTACAGTGCTTCTGAAATCATATCAGTTCAATCACTTGCTGTTTTGAAAATGGCAGAATGACAAAACTCTGAGAAGTTTGCTATAATATGTATTATTGCTTCTTGCCTGTAGCAAGAACAATTCTCCATGTGGTTAAAAAAAAAACAAAACTAGACAGCACTGTTAGTTTTTATGTTTTACTTCATCTCAAACACAAACTAAAAATAACTTACTGTGAACTATTTCACCAATCTATTTTGTTTCCTTTCCTTTTATTTTTTTTTTTTTTTTTTTGGTGGTGGTGGTGGTTTAGATATATATAGGCATCTGTTTTTTGTGTATCTTTTTGGAAAAAACTGATTTTCCATGAAATTACCTCCTTTCTCTGATCATCTGTGTGTGTGTTTACATTTTTCATATTACCCTATGTTTTATGACTAAAACACTCATGTATGGTATTTGGACATGGAACATATTTCTAGGAAATTGTCCTGGAAATGCTATCTGTTCTATGCTGTGACCCCTTTAAATTGATATATGTTTCTCTCCAGTAGATTATAAATTCCTTCAAGTAAGAGGTTGTATCTGATTTATCAATTTTGCCCTGCCATCCACCATGCATTCTGCATGCAGTATGTGCTTAACTAATGTTGTGAAAAAAATTTTCTTAGTGACTGTATTTTCTTGAGATCTGACAGCTTATGGTGCACTCATCTTTCTATCATCTGTGTAATACATCTTACGTTTAAAATACATTTTTAAAATTTTCAAGAGTCAAGGGAAACACAATGATGATTAATTTACCATGATATCTGATTCTCTTTCTCATCTTTAGAGCATCTTCTAAATTACCACAGAGTGTTTACTGAGTGCTCTGTACCTCAAGCTACATTTATTTGTAAATAAAGAAATAGATCAGCTTAATAACACCATCTCAACTTATTAGGGAAAATTAATTTTACTCATTTTTGTTCTCTCTTGTTTCCTTTTGTTTGTTGCTTTACTCTGGAATCCTTTCTCAAAAATGGATCAGTAGCAATAAGAAATGAATAGCCTTTGAGAATCTCTAAGTCTATTTGAGGAAAGAAATGAGACAAGAAGGAATATGGTTGAGCCCTACATATTTGAGTAAGATAAATGGAGCTTATGGGGGAGTATTAGACAATGGCAATAGTGAAATAATTCTGAAGAAAGCAGTATGCTTAGCTCGGAATTGGAAATCCATTCTATAAGCACTAGAGGTGCATTGATTACTTTTGAAATATGAAATGTCACAGTCATATGAATGACTTTGAAAGGTCTTGATAACATGATGCTCTGTTGGAGAAAGATCCCATGAGTTTAAAAGATTAGATATTAAACTGAATCCCACTTTGCAATTTAAAGGAGGACATGATTTCAATTAGAAAATATTTTTAAAACTGTTTAATAAAATGATCCAACTTATAAATGATCTTATATCATTTTTTCTTCTCTATTTCATTTTTGTTTTCTTAATATGGAAATGCTAATAGTTTCTACCTCTCAGATAGTTTTGAGGATTACATTTAATATATGTAAAGAATATAGAATATTGTCTTCAGCTTTGTAAACAATTTTTTTAAAAAAGTAAAATCTGAAAGCTGTGCAGTGCACCAGACATAAAATACAAACCTGTTATAATTCTGGGAGTTTGAACATGAGAAATAAAAATATGTTTTTTTTTAAATATTGCTTATTGAACACTAAAAAAATATAGAATGAATAAAAGCTTATCAGTGCAATAATAGTGATACTAACAGTGACTGGGAAGGAAACTATATTAAATAAAGCCCAACCGGAAACCTCTTGAGAGATTATAAAGAAAACAAGCTGACAAATCCATGCTCAATTACCTTAGACAATACACATAGGAATTACCTTTATAAACATTTTTAAAGTAGATTTTTAAATGCAGAAGGATGCAAAGTAAATGTGGGTACCCAAGGGATGTTCATTAGAGAGTGATCTGCATTAGGCATTTCATCTTTTTCTTTGACTTTTTGATTGTTCCAATCTAATTATTTTTTAGTAAAAGTTCAGCATTATTTTTCTAAGTCCTTAGGTTGAGAAATACATAAGCACATGCACAGGTACCTCAGAAGCCTTTGTTGGAGTTTTGACAAAGATAATGACTTCTGTTTTTCACAAATTTTAAAAAGGTAGAAATGACTCTTCCATATTACAACAGCTACTTAAGTCTTCATTTTCTCCAAATACTCTCCTTGCAGAAAGGAGAAACTCAGTTGTCTTTACTTGTCCTGCTGTCAGACTGAGCAGTCCTCCACATGAACAGTGACCTTGTGACCCCACAGAGAATATTCGCTAAGAGTGCAAGGAAATTGGAATGACTGATTTCAAACAGATCACAACTTTTCAGCAGGGATATTGAGCAATTCAACTTTTGCCATCTGTGTTGTCCACATTGCAAGAGTCAGGTCATTTGATGTCCCTTATTTGTTATGTGTTCCTTGGCATATTTTCAAAGCATAAATATGAAATGTGCATGTCTTTGGAGCAGTGAAGGCCAAGAAAAGCTGTCACACCAATATGTATCCTTTATGATTTCAGGTAGCAAGTGGCAGCTTGTTCTAGCTTTTGTCATGCCAAGGAGGAAAAAGGAAATAAAGGAAATACAGATATGACATTTTTTGCACAAGTTTACACTCCAGTTTGTGCTTTGAGAGTACAAGTGAGAATGTTTAATAGAGAACAATTATTACATAGGGCAGCTATTGTTATGAAGGTTTATTGTCACATTTCCCCTTAATTTTAGAATATGTTCTTGATCTTTAATCAGTAGATGAAAATAACCAAAGAAACCAAGCATAATATAACTACATATTATTTTTGTTTATGTAATTTTTACCTTGTTAACAATTTAAATTGCTCTCTTCTCTATTAGATTGATCTCCAGATTTTACTGCTATTAAAAAAAAACACACAATTTTCTAATGCTAGTTGCAACAAAGGTTCATTTCTTGTTCTGTGTTCTATGCTGGAATAAGTCAGGAAAACTACATTAGCTAGCACTTTAACTGATCCCAAATTAACTTTATACAATTCCACAAAAAATATCAGACACATGTGGTTTAACCAGCAACACTGGTTTATAAGTAAATAGAAATTAAAAATTATATTATTATCACATAGGGAAATATTTCCCTTCTCCTTTTTCATAGCATTAGTAGCTGATGAAGGTAGTATGTAAAAAGAGTATAGAAACTTAAGCCCATTACCTCTTTCATTGGCATATAAGCCAGAAATCATAATTGTATTGATATTGTTATCATATGTACTATTTACAGTTAAATTCACAATATGTTCTTCTGCATTGAATTAACTGAGATGAATATACATCATACATAGAGTACATCCTTTAATCTCCCAGGAAACTTGATTTTGTTCTTTACATTTATAATAATCCATTTCATCTTACTAAAAAGAAAGCAAAGGACAAAGGAAGGAACAGAGGAAAGAAGAAAAAAAGATTTGAAGTTGTCAAAAAAAAATACAAAGCTGAGAGATAAAATATAAAATGAAAAGGAAATGGATTTAGGGGAAAATAAAGGTTAGAATCTAAGAAGCTAGATCTGTGGACAGTGCTTACAAAAGCAGAAAGTATTGCTCTCTGTTATTATAAATTAAAAAATTGAAATGGGTGAATTGTGTGGAGATATATCCTTTGTGAGGAGGGGAGACTTATTACATATATCCATCTAATGTCAAAACACACATGTCATCTGTGTCATATCAGACCAGCACTTTAATTTTATACAATCACATAATTGAATTAAATTATTTCTTTGTTACAGAAAATTGATTTTCATGTCAAAATATCAATTAGATAAACACCTGTAGAATTTTTGTCATGGGAAGAAAAATATGTCTTTGTTGACTGCATCCAGGTGTCACAAAATTTACATCATTGAATATGTAAAATTGTAACATATTCAAGTGGCTTGAATGTGATCATCTAGTTTCACAAAGTAACAATTAATGAATAAGTGATGGCAAGAAGGAGCAAGATTTTTGCCTATTACTGTGGCTCTTGTAAAGTGTTTCCAATAGTAGGTAAATATGAGAAAGACTGCTAACTTGCTGAAAACATGTTCTTATATTCTTTATTATAAGATATAATTCAGGTATATTGCATTTCACTCTATTTGTGTATATTTATATGTGTCCAACCATGCATCCTTCATGCCTTCCATGCATTCAATGCATTCATTCATTTTGTCAAACGGCAAACATATTGATTGACCAAACATGCATATTGGACGTATTATAGACACTTCAAGAAATGAGTAACCACAAATTTGAATAATGGTTGTCTCTGCCAATCTAGAATAGTAATAAGCAAATGCATATTTCAATATTTATGAATGCAGGGGGTAAGGTGAAAAAATAAATGTGAATGCATATATAGAGAAATTTAAAAATAGAAGTACCATAAAGATATTTATAACTGCAGTTTTAGGGAAATATTATGCCTACTCCAAACACATGTAATTGATACAGAAACCATTGCAGTTTTCATTATAAAGGATTACTATAGGGCCACCCTGGTGGCAGAGGGTTGAGCGCAGCCCTGTGAAGCTGTTCTCAGCCTTTGCAGCATGGC
Source organism: Talpa occidentalis (assembly GCF_014898055.3). Taxonomy (NCBI): domain Eukaryota; kingdom Metazoa; phylum Chordata; class Mammalia; order Eulipotyphla; family Talpidae; genus Talpa; species Talpa occidentalis. Next base: position 76,325,637 of record NW_023603184.1, on the reverse strand, counting down.
TTAAATTCCCGGCCCGCCTGGGAGATTCCTATATGGCGGGGCAGACCTCTCCTGTCGTGCCAGCTGCTCCACTTAGCAGTGTATTTCGTCAGTCAGCCTGTTCTGTTCCCCACTCTGTCTCTGATGAATCCTCTCACCCTCCCGTGCCTCTGGCCTGTACCCCAGCTATTGTATAAATAAAAAAATAAATCTTTTTTTTAAAAAAGGATTACTATAATACTTCATAGTATTTTAGATTTATTAAAGGCAATTACCTGTACTTCCCAAATCAATTCTTAGGTCATTGCTACATAAACCTTCTCACTTTGAGTCTCAAAAATGTAATCTGATCTTGCATTAGGAAATAAAAGTGTGTTTGTGTACACCCTCTGTCACAAGGTTTTTGATATCTCTGTCTACAATACATCCCTATAAATGCTAAAAACAAACAAACCTGGTGAGGCTTTTACAAGTAAATAATATTTATGCCAGATAGATTTGTTAATGCATACTGAGACGACATACCAACTCTTTCTCAATCTATTTCATTTACTCATTTTTTATTATTGTTTTGACTAAACAATTAAATTTTATTCTATTTTTTAATTAATGTTAATTTACAACACAGTAAATGATTTAGAGGTATAGATTCACACCTCTTCAGAAACGTGGGACCCTATCAACAAAGCACACATGATCCTCCACTGCATAGCCCAGGTCCAGGATTTTGAGGAACAATGGAAATAAGTTGATATTGACACATGCAAATGGTTTCTTTATCAATTATAAGTGTTTTGATTCTGGAAAGGTCTAATGGTATCTTTTGGTGTATGTGTGGAAATCTTGTAACTACAAGTGCTTTACTAAAGTACCAGAAAAGAGATGGTCATTTGTATATCAAAATCACTCTTCACGGAGATAAGCTCTCACGAGCACTACAAAAATTAAACGTGTTCAAAAGTAGAGTTATAAACTGCACTTCATCAACACATTCGCATACTCCGAACTTGGCGGTGCTTCCTGATATCCCTACCATTGCCCTTAATTTGTACAAGATTGATATAGTTTGTACTTAATAACTGCAGCTGGATATACCAGACATTCCCATAATGATTTTTTTTTTTTTTTTAGACTTTACCACCAAGTACTGTAGAAATCCTAAGATTTAGAAAGGAGCCTCATTAGGTTCATTATAGAGACATTTTTTTTTAATTTTATAATATTGTGCTCAAACATAAAATAATCAGGTATCAAGCTTAATTTGTCAGCATGGTACTAAGCATCATGATTTCCCACTCCCTCCCCTCCTGCTCTTCAACCCCACAACTGTGTGTATTTTTTAGCCAATTTTGGAACTGATGATTCTCCTTGGCATCATGCAGATTGAACTTTCTACTGCTATTGCAGCAAGCATTCAGTTTTTCATCCCACCTTGAGTTAAGGAGTTGTAAGCACTGATTGTGATGAAATAGTCTGCTGCTATTTCTTCAGTTATGTCTACCATTTACTTAATACTAATTGTATCATTGTTCCTTTTCCCTTTCAGTTGATATATTTAATGTATTTAGCTAAGTAGAAATTATCTACTCATTCTAAAACACACATTATGCTTATCAAATCTGTTTTCAATAAAATTCCCTGGAAAATATATAGATGGTAAGGTTTCCCATTATTTAAAATTTCTCTTTTTTTCATACTTATTCAGTCACCGTTTCCCACACCAGTGTCCATTTCTACTCAAGTGGCCTGCTTAGAATTTTATAAACATAAATCAAAAAGCATTGTAACAATCCCAGTCTTAACAAAAATTGACTATTAACAAAGATATGGATATTACTTGGAGAAATACATTCTTTTATATTTCTATTCTTAAATCACTTAAATAATAATCCATTTTATTAATTTTATTTCCTTCATGGGCACATCTTCAGTTGAAACTACTCATTAATTTTTACATTTCCTAATATAATTATTGGTCAAAGTTCATTGAACATTTCATTTTTAAAACTTCATTACATTAACTCTTCTCAGAAGTCAGGAACACTTTCTCACCAAATTCTCCTAAAATTAAAGTTTTCTTACTAATTTTATCAGTACTAGATAACAAGTAACACTTCATATTCAATGTAATATTTTTAATCTAGGTATTATAATATTGTTATATAATAGAGTTAGAAAGAAACAAGTATACTTATTATAATAAATACAGATAGAAGATACTACCTTGAAGACAACAAAACAGGGCATTACCTTGTGATTAGCACAATCCTGTTTGAATAGAGAAGTGCTGAATAAATGTAAACTGTAGTACAAAGCTGACTACAAAAAAGTACCATATGAGTGAAATAAGAGTTAGTTGTTATAGTGGTGTAAAATTGCTTGGAGTAATAATGTATTCACCGCCATAACAATAGCTGTATATGACACCATGCACATATTAGGCACCTTTAATCCCATTTTGCCATATTTTTTTCTGTGTGCAGAAAGAAATGGATATATTAAAATATTTTTCTTTCTGAAGGTCTCCATCACCGTGGCTAATAGGGATAACCCAACATATGAGATATACGAGGAGAAATTCAATATCTGATTGCTTGAAGATTCATCTGAATTTCATTTAGTCAGAAGATTCCCATGAACTTTAAATTTGATAAAAAAGAGCAGATAATATAACAATTTTATTTTGAAATCATCCCAAAACAAGTGACTCTAGACCAGTTGTGGAAAATCCTGTGATTCATGGAAGTTGACCATGTGACAGTGAATTATATATCTAAGATTTTAATACTTATATATCAAATTTTGATTCTCTTTGTAATAATCCCTATGACTTTAGAGCTATTATTATTTTGCCTAGTTTAATTATGTCATACTTATGCTATTATATGTAAAAATCCCCTATTAAAGATTATATTGATAATTTCCTTTTATATATGCCAAACTTATTTTGATATTCTAAAAATGTTTACTGTGCTTAGAAATATCTGCTGCACTATTGCCTTTCCACATAGATATTCCCCTATGTTATAGGAAGGTAAAAATTCTGTAACTCTACAAAAATTGCACAGGCTGTTAAAGGCTACAATAAATTAGTCAGATTATTTGTCTGGTACTATTCAAGTGAAATTACCAAAAACTGTTTTCCGTTTTACAGAAACATTATATAAGTAATAACCAATTTTATGTAATCTTTTAAAAATTATTCCCAACTAAAGAATAAAAATTTGACTAATAATAATGTACTATGGTGGAGGGTTATGGAAGAGTTTGTGGTAGGTATGATACTGTATCTCTAAATCATATACAGTGTTGTAACCCAATGTTACCTCAACTTACAAAAGTCTATGGGTAATACTAATAATTTATCTCAAATTATTTCTTGACATATGATTTGTAAATTCCTTGTATCAGTGTCACTTTGTTAAAATGCAGACTTCTGTTTGTAACCCATAAGTACCTATTGAAAATATTGGCATATGGTACTCCAGAATCTCAATATAACACATTTTTCAGTGGATAATCATTAGTCTACCTAGACTATAAAGGAGAGATGATAAAACATGTTATAATTAAGAAAATTTCATACACGTAGCTATATGAAAGTGGAAGAATGAGATTAAAAATAAGATTGGTGCAGCAGACCTCTCCTGTCTCACCTGCTGCTCCCCTCAGCAGTGTATTCCAGTCTATCTGCCTGTTCTGTTCCCCACTCTATCTCTGGTGAATCCTCTCACTGTCCAAACTCTGGCCTGTGCCCAAGTTCTTGCATGCATAAATAAGTAAATCTTTTAAAAAATAAATAAATATAAGATAAAGAAAACAATGTAGCAGTAAATATATTTGTGTGTGTGTGTGTGTGTGTGTGTGGACCCTTGCCGGTGGCTGGGGATCGAACCAGTGCTGCAGAGGCTGCGGGCAGCCTCACAACCCAGTGCTCAACTGCTGTGCCACCAGGGGAGGCCCAGTAAATAATCTTTTTTTTTTAAGTCAATGATATAGGAAAGAAGAAAAGGAAAGAAGTCAAAAGGAATGTTGTCAGTCAGTCACCATTTAACAGGCAGCTATTAACTTCAAGAAAATCTAGAGCAATAGCTTTATAAGATGATATGAAGAAAAAAAGAACATAGAATTCTTTAAGTAAATAAGTAAAAATACACACACTCATGCACATACAAACACATTCCCTATCCCTGCTTCAAAAATACTTAGTTACAATACATAAAACTTATAAAAAATTAAATAATTCAGAATAGCATCATGATCAACATATAGATAAAACTGGTTTTCATTGTTCTAAAATGGGAAATAACTGTGAAATAAGTTCAAAAGTAATGATATACAGGTGTTTGTGATAATAGGAAATAAAAGATTTCTTGGAAGACCATGTGGGACCTAAGTTGAAGATCATTGTCACAGCTGAATAGCAGGGAGCAAGAGATTGCAACAATACACATTAAAGGTGGCCAGGGCATGAGCTATATATTTCACTTGAGGGATAATGAAAAAGAGACAGATGCCAGAGATATTATAGTCAGCATGACTATGCAAATAATTCAGTGGGAATTGGACAGGAAATTTTGATGATATGCACATATTCTGATTTGTAAATGTTCTGCCATTAATAGCTTTGATCATTGTCTATTCAGAGTACAAAGATTTATGAATTTCTGTAAAGTTGGTAAAAATACTTGGTCTTAAATCAACCATTGGAAGGACTTGTAGAGCAGCAAATACCTTAACTAGTAATTTTGTAAGCTAGGTAACAAGAATAATGATTCTGTTTGATTTAACATCCCCAAAGAGACTATTTTTTAAGACTGGAAAAAATGTAGAACAGTGGAACATATCTTACTTTATCTTTGGCAATAAAGCATTATTTTATAAGGAGTATAGGGGAAATTACAAGGTGATCATTAATGATTAAGATGTATAACTTAATTATTTCACCTGCATGGTCTTTGAAAGGTATTTAAAGTATGTAGTAAGTAAAATATTCCCTGGAAATTAGGGATGTAAATGTGCCTCCACAATTTAAAATAAAAGAGCATTATGATTACTAGCAGGTGATTTCATTTATCTGCCATAATTTCTGGGTTCCAAGTTATGGATAAAATGAGAAATTGATGTTATTAATAAGCATTGCCTATGGCATTTAACTAATTCAAGATTTTAGATAAAGATCTCTTTATCCTTATCTTCCACATTTAAAAATCTCTACTTTTTTAAGAGTTCAAAGTCATGTTTTTCATAACTTCCTAAAGCATTTAAAATAAACTATGTGATGTCAACACAAATTAGAACACATTCTGGTCAATTAGGATTTAATTCTCCAATTCCTGAGCAATTCCATTTTATTCCTTACAAGTATTTTGGTATAATGATGAGCCCCAGGTTCTTATTTCTAGTATAAGAACAAAATGTGTATCAGGTGACTCCTCTTTATTTACCATGAAATCTGATTTAGGTTTTTTTTTTTTTTTTCAATCCAAAGAGGTAATATAAAGAGCAAATTTTGATACTTGATTTTTCAATGCAATTGCACAAAACAGTCTTTTACACATATACTATAAAGTAATTTTACTAAGCAATCTGTGTTTCCTCTCCTCCCCCATTGGAGCATATAAAACATCCTTAGTGCTCAGTTAGAAAGATTTAACAGGGCCTCCCTGATGGCGCAGGCAGTTGAGCACCGCATTGTGAAAGTGTCCGCAGCCTTCACAGAGCGCGCGTTCCATCCCAGCCAGGCGAGGGTCCCACATGGCAGGCAGACGTCTCCTGTCGTGCCTGCTGCTCCCCTCAACAGTTTGTTTCTTTGGTCTGCCTGTTCTGTTCCCCGCTCACTCTGGTGAATCCTCTCACCCTCCTGCGCATCTGACCTGTACCGTGGTTCTTGTATAAATAAATAAATCTTTAAAAAAAGGATTTAAGAAAGAAAAACTATATAAAACAAAATAAAATCTTTTACAATAATTAGAAATTACTCCAACAACATGTTTGCAAAATCTTCCTATCATAGTTTGAAGTATCTAGGAACTATATCTATAATTAGAAACTGTGAAGAAATAGAAACGTTTTCTAGATCATTCAACTGCAAAACCACTACTGAGGAAGAAAAAATGATTTTTAAAAATCAGTGATTTTATTGGTTGTTCACTTACAATTATTTGAAAATGTGCTCATTCCATTCCCTGACTTCAGTGATATAGACAGGTTCACAAACTTGGCTTATAAGTTATTTATATATTTTAATGATTTACTTGTAGTATGGTGTGTTTATTGTGATGTATTAAAATATATCTGTAAGCTTTTTTAAGCATCTGAACAAAAAGTTATGATAATGCATGAGTAATTACTGAATCATAATATGATATTAATTTTCATTTAAATCATGCTCCATACACATAGTTTTATAAGTTATCATTATTAATCAAAGAACTATATTCTTGAACAGTAACTTTATTGTCAATTATGCTGAAGTTAAAATGTACTTTCATGTCATGAATTTTTATGTTCATGGTTTGAGTTTGTCAGTAATGATGATTTTGTGAGATTTGCCCATGTTTTAGGACAGTCAATACTGTCTTTCAAATATTTCAAATAATTCACATTGCATCACAGAGCATAGTTTTGAAAACAGCTATACCTTTATGAATTGGCTATGACAGAATTGGCAGAGAACTTGAAATTGTGGTTTTTGAGTTTGTTAAGCATGCCCAGAGAAATCTAATTGGAATGGTGCTGGAAGATGTTCTTTTATTGTGAACAACTATCTTGATATAGTAGCATTTGAAAATCATTTTAAATAAGAGCTGAAACCAATTAAATGGTTTATCTTAAATTTCCCCTGACAGATACAAAGAGGCATCTTGTGTTAGCCAATAGGCATTGTTCAAACAAACAAAAATCATTCAAAATCTATTTTGATGCAGTTATTTGCTTGTGATTTATGTTTAAATAATGGATTTTATTCAAATCTATAATTTTAATCTTCCTCTAGACATCTCACTGTAGTTCCATCATGCTAATATGGGGAAGAAATCTTTTCCCAATAAAAATTTGGTCATCCTCCTGGGTCCATTGTAATAGAAGTATGGTTTTAAATGGGAAAGCATTGTGTTTTCTAAAATCAGAGCACAAGAGTGAAATTTCTGCAGCTTCACATCTGAGAGAAATGACCATTTGCTGTTTAGTGGTTATTTCCACCACTTTGAACTTAGAATGAGGAGAAAGAAATATCACAGAAATTTTATAATAACTTGTTTGAGGGGCAAACCCACATTTTATCATGACTATTTGTCATTTTTCAGTACTTTTCAAATTAGGTGCCAGTTTTTATTTGGATTTCATATTTGCTATGAAATATGCCAGTTTTTAAGTTTTAAGGAAAAATGACTACATTTTTAATGCAAATTACCCTCAGCATATTGACAATATGTGGGACATTAACAAAAATCTCTAGTATCTGTGAATCTGTGATGGCTGGCTCTTCCTTTATTTCATTTAGCTGCAGTCATAGCATCAGCAGAGTTGTGAATTTTGTTATTCAGTAATTTTGTTTGACCTTTCTAGATGTTCCACCAACTGGTCAGGCACACAGTGTGAGAGGCCAGCCCCGAAGAGCAGCAAGTCCGATCACATCAGCACAAGTAAGTTCCTCAGGTTAATATCTTGGGTGATTTATGTACTATATACTTTTTTTTTCCTTTTCATACTATTATCGAGGGAGCTATTTCCTTATTGATGGCCTTGAATCTTGGATGGAATTTTGCAAGAGAGCCATTGCATCTAAGTATTTTTTGAAAGATGAAGCTCAGAACTAAACCCTGGTAACAGAATCCAGCCTATATGTGTTCTTTCAGACAGAGAAAGTTCATCTTAAACTTTGGCCAACCACATATCTGCAAATCTAGCTTTACTTAGGAAATGTAGAGCAGCTACAAATATCATAATAGGTGAAAGAATGCTCTGAGAAAGAAAAATAATTCTACATTGTAATTACAGCAAGGTGTATTTTGTTGAAATGCCTGTCAAAGTGTGAAAAAGATTGTTAGAGAAGTTTAGTAATGGGAAATTCTTGATAAAGACAATACTTGATTTACTGTTTCTTTGTCTTTAAGGCATTGATTTTGAAGTATATTCAAATATAACTAAACACATTGTATTTGTGTGTGTGTGTATAGTTCTAGTCTTTGCACATGTCTGTCATTTGAAAGCTTAATTACACAATCATAGTGTATTTTCCAACAACTTTAAATACTTTTAATACAAAATCTGAAATAATTTCCCTTTCCATACACAATATCATTAATTTGACAGTGAGTGGAATACTTTTGGAAAATTTGTAATATCTAACAAATGTGTGAATATGTTCTTCACTTGAAAAAAATAATATAGCTGATTGACAAATGCTTGCTTTAGCATTATTTCTCTAGTCCTTAACTGCTAGTAATAAAGCTTTCATTAAAAAAAAAAATACAGTGGAGTTTGTGAAAAGGAAAGTCAAAAGTATTTGATATTTGAACCATGGACTCAGTCCCCCAACATTTGCTATTTAGTTGTTTGAAATTCCTGTCTCCAAATAGATGACTTTTCCTTATTTTCTTCAAGCCATCGTATCCAAAGTTCCACTATTTAGAGATTCATTTGGGCTAATAAATATGACCATCTTTGAAAACTAGTAAGTGAGTCTACAATAAATAGATTAGACATAAATATATGAAATTGGAAAAGGGGATGAGTGATATTTTGTCATGGAGCATTTGGGTTTACTAGGATTTGAGTAGTGTTCTCAGGGAAGGGAGGAAGAGGATCTTAGCAAAGCCTTTGACACAATGGTATGACATTAGGTGTTGAGGGAACTGGATCATAAAAGGTGACAAAATAAGTGTGACCTAATTTGATATTACAAAAGGAGAGGAAAATATTAAAAAAGACATTCCCCTTTCTCTTTCCCAAGATGCAAAGCTCATAATATTACTAGTTATAATTCTAGAGACACATTAATTTGCATTTGATTTTGTGAACTAGTTGCAAAACTCAATCATCATTGAGAGTACTTTAATGAAAAATGCATTTGAGCTACCAATCTGTAGAACACACAGAGAAATATAAGTTGAAAACTGTGAAGGCATAGTATTTTACCCTTTCAGTTATGATATTTTTATCTAAGATAAGTGAGATAAATAGCCATTTAGAGAGTCAAAAACAATTTTAAATATTGATAAATCTCTCCAAAAAGAGTGAAGAAAAAAATAAAATGGCAATTGAATTTCTAATGTTTTTAGGTTTTATATAAGATCCATCCACAGGCAAAATTTGGTGTTTGGAAAATGGTTTGGAGAAGGGGTGCTCCACATGATTTTAGGGAATTTGCCATCTCTAAGCAATTGTATGGGTAATAAGATCCCTTTTTAGGAAAATGCCTCTATTTACACTCAATATTTCTATAATAGGAACTCTCAAATGGGAAGAGGAGTTGTAAGTAGTTGTAATTCTTTTTCCGAAGATTCTAGTGGTTTTCTTTCCATTACTGATCTGAGGTCATTAAATGCAATGAAGTGTCAATGCACACTGAAAGGGCTATTAGCTATGTAAATGTCAAATTATCTTATATTTGAGCAAAGTTGATCAAATAATGTCTCTGTTAAAAGTGCTTATTATTAGACCTTTATGCCTACAGAAGTTTGCCTCCATGACTCTGAGGGGTAAAAGGTAGTTAAACTGATCTTTCTCCTAAAGGTAGGGGGGTTATTTTTAATCTTTTACATAAAGTTTAGTAGTTTTGAATGGCTGTCAAATGTTCCCTGTACTTGGGCAGAAGGCATCAGCTCAATAAGAAAAATGGATACATTACAAATGTGTTTTCAAATTTGCATTTCCACTTACAGTGAAATATTTCATAATCATTGGAACTCAGGATAATCTAGAATGCATGGCCTATGTCAGCCTAACTACTGTCATCTAGAACAGAGATTTACCTTTATAATGCATGCATATCATGAATTTTAATCATGTCTGAATAGTCACACTGATGCTTTCTTGCCTTTGCTGTTTAGAGTATCTAAAAAGCAGCCTGTGGAATTAAGCAGATATATTGTCCTAAAATTTGTACTTAGAGTTCACTTGAACAAACAGTTTTGATTCCTTTATATTTTTTGTGTGTGTGTGTGTAGAAGTACTGGGGTGGGGGCCAGAGGTGCAGAGTGGTTAGAGGATTCACCAGAGACAGAGTATGAAACTGAGCAGGCAGACTGACTGAGATATACTGCTGTAGGGGAGCAGTGGAAGAGACAGGAGAGGTCTGCTGTGAGTGTGTCGAATGTGTGTTACCTCTCTGGCAGGGGTTGGAACTCAGGCCTCTGGGGTGATAGCACTAAAACTTAATATGTAGGCCACCAGGGAGGTCCACAGTTCTGACTCTTTCAAAGGTATGTTGAAACATTTTAACCTGAGGATGATACAATAGTGATTATGCACTCCTATTTTAAATTTGCATTAACTTTTAAGGAAATGTATGGTCAGTGTTTGACTGATGCCACCATATATGCTAAAATTAAATAGGATAAAATTATACTCAGCATTTGTGAGGCAGTAATGTAGAGATGGTGTGTTTTTCTATAGTGACAACCAAGATTTGAAATGTTGGGTGGTTATTTGTGCCATCACCATAGACAGATATTAATGATGACACTCATTTTGTTAATGTATAAATTGAGACAAAATAAATAATTTTCACAAAGATATGTCAACAGTGGTTCAAGATTTCCATGGAGGCAGTTTTCCTCTCAAGTCTGTTATCTCAGTTGTTTGCTGTACTGCCTCTTGCATGGACAGATCTCTTAACTTAGCAATTTAATAATATAATTATTCTTTCTAATGGGACAGTGTTGTTCAGTGAGGCCTCAAAAGGACATTGCAAAGAAAGACTTCTTGCTCTATTTTAAGTGATAATGTTGTTAAGCTATCCCATCCACCCATAATAAGTAGTGATTTTTTTTTCAAGAGCATAGAATACTTACTTCATCAAAAGGCGCTGTTAAGAAAATCACCTTCAGTAGACTTTTATTATTATATGTTACACTGTGATATTTACTGCTACCTATATTACTTAGAAAAGTATTTAATTTTGATATATATCTGTTGTGATTCTAAAAATATATGTAGTTGGCAATTGTCTTCATCAATAAAAATTATTTTACTAAAAAAAAAAAAAAACACCTTGCCAAACTGCTACCCTGTATTAATTTATTGACTACACTAAGCATTATTGCAGTAAATTTGATTGGTTATATAAACATATTCAAAGTCTAGGCTATTAAATGGAGTGCTGTAATATGAGGAATTGCAACTGCCATCTGTGATGGTAAACCATAAAAAAAGAAAATTGAAGTTGTTTTTTCTAGCATACATAATTCACATTTCTACCTTCTAAGAATAATGGAAATTATGTAGAACAAATAAAATCTAGTTTTCTAAATAATTTATCATTACATTGAGAAGAAAGCAACTTTATATAACTTACACCAGTATTGATAAGTATTTTACACCTACAAACTCTGTGCAAATTTTAGCAGCAAAAATAATGAAATAAGGATATTTATAAAGCTGTGATCAATCAGTTGAAATCATAGTTTATGAAGAAAGCAAGCTGTTCATTGGTATTTAAAATTTGTGAACAAATGTTAATTACTATCCAAGGTGCCAGATTTTCTACTTTCATTAATTACTAATAAATTATACATCCATATAAAGTTCACTTTCCCCAACTGAACGAGGTAATAAAATATTAAACTTACTAAGTTGTATAGTCCTGGATGCAAAATAAAATGATAAAATTTGTTTATAGTTAGAAACTGGTAAAGAATGCAAGCCATATTTTTTTATTGAATGGAAAAACAGTTATTTTGTAATTTAGATGAATTATTTTCTAAAGCTCCAAATAGAAAAAATACCCTCTACATGATATTTCTTAGTAAGGACTTTTTGTTATTTTGATAAGTGATAAGTAACCTCCAAGAAAAACTATCAGTAGATATCATTTGGTTAGAGCTGTTACCACTGATCTATATTTCTATTATAAATTTCTAAGCAGTTGATTATTGTGCCTAATATTGCCAATAATTTCTACTGTGATATTTTATATGCATATGTATTTGTAAAATAAATTCATGTTTTTTAATAATTCTTAATGCTTCACTCCTACACCATTCAAGAACCCCTTATTAAATTTCAAGTAACTTTTGGGTCGCTTTGTTTCTTAGTTTATTCAGTAATTAAGCTGACTTAACTGAACCAAAACAGAGGCTTATGCCAAGTATATAAATCCTTTTTCTCTTATGAACACTAGGTATTTATCTATTGGAAAAGTTAACATTAGATACTTAATTGTTAAATAATACTCTTCAGTTATTAGGTAATCCTTGCTTTTAGTTTCTTCTTGCACAAGAAGAAATACTCCTGTAGATTATATTATCGGCAAAAGGGTATGTTGTCTCCTTACTACTTAAAAAAAAATAAAATAGAAAATGATTGCTCCTATTGCCAAACTAGAAATGAAGAACAGAGGTTCTCAATTTTGCTTCTCTTCTGTGCCCAGATCTGAAACCCAACTTCTCTATTTTGAATAACTATTCCATTGATTCCTATTTTATTTTGAACATGTGATAAGAACCTAAGACCATTAATACAGGAAAAAAGAGGATATTGACATTTGTGATATAAACTAAATTCCAGATATATTTTGCTGAAAATATTCTGGAACTGGAAACTGAGAAAGAGAATCAACTTTTGTTGTAAAAAGATAACAGACGTGTGGTAGGTCTTCTTGCTTCTGTTTTGTTGACAAAGTACTTTTAAGTAACCTACTCAAGTCCTCTTCAAATAATTTATGAAACTGATATTTAGGAGTATGTCCATCTAAATGCAATATGGATGTGCCTTGTTATTTGAAAGACTGCCATCAAGCTTGCCATATATGTTCATGGCCAGATAATATATATAGCAAGGGAATAAAACTAAAAGTGGGAATGCAGCCACTGAAATTGTATAAATGTTTTCAGTTACGATAGATTTACATGATGTTACAACTATATACTTACACCATTGCAAGTAAATGTGTATGGTGGGAATCAGTAGAGGCAAACTAATGAAGTCAGTATTTCTAGCCTCAAAGTATTTAAGTGAAAGATATCTAAGAAAAATATCATTGCATCAAACATTTAATAGTAAAGTGATAGTTTTAGTAACATAGTTATGAAGTGAGAATATTAACATTTGGTAAGATTTATGTTTATTAATGATTAAATGATTTGATGTAATAAATACAGTTATATCAATCTTTATTGATGTGTTCATCTATTTGTCCCTTTGTTTTTTAGGAAGCATTGCCATCATTGTGCCTCTCGTCCTCTTGGTGACTTTGATAACCACCTTAGTAATTGGCTTAGTGCTTTGTAAAAGAAAAAGAAGGTAATTGCCTGGTTCTTAGACTAATAGTAAATAAAGCACATAAATTTCTTAAAACATGATTTTGTTGTTTAACTACAAAATCCTATGTTTTTCAACTATTTAATCTCTGTATTTCATTTTAAGTAATTATACTTCATACAACCCTTCACTATGTTATGTTGAAGGAATGGCTCCATACATGTAATCTGACATATCTAACAGGGAGTCACATTGATTAAAATGTCAGTGAATTTTATATTTGTTGTAGCTTTTCATTGAAATAAAAAAGTCTCTGAAAAATATTATATATTAATATGTGGATTTGTAATGTCAGTACAATGATACTGAATATGCACTGTATGTGACAAACTGCATTTCATTCACAAACTGTGTATTTTATTATTATCTGTTATTGGAATTTTATACAATTATAAAGATTAAAAGGATTGGGCTGTGAAGGGTTATTATATAAAAACAAAGATTTTATGAGTTCTTTTTAAATTATGTAAAAAGGAATTTAGCAAAATGACTTAGGGATTGAAATTATTTCAGAGTTTATCACAGACTTGTTTGGGGTGGTTTTCATAAAAATGGGGGAAAGTATAATTTAAAAAGATAATTGATAAGTGACTATTCAGTTTCAACTATTCAGAAGGAATATGTTCAGAGTATTTTTTTATTTTTAAATCTAAATAACTGAGAAAATAGCTTACCATATGAACACATTATTGTTCCTCTGTGACTCAATAAGTATACTTTATTTCTAACTTACTTTGAACTTTCCTTCAGTTACATTTACATAAAACAGTAAATCTACCTATATGACAGTTCCCTATATATAAAGTTAATATTTCAACTACTCACACTTTTGTTAATATTCACATATTCTAGGACAAAAACTATTAGAAGACAACCTATTATCAATGGAGGAATAAATGTAGAAATTGGCAATCCATCTTATAACATGTATGAAGTGGATCATGATCACAACGATGGAAGTCTTTTAGATGCTGGTTTTATGGTAGATCCAACAAAGGTAATATGTTTTAAATTGACAGAGAGTCAACACTAACATTCTTAAATTGTTTCTCTATAGTGTAGTTCTAAGTTTCATCATGTATTTCTTCTATCAAAGTTATAATGAACTTTAGGATGCATTGAATATTATAACCCCTTCTAAAGAAAAAATAAACTTATGGACTACATTTCACTGGAAGCATAAAGTTAATATAACATGTCTTAAAGAAATTTACTTATTCACTTAGTTTATAAGCATATACTTTAGAAAAATAATAGATTATTCAGATTTGTTGGTGTTACCACATCTAAATATACAAGTTAATGTAAAAATATTGTCTGATTTTTTAATAATATTGAGTACAGTACTTCATTACCAAATTATACATTATTTCTTTGAAGTCCAGCTAATCTATATTTTTTAATTTGTTTATAAACAAATCATGTTTCAGAAATATATTTTTGCTATCATTTCCCTATCGATATGAAGCTAGTCATAGGTACATATAGCTTGGAAACCTAGCCTGTGTTTTTTTAAGTTCTTAAAACTTTTTGTACAGCTTAGCACCTTTTAAAAATATTGATGAATGATCCAATCATCCAGGTAAATTAAATTTATAATGATTTTCTTTCACTGCATTATCTGAATATTTTACATGAATTAGAGAATATTTTATATGAATTAAGAGCATCAACTTGCTATTATGGAATTATTTTTCTTAGTTTACCCATTCATATTCTGAATAACTATCAATTTTCTAACATATCAGTGATGATGTATTCAAAATGCACATTTATACTATAAATAATTACAATGACCAATCTATTCCCAAATGGTTTTTTGCTCTACTATGCTAAAAGAAATTGAAATTGGTCACTGGACCAATTGAAATTGGTCACTATGTCCAATCTAGTTCTGGACTCATGGATAGACTTTCTATGCCCAAAATTAATAGTCAAGTGTTCATTTCTCATCATTATTGAGTAGATAACTTTTTTAACTATCAAATAGAAAAGATATTGTAATGATTTTTCCCTTAGAAATATTAATTACTACTCTTTATTCAACACTTTTACATTTGAATTTGTTCGTGAAATAAATCCTGACAATTTAAGTTTCAGTATTTTTCAACTTGACTTTGAAAGATGATATATATATATATATAGTACAATTTGATAATTTATGAATTATAAAGATATCTTAAATATTAGACTTCTTAGGGTCTTTGATTTTTCTTAGTTATAAAAATATAGTATATGCAAGTATAATAGGAACTGATAAAGATATTTTCATAAGAGAGTTATTATTTCCTTATCAGTTTTATTTCTAGTGGTAGAGTTAAGCCAATTTTAGGCACTAAATGATCGTAATGATTGTAACTTTTTAGTATTCCATTTAAAATTTTCCACATTTACCTTAGGAAAATAAAACTATGCTTCACTGCCCCTTCATTTATTTTTAATGTACTTAGCATATAACATGCAATAAATATTTATATACCAATTTGCTGACTGATTGACCAAAATTACATTAAATGTGACTTAGATAACTGATTGTAGCAGACTCCTAATGTTGGAAATGTAAATACGAATTGTTACCTAAGAAGTGAGTAAAGAAAGCACAGTTAGTCCAAATAGGTATAGACAATTTTGAAAAGCAGACAACACTGGAGCAACGTTAACAATGAAATGTTTTTCATTGAATATTTATTGTGTTACAGTGGTTTGATATATTCATGATGTCATCAAAAATAAACTGCATTATTCATAAAGAATATTTTCATAAAGCAGCCATTTTCATTATGTATCAAATGGATAAAATTCTATTTCAATGACCTATAAAATTCTGTTTCAATGACCTATAATCATGTTTTGAAATAATGAATTAATTAAAACAATTTACTTATGGAGGCAATCAAAAAATTGAAAGTTTGAAGGGCCTCCATGGTGGTGCATTGGTTGAGCGCTGGGCTGCGAAGCTGCCCACAGCCTGTGCAGCGCTGATTTGATCCCCGGCTGCCAACGGGGGTCCCACATGGCACGCAGACCTCTCCTGCCTCGCCCGCTGCTCCCCTCAGCAGTGTATTTCATAGGTCTGCCTGTTCTGTTCAATGCTCTGGCTCTGGTGAATTCTCTCACCCTCCCGCACGTCTGACTGCACCCAGTGCTTGTATAAATAAATAAATCTTAAAAAAAAAAAGAAAGTTTGAAAATGAGAAATTAGTCTTTATTGGTTTTATCCCCAAATTCATGTGAATTCTTACTTAGATTGTTTTCAACATCATCTAAATCCAACCTTTATGGGGGAAAATAAAGAGGCAATAACCAGTTGAATTTACATTTACAAGATTTTCTTGAGACCCATACCCTTATCCCAAACATTCATTATTAATAGTCGATAATTAATATTTAAAATATGTATATTTGAGTTTTAATATTAATTAATTAAATATTAAGGTTTTAATGTTCAAGTTTTCATCTAGGCTTTTTATTCTAATATGTCACTAAAATATGCTGTGATGAATATGAGTTTACCAGGTTGGCAAATTCTCTCTCTAGATCAAAGAAAGTCTAAAGTGATTGTCCTGCATAGAAACTTAGTGAATCAATTTAAGTATAAATTAATCTGTTCTAAACTAGAAAGTCAGGTTTGTTAAAATCACAGTTAAATTTGTTTTGATGTAGCATATTTAATTTTCCCCCTAAAAATACAGAGACAACAGAAATTTGTATGTCCATGTAGACTATTGTCAGAACTTTTCAGAATTAAAAAAAAAAATTTAGTTGGGGAGGTTGGTGAATTTTTCTAAGAAATGTAAGCATGCCTATCAGTAAGCTGGACTTCACAGAAATGTGTACCTATGAAGCACAGATTCAAAATATTAATGGTTCTTCCTTAATTTATTAAGGCTTCCATGAAGGTACTTTTCATGCCCCAGGGATAAAGCATTTTTTATGTCTATGATATATGAGCTATGCAAATGAAAATAATTATTTGATGTTAGATCAGAAACTAAAATTCTCTGTTTATATACAGGCGAGGTATATAGGGGGAGGGTCCGGTGCTTTCAAGCTTCCACATACAGCGCCACCCATCTACCTAAACTCTGACTTGAAAGGACCACTGACCGCTGGGGTGAGAGAAGAAAAGTCATTATTCCATGTCCATTCCATCCCAGAACCCCTCACAATCCAAGATGATTATGAGATATAGTTAGGGGCTTGCCCCTAAATGAGTTTTTATTTAGTAAGAGATTTTAAAACAGCCTTAAAATTGGGGGCCTATGTTATATGTCCTGCCTATGCAGATTATATGTAAAACATGCCATCATTTTAGGCATGCTATTAAGTAAAAATATCTCTTCTTATGAATTTGAACATTAGAATTTATTATTCTTGGAAATCTCTAGCCCAAAATTTAAAATGTACAATTTAAAATTTAAATTTGCATTTGTTTGTATTAATTTCCTATTAAGATGTTTTATGTTATATTTCTAAATTTGATGACCACTTTAATAATATAGTACAAGATGTGGCATCATATATACAATTTAGGAATGGTCTAATGAAATCATTCTTAAGAATTTTTTAATTAATAACTAGTTTCTAGAGAAAGGGTTTAAGTCTAAAGTTGCATGGCTCACAATAGATAGAAGAGACAAAAATTAAAGATATCAAGATTTCTAGGAATGACTATTTTCTCCCTTGTTTTTCATTCTCATTTTTATCATGTTTGTCTCATTTGCATGACATGGAGTTTATACTGTTTCTCTGTTGTAGCTAAGATTTAATGTTCTGCTTGGAAAGAAAATGAAATAAACCACAATTAGGAACAGTATCTCGGGTTGAGTTGCAATTAGTAAGAAATGAACATTGTATATGATATTCAATTGTAAAAGATCTCTTCTGTAAATGTCAGTTCTAATACAAAACCTGTCTAAGTATACATGAATTTAATAAGATAGCTGTGTCCTTCATGATTCCTTGGAAGAGTCAAAATTATTTGCATTGATCAGTATATAGAAGTTGTTTGAATCAAAAATATGTTCAGGTCTTCCCAATAATATATTTTACTTTCATTTATTTTATTTTTTATTTTAAATTCATACTGAAAAATTAAATGACTTTCTATAAACATATCTTATCTATATATTCCAATGAGTGAAAAACATATGTACTAGAAATAAGACCATGTGTTTTAGTGTTTTATGCTTTTAAATAAATTCTCAGTGAACACAGTTTTCATGAGGATCTCTTCCAAATTTAAGATTCTGTCAAAGCTACTTTTATTTTATTTTTTTAAATAATAAATTTTATTTTTATATTCCCCATACAATTGCAACCCCCCCATTTTGACCCCAATCCCTCCCCTCCCACCCCCCACCCCCTCAAAACTACTTTTAGATTCACAAGGTACCTGAAAAACATACAATTATATTTTTCTCTAATACCATGTTAAAGTCAACTATAAGTCTGTAAACAGAATTTCAATTACATTTAAATATTTACTATTAATAAAATGTATTGCAAATAAATGAAAGCATTAAAAGATATACATACTAAAAATAACTCATTATGTGGTGAAATGGATAATAAAATCATATTTTTTTCCCTTCAGTCAACAAATTACTCCAATCCGGTGTATGCAAAATTATACATGGATGGACAAAACTGTCGAAACTCCTTAGGAAGTGTTGATGAAAGGAAAGAACTGCTTCCAAAGAAAATAGAAATTGGGATAAGAGAGACAGTGGCTTAATCAATGATAACTTTTATATGCTGTATAAATGTATAAAATATAAGTATTACTTTTGTATGTTCCAACAGTATTATACTTGTTTTGGCATCAGCATTACCTCTTTCTTTATATTTTCCCTGGTAAATTGTTTTCTGTTTTTTTTATTTTTTGCTGATGACTATTGATTGACCATTTGTATGGTATTTTTATGAATAAGAACTGCACTACAGTACAATTTACAACAATGCTGCTGATATGACACACCTTTGAATTTGTTAAAATTAAAAATAACATATTCCTTTATAGTGTGAATATGAGCGATCTATTTTATATGAACTTTTTGAGTTCTAACTTAATCAACAAAGAGGATCTCTGCACTTTTTCTGTATTTGGACTGAAGCTATAATACAATCATTTTCCTTTTCTGGTTAATCTGATGGAAGATGATGGAATGGTCAACTCTCTTCTTAGTGCCCATTAAGATTGATTCGGACTGCTGAAAATATATAGGCCTCACAAGTTCAGCATCACCCGCTTTAAATTAGTCTTAGATTGCCAAGTGATAGATGAGAATTTTGAGGAAAATCTTTTAAAAATACATAAAATTAATAATTTGCATGAACACATATGATTACATTTTCCAAAATTTAGTGGATTCTATGTGATATACTAAATGTATACACCCTGTAAGCAATAGTTATATTTAGGTGGTAGAACATAGCAAAAATATAACCAAAGTGGAACATCGCCACTTGCTATGGGATAAGACCTTTTGTTTCCCTTAGTCGTGAGGTAAAAGAGTGAGCCTAGAGCACAATGGGGCATTGGGTAATGATGTCTTAGGAACTTCTTCCCTGTCATTTGCATTTTGTGGAAGGTTAACTGAACCCCTCACCACACAGAACACGAAAGAAAAAGATAAAAGCACACAATGTGATGGTAGACTTTCAATTGTGTGAATGCATTCTCTCTGCTCGTTCAAAAGGAAGAGGCAAAAGAACCATCATGGTGTAGAGTAATGGTAAATATTTTTGTCGTATATAATATGACTAATCCAATATTTGCCCTATCCAAAATATCTTCTTAAAGGGCTTCCCAAATGATAGAAGAACAATTATCTGACCCTTAATCAAAGATGGAGAGTATACATACTGACCAGTAACTCTGTTACTCTGGTTTCTTTTGGTTATGCAAAACCATGGGCCCCATCTGCTTTTTGTTTGTTTTCAAATTTTGATTGAAACAAGTGCGATTTATTTAAGTTGTATAAAAAAGAATAGCATTTTTATACAAATATCTTTAAAGGCACAAAAAGATTTATTCACAAGGTATGGAGGGCTTTTTGCTCCTCTGATAGACATGACTGACTTTTAGCTGTCATAATGTATTAACATAACAGATGAAATATGTTTGTGGTTGCTCTTTATCCCTTTGTACAAGCATTAAAAAACTGCTGTTTTATAAAGAGACTTTTTGTTGTACTATGTGCATGCATACTACCTATTTCTAAACTTTGCCATATTGAGGCCTTTATAAACTATTGATTTATGTAATACTAGTGCAATTTTGCTTGAACAATGTTATGCATATCATAAACTTTTTCAGGTTCTTGTTTAAGTACATTTTTTAAATTGAACAGTATTTTTCATTTTGGTTATAATAGTCATTTTGCCTATGTTTCTACAATGAAGTGTTAAATACTTTATAAAAAACTGTTGACTGACTTATTTAAATGAAATTCTACATATTTAAGAGCTTGTGTTGGATAGTTTTTAAAAATAAGAAAATTCCTTCCATTATATAGTTTAATATTCCTAGAAAACTATTTTGGAGAACATGAGACATAATTTGTGTTATATCCTTAGAGCACAATTCTTAGGTAGGATGGGTTTGGTGGCATCATTTTTCCAAGCACAAAAGAGCAAGCATTCTCTGTTCTTGAAGCAGAAATATTTTCCTTACTTTTCCTCTCCCCTTCCTTGATCTGCACATCATAGATTCCATATTACAAGAGGAAGATAAGTTAAATACACAGACAGTAGTTTTTGTAGATGCATTAATATAAGCCAACATTCTTCCTGTTCCTTCTCATACACAAAAAGTATACTTTATCTCAGACTCTACATTGTTTTGTAAGTGGAAAGTTTATATATATATATGTGTGTGTGTGTGTGTATTTAGAGGATCAAATTAGAGACTAAATGTAAGTAGATTTGACTTACTGGAGCTATCGTTAAGTTATATTTTCTGAAGGGAACTTTTTATATTAGAGCTTTATTAATTTAATGCATTATTGCTTGAAAGAAGCAAAATCCACAGGTTCAAAATCTTGGTACAAATAATAGTATAAATGTCTAACAAATCATATATGATATATAACCTACCATCTAACACTCAGGGTCTGACATTAATTACTTATTTTTCTCATGAGGACACTGGTGAAAATCAGAGGCAAAAAGGCTCAAGATATGCTTTCTCACCCTTAGGAGCTGTCTACATTTTTATGGTCCTTATTTTTTCATTATACTTCATCATTCCATGCTGTCTCATTCAAGGCCACATCAAAGTCCAGTAGTCTTCCTATTTTCAGTGCCTCCATATTGTCTATCCCAAAGGTATTTGTTCTCAATTACTTAAAATTGACAATCTCTATCATAGTTCTCTTTCCACTTCAGTTTTCTTTTGTAAAAAACGTTTAAATGCTAGAAATTCAGCTGAATAATCCTCAAGAATGGCCATCGTCTATAAATACAATTACCAAATACTTCATAAAATACTCCTTCAAGTTATGATAGGAAATATTGTATAAAAAATAAACACTTCTTGGAAACTCTTTTTTCCTACCCCAATGGTTTTTCATCCCAAACAGGATCTTCACATTTTAGCCTGGGTAATTCTTGGTTGACCTGGAGAGGATAGGACATTTACCAAGCTCCCTGTCCTCTATCCATTAGCTGCATCAAGCACCACTCAAAGTTGCAACAATCTGAATGTCTACAGCATACCTAAATGGCTTCTGGAGAATTAAATTGCTCTTGTTAAGATCTATTGCTATGTTGTCTCCTACTAAATGACTTTCAGATGAAACAGCTGATTTCAGAGAGTGTGATGTGAAGAATCCTCATTATCAAAATCATGGTATTCCCAAATTTTGATTTTAATCTGTTAATGCTGATGAGGCTTGAGTTATAGTTCTAGAATTTTGGTCTTTATTAAGTGCCTATGTAGTTAAAAGAAAAAAAGTCATTAGTAGGCAAAAAAGTTCACTTCCAAGCATGTACGGTTTTGCATATCAAACAATTTTCATTTATGTAAATATGTTTTATTTGTGGCTATTTTGATGGCATTGATAATTATGTTTATTTTGTTTTGCATTTGATTATATGCTTGTTTTGTTGATTCTTGAAATTTAAGCTTGCACTTGTCTTCTAGGCACACTGCTTTCCATTTTTATGATGATTCAGATATGTTGAAGCTCATTACTCAAAGCGTGTTATGGTTATTATAAATGAGTTGTATTTTGCAGATCCCTTAGAGGAAAAATTGGTATAAGTAATGAAGGAAATCGAAGAAAAAAACTATTGCTTATTTTCTGCTATTTTCTCTCATCTCTATCTTTAAACTCGTTACTCTGAATGCAAATGTTCCTCTCAATTTCATCTTCCTACAAATTCATCTCCTTCATGTAGTTCTACTAAAAAGAGTGACATAGAAGAGGATTAGAATTCAGCTCAGTTCACAGTTAATCAAAATTTAGCTAACCGCTTTCCAAAAGCAGGAATTCTTCACCCTAGCATTAATGTAACTTTAGTTTATTTAAGGATAACTTTTTCAGTATTAAATGACACACTTGAATTTAATGTAGATCATCCTTTACTAGAGTAGGAATGTTTGTCTTGTAAATTTTAAGAGAAACTCAAGCACTCCAAAGTAAATTAGCATTAAAATATTTTATTACTGTATTTTGAATGTGAAAAAAAAGACCCCAAAATGGCTTATTTTTTATTTTATTGTCAAATCCATTCAGAAGCATTTATTTTCCAAATAGCATTTAGTTTCTGTATAGGGAATATGTGCTTTATACTATGTCATGTGCATATCCAATCTAAAAAAAAAAAAAAAAAATTGAGTTCTCTGGTTTAACTTTTCTCTAGTAAGATATTATACATAAGGGACTGAAGTTTATTCTAAAAAATAGTTTCTAATGAATCCCATCACTTTTTATATCCAAAGTGATCAAAAATCAAATGAAAAATTGGTACCAAAGACAGTCTGTTTGATAATCTTATACTTAGAATGTGTTCTTTCTTTCTGATAGTTTGCCCCTTTTTCATGGGGTTTGTAAATTATTGGTGAAATTAAGCAGTGCACATGGTACTTTAGTCATTTGTTCACTACAAGATTTTTTTTAATTTATTTATGCATACAAGAACTGGGGTACAGGCCAGAGGTGTGGGGGGTGAGAGGATCACCAGAGACAGAGTGAGGAACAGAACAGGCAGACTGACTGAAATACCCTGCTGTGGGGAACCATGGGAGAGACAGGAGAGGTCTGCTGTGCCATGTGAGTAGCTCCTTGACTGGAGATCAAACTTGTGCTTCAGAGGTTGCTGATAGCTGCAGAGGTTGCATCTTTTTTTTTTTTTTTTTTAGATTTATTTATTTATTTATACAAGCACTGGGTACAGTCAGACGTGCGGGAGGCTGAGAGAATTCACCAGAGCCAGACCAGGGAGCAGAGCAGGCAGAAGGACCGAGGTACACTGCTGAGGGGAGCAGCGGGCAGCAGGAGAGGTCTGCGCGCCATGCGGGACCTGCCTCCGGTGGCCAGAGAGCTGCCGGCTCTGCAGAGGCTGCGGGCAGCTTCGCAACCCAGCGCTCAACCGCTGCGCCACCGCGAAGGCCCCCCATAGGTTGCATCTTAGCCTCTTGCACCATCAGGGAGGCTCACAAGATATTTTTTCATCTGTTGTTTCTTCTGCAGTTTTAATATATAGATTTTAAGTCATCTGACACTATTTGATTTCCAGCTTATTTATGGCATATTGGTTGGAGATCCATGATATAACTCTTCTAGTCTTTCAAAACAATATCGAAAGAAGTCTACATTTTCAGTGCCGATATAAGCAGTCCAGATCTAACTGCATAATATGTATTTTCCATCCATGGCTACTTGAATCTGTAAATGTTAAATCCGTATAGCATAATACAGGGTTGACTGTATATCATAATTACTATCATTGTACAACAGTTTGTTTGCATTAGAAAAAGTAAGATAAAACTTTTAAGAATGGCATTAAAAAATGTCAGTAATGAAAACCATACACATCTTATTCAGGATAGTAGTGTAAAAATGTATGTGATAAAAATGTTTTCAGGGCCTCCCCTGGTGGCGCAGCGGTTGAGCGCTGGGTTGCGAGGTTGCCTGCAGCCTCTGCAGCGCTAGTTCGATCCCCGGCCACCTGAGAGAGTCCCACCAAAAAAAAAAAAAAAAAAGACAAAGTTTTCACACAGGACATATTGTGATATATAGATGAGAATAAAAATTGCAGCTTGAAATACAAGGATGTTTATAGAGATACTTAAAAACAATATGAGTTTAAGTGTAGATTAATTAATGAGGTACATTTCTCAATGAACAATGTCAAATTTAAGTAGAAAATAAATGGACAATGAAATTTCAAACTGGAGTAACACTCATCACCACAGTCCACAAGTGTAAATGGTTATGTTTATGGCTATCTAAACCCACATTACACACATATTCTTTATATTTTAAAGATTTGTTTCTTATTTATACATACAAGAACTAGAGTGTGGGCCAGAGGTGCAAGGAGTGAGAGGATTCAGCTTAGACAGTCAGGAGCAGAACATGTAGATCTACTGAAATACACTGCTGAGGGGAGCAACAGGCAAGACAGGAGAGGTCGGGCTGTACCATGTGGGTCACCTCCCTAACCAGAGATCAGGGGTCAAACTCATGCTGCAGTGGCTGGGGATAGCTTGATAGCCCTGAGACATAACTCCTAAGACACCAGGGAGGCCTGACACACATTCTCACACGTTGGCTTTGATGTGCTATTGACTGTGAAGATGGCATTTTGTCCTTATTTTACTTAAAATTCAATCATGTGTAGCCTCCCTGACTCATTATCTCAGAAATCCCTGCTTTGATCCACAGTAGTATCCATAGTGGTAATTCCTAGTTTCTTACTCGTGAGACAAAATTTTCATATCTCTCCCCATTGTATCTCCTTTTCCTCTATCCAAAATGACACATACCAAATCAATATCCCTCTTTCACTATTTTGTCATAACCTATATTGCTGATTTTTTATTATAAAATATATCAACATTATAGAAAGTTTAGAAAATAAAGAAAAACTGCTAGTAAGTTAAAAAAAAACTATAGAGAAACAGTAATCGTCTTAGAATTTAAAATTAATTTTAATTGTTCTTTTAAAATATAACAGTAAAATATTTGGTTGTATGTATTTCTTGTACTTTAGGTTTATTTTTCTTCAGTTTATATATCCTAGTGGGTCTGTGCTAAAACTCAGTATGATCATTCCTAGTATGCTGTGTAAACTCTATGTTATTTGGTTTTATTTTCCTCTTTTGAATTGAAAGTCATTTAATGAGATTCACCATCTTCAGATTAAGTCTTATTTTTCTCCTCAGAGATGAAGAATTTAACATTTTTAGATTCCCCTCATATATACAACTCACATAGTCTTTGTTGTTAGCTTGTGGGGTTTTTATGATAATATTATACCAAACATTATTTTTAAAAGTTTTGCCTTCAATTATTTAGAGAAGTTTCAACTATTTTTCCATTTAATTTCTCTTTCTACAGCTCATTTTTTACTATGTGGTTTTTCTTTTGATAATTTATTTTCTGATTTTCTGTTTAATATCTTTATTTTGATTGAAGTCTTATTTTATTGGTATACTTCAGCAAATATACTTATAAAAACTTTATCTGTAGTGTATGTGCTGAGTTTTCACATATATACAAACATTTCCCTAATTAGCTGGGACTATTCCTTTACCTAGAGAATTAGGTTGATCATGCCTCATCGCTTTCTGGTATTCAGTGTGCTTAGGGAAATGTCTGAGACAAAGCACAATTTTATTTTTTTATAAAATTTCTCTGCAGACTTTAAAAACAAGTTAATTTTAATTAAAATATTTTTTGCCAAATCTATACACACCTTTTATAAATTGTGCCTACCTATTAAAATCTATTTTCAAGGAAGATTAGTTTTTTATCATGTCTTTATTATTTCTGTCCAAATAGTTTCATTTTAATACACAAAACATATACAGCTAAATATTTCTCTTTACCACATATACCATCTGAATAATGCTTCTACTTTTTCTATTCTTAAAGAGATTTTTCAAATTTTTGGCCTATGTTCATGATTTATTATTTTCCCTGCAGACTCAAATTTTTATGTGTGTATATGTAAGAGTGTATGTGTGTGCAAGTGTGAATGTGCCTCAGGGATGAGCCCTTTACATGACTTATTTTTCATTGTAATTTTTAATTTTCCCGCCTTATGTATTTTCTTATGGTTTTCTGCTGAAGTGGCATAGGAACCATTTTCCTTTTCAACCAATTTTTTTACAAGTTCTCACTTTGTTGCAATTCCGTAAATCTAGAGAATGAAGTTTTACTATTTTGTCCTACGAAATGTTAAAAAACATAATACAGATGTTTTTTATTAATTCACTCATGCTTATTTATAAAGAAAATGTTCCCATTCCATTCCTATATGGCAGATATGGTATACGATATTTGTATCCTTCTGCCATAAGTTCATGTCCTTAATTTTTTTTTTAGTTTTATAGGTCCTTGTCCATTTCTCCCTTATGTATCCTAGTTGGTCTTTGCTAGAACTCAGTATGATTATTCTCATTCTCATATGATATAGCTTGATACTTTTAAACAATGAAGTGCTTAAAATGTTACTATTCCTGTATTCCATGGTACAGGGATTTTTCCTGTGCTGCGCCATAACCTCCCATGAATTCAGGAGGAGAGTGCATTTCTTCAGTTCTGCAACACCCCTTCCTTTTTTGAAAACAATCTAGATATCTGGCCTGGTTTCTGAAAACACACTCTTTGAATGAGTATAGAAGCTTGGACAGCTTTGCCCACCTCCGATCCAAGGATATTGCCCCTTGATACAGAGAATTAGGGAATTCTGTGTTCCTTTATTACTATGCAAAGACTTAGTTTTGTCAGGGAAAATAATGGTAGAGTGTAAGTGGTCTTATTTGTTTTGCTATCTGCCTTTCATCTAATGGTTTATGTGTCATCCTGACTTAACAATACTTTTGTACCTTCCTAAGTGTTTTTAGAGAAAATGAGAAATGACTGAGTCATGGCTTCTTGTTAGATGCTTTAAAACTGCTAGTTTCCTCCTTATTTTTACTAAAACTCTTTGAACATCCTGGAGTATCGCTTACTCTCTCCTATCTATAGTCCGTGCTTTCATCCCTTAGAACCCACACACTGAGATTTGTGCTCTAGCTCAAAACTGAATGTTCCTTTAGATGTGCCTTGGACCGCCCCCACCCCTAGCTTCCCACCGCACCTCCTCACTTCCACTTTTCAATCTTTTTTTGCTAAGCTTTCTGTGTCATTTGGTTTTGAACAAGAGCAACCTAAAAATGCTTGGCCTCAGCTCCACTTACTCTCTTTCTAGACTCAATTTCTATTGCTGTCTTAATAAATTATGACACATTTAGCCATTTTAAACATTATTATCTCTGAGTTCTGAAGTTCAGAAGGTCAGATTGACTTAACTAGATTCTCTGCTTCTGGTTTCACAAGGGTGAGGTCTAGGTGTTGGCTGCCTAAGCTCTTATCAAAAGGCTATTAGGAGGATCTGCTCCTAAACTCCTTAAGTTGATGGCAAAATCTAATTCCTTGAAGTTGTAAGACTGAGGTTCCAGTTTCCTCTCTGAGTTAGCTAAAGTCCTTCTTTAACTTACACCCTCAAAAATGTGAAAAAGTTATTAATCTTCGTGTAGTTTCAAAATCTAAGCCATACACAGACCCAGAATCCAATAATTGAAAGTGAAATAAAATACCCTTGAGGTAGGATAATTATCGCTTCAATCTGTCCCCAAAGAATTGTGTGCTTATTATGAGACTTAACCTTGCAACATAGAAAGAAAATAATAATTTTTAATGGAATTGTTTCTAAATACATTCGAAGATCCACCCAAAAGTTATTCCCTGGTTCCTTAATGTACAATACAGGATACAAACACTGACTGTGTGAAGGAAAAGTGATTAAAATAAGTGAAAGCTCCTAAAACAATCTTTGACCAAAATAGTAAATCAAAAGAAAGAACCCATCCTTAGAGAAATTATAAAGATTAGTGCTAAATCAAAGTTTTATAGGATGAGGTACTGTTAGTGGTTCCCATCTTAAGCCATTTATCATAAAAAATAAATCATAAATAGCAGGTGACAATAAACTACTTTATCCCACTTGCATTACTTTGCCAGATACAACATATTTTGGGACTATACATATGTGTATATATGTGTATGTACATATATATACACATCACTATGGATTATGATATTTGGCTTGCAGCTATTGATTGGTAATCACATTCTTCTTAATCCTCATCAGAAGGGTCAGAATTTTCCTTTATGCATGAAGAAAGCAGTACAGATTCACTCTGACCTCAGGACAATATTCACCCTCTTTCAGGAACCCTGATCATCTTGCATTTTATAGAATCTCACATTGCCATGGGAGAGTCATATATTTAGTAAATATAAGGAAATAAAATACAAACTCTAAAGTAATAAAATGCTTATAGATTTATTTTTTTATTTTAAGATTATCAAAGCAAAATAAATTATGACACATTTGCAACTATTTTAGTGGAGCTGTAACTCCAGGCACGAGGTAAATTGTAGAACTGAATAAATTTTGCTTAATTGTTTAAATTTTAAATAATTATAAACAAAAGCATTTGGGGTATCCAGAATACTGCCTACATTCCATTTATTTTCTATGAAATCCTCAAACCTTGAATTATTTACCTTTCATTTTAATATAATATTTGTTCATATTCTATTAAACTATAATCACTTGCCTACAGATGTCTTTCCTGCCAGTTTAATGATTTTTCTTAAATAACACACTTTTATTCACCTTGAAGATTGCAACATTAACCATAAATCATTTGAAAAATTTGCCTCACCATTATTATTACTTGCAGCTCAATGCACATTCATATAAATGTATCTTTTTGGAGAGTAAAATGAACTCTGAATCCCATGCTTGTAAGTAGATGTAGAGACATATTTAAAATAAATGTCTTCAATGGACTCTGCAAGACAAGATCCTGACCCTTGATTCCAATTAATTAGTATAAAGATAAAAAATCTAAAGTCTTCCTCTTCAATTGATAGAAAATTAAAATGCATATACTGTAGAAGTCACTTGACTCTCAGTTACAATTAAATATGCAAGGTTATCAGAACATTGCAAAAGAAAAATGAAAGTAATCTTCCTCTGCTAGAGTGAACACATCAAGTATGGTTGTATGTGGGAAGGAAAGGTTTCATGTATCATAGCTGGCTGTGGATCATTCATTGCCCACAAGACAGTAGTAATAATAATGTCAAAGCTGATCCTAGGATTCCATCAGCTATAGTAGGCTGAAGGTTAAAACCTAGTCGACTGTTAAAATTGTTTGTGGACACCATCAAATATCAAGTAGAACAGTCAAAGAGAAAAACTAGCTGTCAAGATATTTCTGTTGCTCTAATGGTGTTGGGTTAATTTTGTCATAAAATTAATGATGCACTTAAAATGAAGAGATTTATGATATCTGCGAGCCCTTCTAATTGAGTTAACCCAACAGAGCAGCTTACAACTCATACAAGTCCAAAAAAGAATGATTAATAAGGTACCCAAATAGTATGCTCCCTCTTTGACTAGATTCTTCAAAAGGCTATTAAAATAATTACCTCATTTTTACTTCAATTATTGTCTTTTTAAACCAGAGTGTGTTTTTTTACTAAAATGAGTTTTTCATGAATTCTAAGCTCACTTGTTTTCTTATAATAACCTATGAATAAAGCCTTATTGAGCCTAGGAAGAAAATCTTACTATAAATATATATTGAAGACAGTGTCCTCACTTTCTATTTTTAAAATGTAGGATAATAGCTTTTTTTAGCATCACTACTTGAATTTGAAAGAGGTGTTCATGCATTAAGTCATATACAGAAGAGACATTGATAAAAAGGTTTACACCTAAAATGCCTAAAATCCTGCATATTTCAGTGGTATTATTATGACAGGGATGAGAACAACAGAGTACTCTGTTTCCCATGATGGCTATATCTGAGACAGGGATGACAGCTTGAAGATTGTAACAAGACCCGGTTAAAGGTGTGTCAATTCCTCTTTACAAAAATCATTTTTATGTAACTAAATTTATGATGTGCCAGTTCCCCAGTACAGGCCTTTTTTTTTTTTTTTTCCATTTTTTTGCCTCGCTATGTCCAATTCACTATGTGGCAAGTGGGAGGTGCCAAATTCAATTCATCTCTGGAGTAAGATTTCAACCAAAACGTTCAAATTTTTATAAATGGAACAACAGAAATATTGGCAAGTTGCATTTGATGTTTACACAGATAAGTACCCTGCATTCCAAACTGCATAAAAATATATGTGAGGGGCTTCCCTGGTGGCGTGGGGGTTAAAGGCACAGCACTATCAAGCTGTCCCCAGCCGCTGCAGCCCAAGTTTTGATTCCAGCCAGCCAGGGAGCTAACCTACATGTTGCAGCAGACCTCTCCTGTCTCCCCTGCTGCTCCACTCAGCAGTGTATTTCAGTCAGTCAGCCTGTTCTCCTCCCCATTATGTCTCTGTTTTATGCTCTCACCCCACCCTCACACCTCTGGCTTGCACCCCAGTTCTTGTATGTATAAATAAATAAGTCTTTAAAAAATATGAAGGATATTAGTCTAGACCATTATAATTGAACAGGGCTCACTTATAAAATCAGTATCATCTGCTTACATGAACAAAGCCCTTCTTTCTCTCTTTGAATTACCAGATCAGGTACTATATTTAGTACTATATTACTATATAGTACTATATTTAGTACTATATTACTAATTAGTACTATAGTACTAATTCAGTAATATAGTACTAAATATAGTACTAATATAGTACTATATTTAGTACTATATTACTATATAGTACTATATTTAGTACCATATTACTAAATTACCAGATCAGGTACTATAATTAATAAAAACAACTTGTGATTAATAGAATCTTTTTTTTAAAAGTGCTATCTATAGGGAATGAATCTTAAATTGAGTGTTTATCTTTTTGTTTATTGTATTAACATGTATTTCTGACATATGTTTTTATTGAATTTAAAATTGCTTTGGTTCACCTTTGTTTAAGGGTGAAATCATGGATGTAAAATCAAGGATTCTTTGACATTCTAGTCTTACCTCTGATGCTGATAGTGAAGCACCTGGGAAACAAACATGGCCATTGCCTATCCTAAAATCAAGTCCAGTCTATCAGATCTGTGCTCAAAAAGCACACCAAAATGCACTGGTAGTGATTTTAGTCCCCTTTCAGTACAAGATTTTGTCTATAAAAACTCCCGTTGTAACTCATTTCATAGCTTTCTTCTTATTAGTTGAGGTAACATCTATATTAACTTTGTGTTACCATGTAAGCTTTTTGAGACTTGATGTTCAAAACTTGAGAAAGCATGTCCAATGCACCTAATTCATCTCCTTGAAATGAAATGAAGATGACAACAGTTTCCAAAAGAGATATTGCAACAGGGTGGTCCCCAGGAAAGGGGGAGGTTCCCTGCCCTTGGGTGGGGCAGGGAACCTCCCCCTTTCCTGGGGACCACCCTGTTGCAATATCAATTTCTTAAGATTTATTCAGGCAGTTATGTGTGATGAGGCACTATTCCTCTTTTCTCAAGGAAGACCTATGTTGAAAAATTCTATTTTTATTATAGGCTATTCTGAAATTTCTTACAATATATTTCTGATGAAGTTTATAAAATACTTATTGATTATAAATCACTTCAGTTGTTATATTTTCTTAAAAGATATCTAAAAGGGAATAAGCATTTATTTGGTTTAGAAGAAGGCTAATATATTCCACAATAATTCCACATTGAAATTAAAATCACAGATATTGGCAGTTTTTTAGGCAAATTAAATTCTGATGTATCACTGAAAATATTTTATTCCCTGGATAAAATATTTATATGTAAAAGGTGTGCTAGATTTATATTTATATATAAAAGATATGCTAGATAACCTGTACTGATGGTCAAATATGTGCAAATCTGATTGGATGGATAGGTGGATGAATGGATGGGTGGATAGGTAAATAATCCTTTCAGATATATACCTTTAATAAGTACAAAGTTTGTTTTCTGGGAATGCTGTGACTTAAGATTTCCTAGATTATGTATTTAAATAATATATATTTGATCACATCATAAAATTCAGAATTTTATTTTTACCCTGTGCAAATTACATAGATAGATAGATAGATAGATAGATAGATAGATAGATAGATAGATAAACAGACATCAGAGGAGGAAAGGTTAGAAAGTGTCAATGTCTATCAAATTGAACGATGACAGTTATACTGACAGCTATGCCTTCATTTCAGGTGAAATTTCACTTTTTCGAAATAATGTAAAAAGATATAATACTGATTCATATTAGCACTTGTAAATTTCACATCTTCGTCTGAGTATTTGCTTCCTACATCTCTCAATGTTCACACCTCTTCACTTTCTTTGCTTTCTACCCCACCATATTACATTCATCACAATGATGGACACTGAGACCTACTCTGTTAACTTTATTCAGGGATTATACCAATAATTTGTGGTAGTGTCTTTGTAGTTATACA
This sequence comes from Talpa occidentalis, assembly GCF_014898055.3. Lineage (NCBI taxonomy): Eukaryota > Metazoa > Chordata > Mammalia > Eulipotyphla > Talpidae > Talpa > Talpa occidentalis. Next base: position 76,292,500 of record NW_023603184.1, on the reverse strand, counting down.
ACACTCAGTCATATTATCTCCCTTCTGTGTTATTTCATTCTCTCTCTCAGGTTACTAATAGCAGATTCTCAAATAGCATCATTATATTCAACATAATTTTATTTACTATTGATGAGAGGAAAAAGCAGTCCCTGTCAACACTGAGCAAAATCACATTATTTGAGAACCTGGTTCATTTTATATCTTGTCATTTAAAGTTAGTTTCTAGAAACCTGTCTATGATGTGAAGTGAAGATTTTCTTATTTATATGAAGAATCTATGGAAAAGGGGAGACATTTCAATGCATGCTAGGTAAAGATTTTCTGAAGGTGAAGATGGGATTTGAGAACAAGAATGAATATTTGCAATATCTTTGAGTTTTAATAGTTTTGATTTACTCATTATTAATGTTACCGGTGGGTTCATAAATGTTAAATCACATAGTATGTTCGTGTAGTATGTTATCTTCATAACATAAAAATCTTTATCTCCAACAGAGAGTTCCTATAAAATGATTACTTATTAGATGAATCTGGCCAGAAACAGGCATTTGCACCACCATCTCATCCCATCCAGTTCATGGCTCTAGAAATGCTTGACCAAGGTCTACTGATAGCTGGAGGCTTTCATTAATGATAACTCTTGTAGAATATACACGTTGTCGGGCCTCCCCGGTGGCACAGCGGTTGAGAGCTGGGTTGCAAAGCTGCCGGCTGCCTCTTCAGCACCGGTTTTATCCCCAGCCACCGGCGAGGGTCCCACATGGCGCGCAGACCTCTCCTGCCGCCCACTGCTCCCCTCAACAGTGTATTTCGTCAGTCTGCCTGTGTTTTGTTGCCCGCTCTGGCTCTGGTGAATTCTCTCACCCTCCCGTGCTTCTGACTGTACCCAGTACTTGTATAAATAAATAAATAAATCTTAAAAAAAAAAGAATATACACGTTGTTGCAAATGCCAGAATTTCAGCTTTTTTTATAGATTTAGTATTCCATCACATTTATACAATCATCTTTAGATTGATATTAGGCTGTTTTCAGCTCTTGGTTATTGTAAACAATGTTGTAATAAATGTGAGGGTGCAGTTATCTCTTGGATTAGGGTTTATATATTTTTCTGGTAAATACTCAGAAGTGGAAAAAATGGTTTTGATATAATTTCTATTTTTAATGTTTTGAGGAATCTCCATATTGCTCATAATGGTTGTACCAATTCATAATTCCACCAACAGTGTAAAAGAGTTCCCTTCTCTCCACATCCTCCATTGCTGTTTCTTGTCTTTTGGATTATAGCCATTCTCACAGGTATGAAGTGATATATCATTGTAGTTTTAATTTGCATTTCCCTAATTATGAGAGATGAGGAACATCTTTTTATGTGCCTATTGACCATCTGTGTGTCTTCTTTGAAGAAGTGTCTGTTTAGATCCTCTGCCCACTTTTTAACTCAGATTGTTTGATTTTTGTTGTTGAATTTTATGAGTTTGTTATATATTTTTAGATATTAATCACTAATGTATGAAGTACAAATATCTTCCCTAGTAAGTAGGGTGGCTTTTGTTTTGAAGTAGGGTTCTTTCACAGTTCAAAGTTTTTTAGATTAATGTAGTCACCTTTTTTTTTTTTTTATTTCTTTGCTGTTTGAGTTGAGTCCCCAAACACATCTCCAAGGTCAATGTCAAGGAACATTGACATTATGTTCTCTTATAAGTATTTTACAGTTTCAGGTCTTGTATCTAAGTCTTTAATGTATTTTAAATTAATTTGTTTGTGGTGTTGGTCGTCTTGTTTCATTCTTTTGCATGTGGCTGTCCAATTTTCCCAACACCCTTTATTGAAGAGACATTCCTTGCTCTGTTGCAAGCTCTTGACTCCCTTGTCATAAATTAGTTGCTCATATATTTGTGGTTTTATGTCTGGACTTTCAAATCTATTCAGTTGTTTTGTGTATCCATTTTTGCATCAAAATCATAGAGGCAAAACAGAATTTACATTTTGAGAAAGAAACACCAATGACTAAAATATGATCACTACACTTAATGATTTATACTTATTTATTTAATTAGATCATTATATAAATAAGTGAAATAATTCCTCCTATACTGTTCCTTGACTTCAATTTTTTGCACTGAATGTCATTAGCTACAGAACTTTTTTGTCAATCAAAACCACCATTGGTATCCCATGACTAGCACTGGATTTCCACAAGAGTTCTGTTTTTACTCAAGTCACAATATTGTGTTTTTATATTTTTCTCTTTAATTCTGATCAATTTTAACATATTTTTCCACAATTATTCCTTTTCCTCTAAGAACAGATATCCAAACTTAATTTTCCTGTTTCACTCAGGAAATTTCTTCCCCACTCAGGACTACAACCTTCTGTGCCACCTTTCATTCTCCTAGACATTATTATATACTCCCTAAAAACTTTACTTCCCTGTGCCTCTCTGATGGCACAGGGGTAAAAGACAGCACTATCAAGCTATCGCTAACCACTGTGGTCTGAGTTAGATTCCTGGCCAGGGAGCTAACCTACATGGCACTGCAGATGTCTCCTGCCTCACCAGCTGCTCCCCTCAGCAGTGTATTTCAGTAGATCTGCCTATTCTGCTCCCCACTCTGTCTCTGGTGAATCCTCGCACCCCCCGCACCTCTGGCTTATTCCCTAGTTCTTGTATGCATAAATAAATAAATCTTTAAAAAAAGACTTTACTTCCCCATTGACTCCCAATTACTTGAGTGTCCCCTTGAATTCTTTCTTCCATGCCCTGCCCACTAAATGAATGCCCTCAAAGTGACCATTTCCAGGAAGCAGGAAAGATTGGTAGCCTCATGGACCCTGTGCCTATACTATTCCATTTTGTAACTCAGACTCTTAAGGGTCCTCATATGCAAAACTATGGGAAAATTTCCCAAAAATACATATACACTTCTAGAATTAAATATCTGTAGGGTAAGGTAAAAGTATCCTGTTTTTCTGCCCTCCTCCATTAGGATAGATGAGGGAACCCTGTGTTCCTGAATGCATGCCTGATGGCGGGCACCTAAAGTGGGCACACCTGGGGTGAAAGACTGGACTTTTAAGAGCAGTGTCTCGGGGAAGCCAGCAGGGCTGAGAGAAAGAGAAGTTAAGAGAGTAGCAGAGCCATGAGAAGAGCAGAGAGAATGTGAGAAAAGGCCGGAGAGCCCAGAAAGAGTAAAGACTTGCTGGGGGCTGGGAGGCCTGCCAGCCTCCCGGCTCCCCTGGCACTCCTGCCTGCTGTGTACCTGGTAAATCCCAATAAAAGCCTGCAAAAGCCACTGAGGCCTCCAGGATTCTCTCACTCCTCCTTTACCTGGTCTGCTGGATCAGAAAACCTGTACTGTGGCCTATTCCTTCCCTTACAATATCCAAGAGGTAAGAAAAATATATTAAAAATGTATTGGCTATTGATTGCTGGATTGGATTAGACAACATTAATTTTAGATTCATCATCAAATGTTTTGTTTTTTTGGTCATTTTGAAAGTTTTCCCCTAACTACAATAAAGCAGTTGGCTCATTAAAAATTTAAACTCCCATCTCTCTGAACAACTCTAAGGAGTAAACAAGCCAATTAAAGTAATTCCCTCCACGCAACTGATATAAAAACCCTGGCGGAGAATCATCAGGGAGAGCAGGTCCAGCTGTGATAGTCAGGTTGCGCCAGGGAAGCTCTGTGAGAATCCTGAGCCCAGTCAGGGAAGTGATGTGGAAAGACTCCTCTTGTTTGGAGAAGTTGAAAAAAATAATTGAATTTGAGTGCTCCACATGGTAGCTCACATTCCTGTCAGTGTCACTTTATAATTTCTCCTGCAATTAGAGTGAGGGAGAAACAATGGCGTATGCATTCTGTGTCTAGGCCTCATGAGGTACTGCATATTCCTGCTTACTTTCTTTGCATCCTGTTCAGTGGCCATGTGAGAAACTGGTTGAATTTCATGAACAATGGGAGGACATATGGATAAAAGCTAAGTCACTAGCTGAGCCTCCTAGATCAGCTATCCTAACTGACAGAAGTTGAAAAGTCTATTCAGAATTGACAAGAACTACCCAGCTGAGTCTAATTCAAAATACACCATGCCATAGAATCATGAGCTAAATAGAGGGCTGTTAATTTTCAAGTCACAAAGTGTTAAGGTAGTTTGTTATTCAGAAAAAGTTCACTTATATGCCCAATGGCATCTAGGAAGGTCTAAAATTTGTGACTAGGGGCCTCCCTGGTGGTACAAGGGGTTAGGTATAGGCATTACGAAGCTGTTGGCAACTACTGCAGCACGAGTTCAATCCCCATCCGGGGAGGTGACCCACATGGCACAGCCGACCTCTCCTGTCTTGCCCGCTGCTCCCCTCAGCAGTGTATTTCAGTCAATTCACCTATTCTCCCCACTCTGTAGCTGGTGAATCCTCTCATCCCTCGCACCTCTGGCTTATGCCTCAGCTCTTGTATGCATAAATAAATAAATCTTTAAAAATAAAATTTGTGACTAGCTGCAAATTTGGGACAAGCTGGACACCTCCTGGCCAATGGCTATGTTTCCCTGTCACTAAAAGTGGCAGATTGTGGAAGACAGAAAATTAGGGCCTTTCCTTTTCTATCACATATTATGTAAGTAGAGATAGTTTCCATTTCAATTAGTGGTATCCCAGGTGTTTATTGTAGGGCAAGTGAAAAGTATCAGGCTTTTCTGCCTGCCCACCATTAGGATTGATGATGGATCCTTGTGATCCTGAATGCATGCGGACAGCTGGAGTAGGGTGTGGGCATGCGTAAGTGATTACACCTGGGCTAAAGCTGGGCTTATAAGAGTGGCATCATAGGGACGCCAGAAGAAACATAAGAACGGAGATCAGAGAAGCAGAGAGGGCATGAGAGAAGGCAGGAGAGCCCAGAAAGAGTGACTACTCTTGCTGGGGGCTGGGGGGCCTGCCAGCCTCCCTGCCCCCCAGCCCTTCTGCCTGCCATGTACCTGGTAAATCCCACTAAAACCCTGCAAAAGCCACCAAGGGCTCCAGGACTCTCTCTCCTTTACTCCATCTGTTCAAATCATAGAGAGCCTGTTCTGTGTCCTCCTGCTGCTACACTTACGCAGTCAGCATACGTGAGTATGTTATACTGGACAAACACACAAACACACAACAAACACACACAGTGTCCTATGTAGTTCAGGGTCATCTGCAATATTACTTCAATTAATAAATTACCTCCTTCATTGGTCACAACACAGTTGGAATTGAAATCTAATGTTTGCATATGTCTAAAAAATCAAAACATTATGGCTAAAAAAGTTAATGACTAAATGTCATCGGTGATTGATTCATGGAAATAAAAAGGAGAATGAGAAGATCCTGAAAATGGAAAGAATGTCTCTGGGGTGGGGGGGAAATGAGAGAAAAATATTCAAGACAGAAGGAATTACGTAAACCTGTGCACATTTACGATGTGTCTGAGAGAGAAAGGAGGATTTCACGAAGGGGGATTGTTGGAAAATACAAACAGGTCAGGAGTCTAGTAATGGAATCCCACAGGTGCCAGACTGGATTGGTACCTAACTTCAAATTAGCACTTGATCAGCAAAATAAGGTACAAGAACTGGGGTGCAGGCCAGAGATACAGGGAGGGGGTGGTGAGAGGATTCACCAGAGACAGAGTGGGGAACAGAACAGGCAGACTGACTGAAATGCACTGATGAGGGAAACAGCAGGTGAGATAGGAGAGGTCTGCACCATGTGGGCAGCTCCCTGGCTGGCTAGAGATTGAATGCATGTTGCAGGGGCTGCAGACAGCTTCACAGAGCTGTGTTCAACCCCTTGCACCACCAGGAGGCCCTACTTTTACAAATTTTAAGTAAGCTAAACATATGAGCAGAATTAGTCTTTATAAGATGAACCACATAGCAGATATAAACTAGATGTCAGGCGTTAGAGACGTAATGAGTTACTACAGTGGTTCTGGAGTAAAGCAACTTGTATGGTGAAAAGAATCTGAAGGTCATAATGAGTGATGGGAGGTAGAGTTTTGGTGACTGCACAAATGTACATATTGGTTCCTCATACCATGGTATCTACCTAAGGCAGAATTACAAAACTGGAATAAAAAATTGTTTGAAGGATAATTTGTACTTTTGTTTGGAATATGTTGAATTTGTAAGTCTGTATAGTGGCAGAAATGGTGGTATTAAAACTTAGGAGCTAACGTAGAGTTATAGATAATATTTCTGACATTTAATCATTTCACAATAGACTAAACTTACTTGAAAATGTCTTAATTGTAGAACAGAACTTTGGGAAAAGTAAAAACAAGAGAGAGAAAAATAACAAATGTCTTTGCAAAATTCTCTTCATATGTACAAATTCTAATTTCTTACTTTTTGTTTTATTTTTTTGGAAAGAAACCAAAGAATGAAAGTAGATAGAAGAAAGTATGAAAATGTGACAAATTTAAAACTGAACATCTGCATTCCACAGAAATAAAAGTGAGAGAAAAATTTGACAAATGTTTCTTTTAGCTCAGGATTTATTATGAGGTGTTTGCAAATTATCTCTCCAATTTTGAATATAAATTACTGAATAACTAATGTACACTTGTTATTGTGTAGTTGTGTCAGCTGATAATTAGAATCTTGGAGCTTATTAGCTTTTCTTTCTTAGATAAGCTGATTCAAAGAGGAAAATAACTCCTAAAAAAAAGAAATGTCATAAATAAAAAAGCATACTAAGTGATATGGATAGAAGTGGGCTGGTGATAAATACATATAAACTTTCTACTCTATAAGTAGAATTCTTTGCCGTGCTGTAAAATAATTGTAGATATTATATGCATTTTATCATATTTTATAGGAATTCATGCTTATGTCCAGCAAATTATTTAGGAAATAAGCTTTATATTGGCTGAAATGAAAATGAAATAAAAAATGTGAAGAAAAAAAATAACAGTCTTTTTCTGCACTTTTTGAATATATTATTAAAGTCAAATGGTTTGGAAGAAACAAATCATAGATTTGTGTTTGCTATCCAGTTACATTAAAACCACAGAGTGAAGCATCAATCTGGAAAAAAATGAAATTACTGTTTAAATGTACAAGTTGTAACCAGATTTTGATGAATATGAATATATTCCTACTATTAAATCTTTATTTTCTTAATGACATAGAAAATACTAAAATTATAGGCTCTACTACCAGTTGTCATGAGAAAAGATAACCAAAAACATCTGACCTCCCTTCCAAGCTCTGACTTGGAATGACCAGTATTTCAGAGATGTTTATTTTATTATGTTGCACTTAAAAAGAAACAAAAAGCACTAGCATTTTCAAAATAGGAAAAAAGACCCTTATATAAATAAATCCCTTTTATTATCTACACGTTTATTAACTCTCTTAGAATTCATATGGTTTCTGTACTGGGTTTAGGTCTGATAAATGGGATGAAATCCCTTCTCTGAGTTGATGTATGTATGTAATTGTTCACTAAACACAAACTGGAGAAAAACACTGATTTATCCTCTGCTCTCAAGGAACTTGCAGTAAAGACAATGATGAGAAAACAATTAGATAATTATGAATTGTGATAAGCACTATAAAATACGTAAACAGTGTATTTGATAGAGACAGAGGAAAGATGGTAGCTCACATTTCAGCACTGTGGTTTGAGAATACCGTCCTAAGTATCAGTAGTTAGGCTGAAACTCAGACCCTTAGAAGAAACTATAGGGTAATTAGTGGGAAAAAACAGTTCAGATGGAATAAAAACCTTGCCCGAAAATCAAGAATTAAAAATAAATTTAAAATGTTTGAAGGCATGAAAAAAAAAAAATGTCATAGTGCCTGAAACATCAAGAGTTACAAGGAGGTATTAAATAAGATCACAAAGGAATTAGATCTATTGTCTATATTAGTCAATAGTCTACCACTACTGGGCCTCTCTGGTAGCGCAAGGGGTTAAGACACAGCACTATGAAGCTATCAATAGCTGATCCCCTGCCAGGGAGATGACAAAACTCTCCTGTCTCACCTGCTGTTCCCCCAGCAGTGTATTTCAGTCAGTCTGCCTTTTCTGCTCTCCACTGTCTGGTGAATCCTCACACACACACACACACCAGCATCTCTGGCCTGCAACCCAGATCTTGTATGCACAAATAAATAAATCTTAAAAAAAAATAGTCTACTGCTGCTATGAAACAGCCTAAGAAATCTTCTTGGTGGAAAAAAATATCAGGAATTATTTCTCACCAATAAATATTAGTTCAGCTGAGGTCTCTGTTTCAGGCTGGTGGTGGGTGGAGATTCAAGTCAAAGTGGGGCTAATACCAAGACAAAATTATTAACAGAGAAGGAAACTTGAGTTGTCAGTTTACTGGTTTGTAGAATACCACTCTAGAATGGTAACCATATTGGTAAATATTCAGACCCATTAAGAGTCTTCTTCATTAAATCTTCATTACACTTTTAAGAAACTTTGACGAAAACTATCTGAGATGAATAGTCAGTAAAGGAAGCACACTGCAAGAGAAATCCCTGTATGTGTTATTTGTGGGCTTTATTAATAATAGAAGTCTATCCTTGGAGCCTTCTTAAAATGTTTTGACCTAAATGCACAGATGGAATATTAAAGCTCTAGGCCCATATGCTACTCTGATGAAAAGCTATTCAAGGTATATAGTCCACTATGATGACCCAAATGCATTAATATATGCATTTGAATTTTTGAATTTCATAAGGACTTTAATGGTTTGTAAAACTGTCTCTACCTTGGATATAATGCAGTACAGAAAAGACTCATGTCTTCTTTTTTTAATATTTAATTCCTTAATTTATTAAAGCATTTTGAAGTAAACCATAAACATCTAGAATTTCCACTTCAAGCACTTCTGTATGTGTATATATATATATATATATATATAAGCATATTATTACATAATAAAAATAATACAGCATGTAAACAATAGCTTATTTATGTTATCTAATATTCCCTGTTTTAATTTTTACTGAGGTAATGTTGGTTTATAACACTGCATAATATTCAGAGATGTAGGTTTATAACTTTTCAGATGTATGTTGCCATACCACAATAGGTAAGCTATGGAAACAACCTAGGGCCCAACAACAAATGTGTGGAATAAAGACCAATATAAATGATTTTACTTATTTGTGGAATAAAAAGAAACAAAACAAAGGAATAGACAAAACTAACCCAAAACAAACCCCAGAAATATGACTATTGAACTGAGGTTACTAGAAGGAGAGTATAAGAATAGCTGAAAGAAAAGGAGTCAAGTATTTTGTGTACACAATTGTTTATTATCGATTTACAAATTTGTGGGCAATATTATTCTAAGAATGTGATTGAGCTATCTGGTGATAATCAGAGAATCCAACACATATCTGCATATCTATTTCCTAACATGAATACATAAATACATTAGCTAGCAAATGCTAATGACCACTCACAATAAATAGCATTCACAGATAAAATCTGCATTAAAAGAGCATTAGTACTGGGGATTGAAGTCACAAAACTATGGAAATGAGTTTCAAAAGCTTAATTCTCTCATTTTACCTTCTCTAAGTTAGACGCATACCTCAAAATATGAAAGAATCCAGGGGGCAATTTTAGAAGTATATGGGGTAACATTCCATCTTTGCATTTTCAATTAGAGAAAGGAAGTTTGGAAATTCAGTCACAGTATTAGTTTAAACCTCATGGCCATTTTCTGGATTTACTCAATGAAAGAACACCACTCTTGCATAGGTCCTATTGATACCATAATTTCTGGTTTTCAGGTCTAGTCTCCCCACCAGGAACGGATCCCAGGCTGCAGTGGCAATGCTGAATCCAGCCACTAGACCACCACAGGTTGGTGTCTCATGAAGTCAAAGCTGGAACTTTGCTCACACTCAGGCAAGCAAGTGAAAAAGAGGCAAATTTGTTTAGACAAATAGATATAAGGAAAAGTTTATTGAGGAAAAAAGGAGCTAAAACAAAGTGGAACTCCCAAGCCTGTAGAACCAGGCCAGGGAGGAGCAAGGAGGCCAAAGTAGAGTCGTGCCTCAGGGAATATATAAAGCCCCATCAGTCTCTGTGATTGGTTAGTTTTCGGTGGTCTCCCTCATTCAGTTAATGTCTCTGTGCCCTGATTAAGTCTCTGTGTCCCAGCCCTTATCTTAGAGTCCTTTTTCTTTATCATCTTTGTCCCAGAATGTCTTGTTGCCCCTAGGTCAGGGAGCATTAGATTAGGCTTCTTTTTTTTTTTTTTTTATACAAGCACTGGGTACAGTCAGAAGCGCGGGAGTGTGAGAGAATTCACCAGAGCCAGAGCCAGAGCAGGGAGCAGAGCACACAGAAGGACCGAAGTACACTGCTGAGGGGAGCAGTGGGCGGCAGGAGAGGTCTGCGCGCCATGTGGGACCCTCCTCCGGTGGCCGGGGAGCAGCCGGGGATCGAACCGGTGCTGCAGAGGCTGCGGGCAGCCTCACAACCCAGCACAAGCACAACCCAGCACTCAACTGCTGAGCCACCGGGGAGGCCCTAGTCTCCTTAGAAATTTGTTGCCCTTGTCTGTGGAGCCTCCTCAGTCCTCCCTAGGTTTTTTTTTTTTTTTTTTTTTTTCCTATTCTGACCTAGAAGCTATCCCCTTGCCCTATTCCCACTAAGCCAGATGTCCCATGATTATACCACAAGTAATACCACATTATATACAATCTGTCTTGAGTTTGGGATGGTTTGGTACAATTTTTCTAATTTTCTCTCTTTCCATATAATTTTTTTTAGATTTATTTATTTATACAAGAATCAGGGTACAGTTAGAGGTGTGGGAGGGTGAGAGAATTCACCAGAGACAAAGCAGGGAGCAGAACAGGCAGAAGGACCAAAGTACACTGCTGAGGGGAGCAGCGGGCGAGGCAGGAGAGGTCTGCTACACTATGTGGGTAGCTCCCTGGCCAGCAGGGAATTGAACCTGTACTGCAGAGGCTGTGGACAGCTTCACAGCACTGCACTCAACCCACTGTGCCACCGGGGAGGCCCTCTTTCTATCTTCTTGACATTTTCTGTCTCTCTAACTCATTTTTTCTTCTCATATTCTGTTTACTGTTTTCACTAATTTCCTGAAACCATTCATCCAAAATTGCCTGTAGTTTCATACATACTCTATCCAGTTTTAGCTGATGTTTATTTTGTTTATTTTGCAAATAAAATTCTGCTGCCATTGACAAGGTGAATTGTGTGGGCTCAGATGGAAAGGCACATCTACATGGGCCATCCACCTTCTCCAGTATCTTTTCCACACCTGCCCCTTATCTCTTTGGCATTTCTCTTGACAATTCAGCAGCTAAATGTGTGTGTTTGTGTGTGCATGCATATTTTGGTGAGACACGCACATATTTTGGTGAGAAAAAGGAGGAAGAACATTTACTCTCCATAACTGAAAGTTTCCATATACTTATGTTCTTATCCTTGAAGTCCAGAGTATAATAACAGGGTCAATTAGATGTTCCCTGTTTTCTGGGAGAGTAATGCATAGAAATGAAAACACATTCCAGATGATGGAGATGGTGGAGGGAGAGGTGGCACTGCTAGGGGCATCAGCAGGACCCAGGGCTGGTCCCATCATTTTTACCAGACTTGACCTGTGACAAGGTTTTGTTGAAGTTGTAGCCTCTCAGACTCACTTGTGACCCATCTATTTTTCCAATAAGTGTTTCTTCAGTGTTCCTGTCTAAATAAACTCTATTCATCATCCAAATAATACATGTTTTACCTATTTCAACTCCTATTTCAACCAATGTATATTCTAGAGTTTGGACCAGTGTGTTTTATACTGCTGCTGACTTTTTTTTTTTTACATTTATTTTATTTATGTATACAAGAGGTGGGGTGTGGGCCTCCCTGGTGGTGCAAGGGGTTAAGACACAACCTATGAAGCTGTCTGCAGCCTCTGGAGCATGAGTTTGATCCCCGGCCAGCCAGGAAGCAACCCGCATGGTGCAGCAGATATCTCCTGGCTTGCCCGCTGCTCCCCTCAGCAGTGTATTTCAGTCAGTCTGCCTGTTCTGGTCACCACTCTGTCTCTGGTAAATCCTCTTACCGCCCCCCACCCCTCTGGCCTGTACTCCAGCTCTTGTGTGCATAAATAAATAAATGTTTAGAAAAAAAAAAGAGCTGGCATGTAGGCCAAAGGGGCTGGGATTCACCAGCGACAGGGTGGGGAGCAAAACAAGTGGATCCACTGGAATGCACTGCTGAGGGAAGCAGACGGTGAAACAGGAACAGTCTGCTGTGCCATGTGGGTTAGCTCCATGGCCAGAGATTGAATTTGTGCTGCAGTGGCTGCTAATAGCTTGATAGTGCTGAGACTTAACACCTTGCACCATCAGGGAGCCCCCCCCCCCACTGACATTCTCTTTATTTGGCAAAATCATTTATTAAAGAGCTACTCATCAGTATTAGGGGCAGGGATGGGTGTTGTTGAGAAAATGTTGGTCAGTGCATGGAATAATGAGAGTCTCAATTCTAAAAGGTCAGAATATATACAGAAACTGCCCTGAGGAATGACAGTAGTCACTGTTGAAAATTTTAATGTTCTTCTGACATTCGCTTTGGAAGTAACTAGAATAAACTAAAAAAACAAACAAAAAAAAAAAACACTATTTTCAGGTCATTATGATGAAATGTTTTCTTAAAGGTGCTGAAAACTTGTTGTGGAAGCTTTACTTTTTTTTTAAAGATTTTTTATTTTATACAAGTGGGTATTTACTTATACAAGTGGGTACAGGCCAGAGGCGTGGAGGGTGAGAATTCATCAAAGACAGAGCAGGGAGCAGAACAGGCAGAAGGGCTGAAAACACTGCTGAGGGGAGCAGCAGGCGAGACAGGAGAGGTCTGCCACGCCATGTGTATCTCCCTGGCTGGCCTGGACTCAAACCTACACTGCAGAGGCCGCAAACTGCTTCACAGCACTGCGCTCAAACCGCTGCACTGCTGGGAGGCCCTTGTTGTGGAAGCTTTAAAATAAGATGAACAATCAGAATGAAAATGTCCTTTCCTTCCCCAAGCAGGTATGGAGATTTAGGTTAGTTTCTCTTCCATGTCCCAGGATTAAGTACTACTTCACCTCTACAAAATCCTTGTGAATAAATGACACCATATGTTCTTTTGCTTGCAGTCCTTTCTTTGGTTTAAGACCTTTTACCTTCACCTTCCTTACAGAAGATGCAGGAGTGTATTAAATATGCTGTGTGGATTGTATTTAAATGCCGGATGTGGAGAAGACTCAAGAAATATCTCGGAAGCCAAATGTTTCCACTTCGGCAAACCATCTGGAAACATTTCCATGATCTTGAGTTGAATCTGTATTTCCCAAGGGTGGGAAAGTAAATTTTTGACTTTTTTAAAAATATAGTGTCTGGCGTACTAAGCTGGCTCTGTCTACCCGTGATGCTAAGTGCCAGACCTATGATCCTCAGGTCCCTGCCTCTTCTGTTTCTTTGTCCTTTCAGAAAAGAAATGTCTATGAAAGCATTAATAGGTAGTGGTTACCCATTTTCCTGGATCATAGGGGGGGCATTCATCTGCTTCTTACTCCTCCCTTATGGATTTTATCAAGCACTAGGATAAATGAGAGCCTTCAGTCAGCTACAAATACATTGCTTAGCATCCTGAATAGCCTAACGCTCTTTTATTCAGCAGATACTTACTGAGCATATACAAGTGTTAACACAATCCCTGTTGGTGTAGGAACCGAACTACGACACATAGAACTAATTTTTCCTTTGTTCTCCTGCCAATTTGAAGAAAATGGACTAAGTTGAGGGTATAAAGAAAGGTATAATGACTAAGGTATAATGACTAAGTTGAGGTTATATGAAAAAGGTGACCAGGGAAGGCATCAAAAAGGAAATGACATTTGAAAAGAAATTTGCATCAAGAGAGGCATATGTTATGCGGGGTGGGTGAGAGGTTGTTCCAGGTTTAGTGACAGGAAGGGCAAAAACAAGACAAAGGTGTGATTGTCTATTTGACAAGCACAAAAGACCAGAACTGAAATGGAATGAACAGTGGAAGATGTGAGAGCTGAGAAACTGAGAGGGAGACAAACTGTGACCAGATCCTGTAAACCCTATGGAGTCCATGAAGGGTTTAATTGTATCTAAAGATGAACAAAAATGATGCCATAAATATGCAAAATAAATATATTAGGATTATATCATTAATAGTTTAGAAATATGCTTAGTGAAATGTTGTGATTAAACAATGAAATTAGTTATTTTATTTGAAATCAGTTCTGGGCAATAATAGGATTTCATAATATCTTATATATAATATATACATATGGCATGAATATTATAAACATTCTTCTGAATTTCCCTTGTTGAGTGTTTTTAAACCAGGAAACCCAGCAACCAGACCAGTAGTAAATGTGAATGAATAAACACAAAGAAAACTCCAGATTGAGGCATTTCTTGAGGTCACACCAGTGTTGTTTTTGAATACGAAATGTATTTGAAATGCCCTTTAAAAACTGTCTTTTTAATCCAAAGAAAAGAAAAAAAAATATTTTTATTTTAGTGGGCATTAACCTTCACAGAATTGAAAGAAATTGGGAATGAAGAGGCAGTTTATGTGAAATTAGATATAGTCATCCCACTAGATAGTAGACATTATACTTGTTCTTTTTTTTTTTTTTTTTTTTAGTCTAACTTTTTCTCCACCTTAAAATACTCTGGCATGCAAACTCTATAAATACAGGTAGGTATCTTGGTCCCACAGAAACATAAAATAAATATGGATTTCCTTTCAAAATATATTCTGTTTTTTTCCCCCAAGTTATATTAAGTAAAAAACATCAGTCTTTGGGGTTAATGAAAAGCTGCATAAGTTGTTTAAAATCAATACTCTTGGCCTTGACTAGTCTAATACAAGGTGATGTCAAACTTAGAGTTTAAAGAGAAATGGCTTCACTAATTAAGTGTCTCACAGAAAAATGACTTTTCTTGTCAAAAAAAAAAAAATGATACTTTATTCTGGATGGGATGTACTTAATGCCAACCTTACTTTTATATAAGAGATTTTTTTTTAATTCTAACCTGCAGATTTCATGGTCATGAATTCTGCCAAAAATGTAGGTATTTCCCAAATGTTATAAACTTCTAGAGAAAGTATGAACAACTGTGTCTCTGCCTCCTCAGCACCTGCCAAGGCCAGCTCTTCTCTCTTCACCCCCTCTTTCTCCACACCCTCAAAGCTGCTAGCTCCTCCTTTAGCTGGCACTAGAAGTCTTCTTTGGAACTCTTTTTATTTGAAACTTCTCTGCATAAAGCAATTACAGCGCAATGCTATATATGACACAATTCACTGCTACAAGTGACAGTATTTAATTTGTAGGATCAGAAAAGAGATGTCAGAGAGGTCATAAATTGGCAAGAGAAGGTGTCTGGAACTTACAGGGTTTCTTTAAGGCTATAAAGCCTACAAAGAACTTCTGTTGTTAAAAGTAGAAAACACTTTTATTCTAGTCCCTGAACATTTGAAAAAAAATGCAGAACAAATTTTAGAAACTTTTTAAATGTGCGATCACTTTTGAAAAAAATTAGGGCATCTTAAGTCAGAATTAAAAAAAAAAATAATAACTTAGAAGATATTTAGAATATGGATTTTTTTTTTGAGCAGGGGTTACTCTCCTATCTGGAAAGATATTATCAGTAGCTCTAGAGATTTGTGGTTAAATGTGGAAAAAGAAAGCAAATAACATACAAAAAACTTTCCATAGTAGATATATGACCAAGTGCTGTAGCTTATGGAGTGGGTAGGAAATATCCCTTTGTTTTCTCTACAAATTCTTTAAACAATACATTTTTTTTTATTAAAGATCACGTTATTTAGGTCAACATAGACATGCCTAAATGTAATCTGGAAAACACTCTCTTGGGTCTATACAAGCAGTTTTTCTTTTTTGGACCTCTAAATGCTTCAACTTTAATACTGGCTATTTTAGTTTGATCATTGCTGTGTATAGAAAGGTTATGGGGCAAACATCTGCCCATCTTGATGCTTAACTGATTCTGTTCTTTTTTTTTTTTTTCCTTGAAATGATCACTGGCATAGTATATGTCCGACAAGGAAGGCACATTGAAAATCAACACAATAGAAATGATCTTTTTTTGCACTCTTTAAAACCACAAATGTAATACTCAACTGCATAAAATGTAAAATATTACCTTCAATTACAGCCCTATTTTATTGTTATATAGCCCAAGTGCTGTTCTGCACATAAAAGAAAGTCCATAATTATTATAATTGCTTGTCACCATCAGATGCTTTATAATCATTAGTTACTATATGAATTATAAACATGTTGATGAACAGAATAGTTACCATTAGCGTCATGGTCAATGGTAGATTTCTGAGTTAATAAAGTTTTAAAAAAGGGAATTCATGAATTTCCTCTTAGGAACTTGCTTTTTATTGGTCTCTTAAAATGTCTTATAAATTCTATTATTAGAGGATAATGATAGCATGAGCAGGGGAAAGACAGTCTGAGCATTGTATGTGAATCAGTAAAACCTACGTAGTTGTGCCAAATGACAGATCATAAAATGATCTTTGCAGATGATATTTCCTTTGATGATGTTATTCTTCATCAGTTTACCAGAATAGGAAAGGAAAAAATCAAACTAGCTTGACCAGAGCTGAGTTCTTAATATCCCTTATATAGAAACCCTTATCTACTTAGGAAAATAGTATTTTACAATATGTACAAACCAAGGGCAAGTTTACACTAAAAAAAAAGCAATTGAAAGGTAGAATTTGTATTGGAGGATGCTCATGTGAGAAGGCAATGACATTTACAGAGCACTACCTATGTGCAAGATGTATGCTGGGTCATTTATAATAATTATCATATTCAATATGTTTATAGAAGAGGACTCAGGGGCTTAGAGAAATGAGGTCTATGTCCCAAAGGGCAGAGCTGAGATTTGAACCCAGACATTCTGGCTCTGAAAATATATTTGCTGCCCCACCCAAATCATAAAAAAATAATGACATTAATTTAAACATTTGTATGCTAGTCTCTGTAACAGACAATATAACATACTATGCAACGTAGTTTATTAGATTTTCTATTTCACGAAAACAGATTCTATGTTAGATATGCATCTTGAAATGACTCCTAGGTGTTCAATAAACACTTATGAACATATAAATCATGTACTGATTTACTCCATGCCAAGAGAGAAAAAGTGATTTTATATATTTGCGGTTTAATAGTCATAATGATATAATGGATCTGCATTCCTTTTGTTATTTGCCTCTGAATTTTATTTGAATTCCTATTCTTGCTTATTAAACCCTAAAGGTTTCCATGTAAACATATTCCTACTATTACCATATTTTAATCATTAGCGCACATTCTGTTTTATGTAATATATTTAAATGTATTTTTGTAAATGCAGTATAAGGCAAGCAGCAATATTCATTCCAAGTAAATCCAAGAAAACAGAATTTATAAAATCACTCAACTTCCTTGAAATTATATCATTGCAAGTGGATTAATAAAATAACAATAAAAATAACCAGAACCTTTTGGATTTTCTCCCTTATTTCATTTTAGGAGAAACCATTATAGTAATAAACAAACAGTGATTAAAAGTCCTCAGACTTGAGAAGAAAATATGTTGAGTTGCCATGGACAAAATATTCTTTCTTTTTTTTTAAAAGATGTATTTTTTATTTATACAAGGACCGGGGTACAGGCCAGATGCACGGGAGGGTGAGAGGATTCATCAGATACAGAGCAGAGAACAGACAGGCAGAAGGACCAAAATACACTGCTGAGGGAAGCAGTGGGCGAGACAGGAGAGGTCTGCTGAGCCAAGTGTGTTGCTCGGAGGCTGGCGGGGATCGAACCAGCACTGCAGAGGCTGCAGACAGCTTCACAATGCTGCGCTCAACAGCCTGCGCCACCAGGGAGGTCCTGGACAAAATATTCTTATGCCTTAAAGTTTCTCACTATATGTTGATGTACTTTGAGAAAACAGTGTCTCATTAGCATTAAAAACTTATGGCTTCTTAAGCTAAAAACTTGTATCTTTATCATTTATTCACTTTGTTAACCCAATTTAAATAATTTCATGCGTCTATCAAACTTTAGTAAAATCTAGCCAATTTTGCTTCAAATGTTTTCTGATTTTATTTCAACCTCCATAAAAGTAATATTTGGGGGGCATCCCTGGTGGCTCAAGGGGTTAAGACACAATCTATGTGGCCTTCCGCAGCCACTGCAGCACGAGTTTGATCCCAGCTGGGGACCAACCCATAGGGTACAGCAGACCTCTCCTGCCTTGCCCACTGCTCCCCTCAGCAGTCAATCTGCCTGTTCTGTTCCCTACTCTGTTTTTGGTGAGTCCTCTCACCCCCCACAACTCTGGCCTATACCCAGGTTCTTGTATGTATAAATGAATAAATTAAAAAAATATATTTTTTATTTTTACTTTTGACAATTTTCCTAAACTTTATCACATTCATTGTCTAGTTTACATTTTGCTATTGCTTTTCCCTATATTACAATACTAGCATTAATTTCCAAGGAAATCAGTATAAAACACACTATTCATATTGGATGCTAATGAAACAATTTTACTTTGTGGCCACAACTGATTTGTTCAATAGGAAATACTGTTGTTGTCTATATTCCAGGCATTGCTAGACAATTTGATCATTTCTAGTCTATAAAATAAACATAAACAAAATTTTATTATCAGTAATTGATAAAGTTTAGGGCTTCCCTGGTAGCGCAAAGGTTTAAGCACAGCACTATGAAGCTACCCTCAGCCTCTGCAGCACGAATTTGATCCCGGCGGGGAAGTAACCACATGGCATAGCAGACCTCTACTGTCTCACCCACTGCTCCCCTCAGCAGTGTATTTTCAGTACATCTGCCTATTCTGTTTCCCACTCTACGTCTAGTGAATATCCTCACACACACCCCACCTCTGCCCTGTACCCCAGTTCTTGTATGCATGAATAAATAAATCATTAAAATATAATTGATACACTTTATAAAGAAAAACCTAAGCAAGGACACTCTTCCTGTCCTCTTGTGTCTATGCAAGTGTCTTTTACTGTCCTATCCTTTCTCTAATAAACCTGCTCTTTAAATATAAAAAAGAAAAAAAAAGAAAAAGAAAAATCTAAGCAAGGTAGGATGATAGAGAATATTGAGAATAGAAGTTATTTGGTGATAAGGAAAATTCTGTCTACGGGGATAACATATGAGCAGACAGACCATATTGTAAATGAAGGATAGAGCCATGCAAATATCAATAGGGAAACCATCAAGAAGAGCTAACAACAGGTACAAAGAACATAAGGCAAGAATGAACTCAGAACACTGCAGCTCTGGTGCAGGAATAATGGTAGACATGAGGAGGGAAAAGGGTATGTTCTGGATTGTGGAAGATTTTGGATTCATTCTAATGATAATGGGAAGTGTAAGGAAGATTTTGAATGGAGTGGCGGTGAATCCTTTAACTTTTTGATAGGATCATATTAACCGTTAAATGTTGAAGTGAGCTATTAAGGTGCAAAAACATAAACAAGGAATAGTAGGGGAGATGAAAGGTTACTGAATTTGGGATACATTTTAAAGTAGAGTTGACTTAACTTGCTACCAATCGGATATGGATAGGTGCAATTCAGGAATTTGAAAAGCTGCCACAACCCAATTACACTGTAATAGAAAAACCCAAAGAGTAAACACTGATTCACTGCTTCTAATACCTTACGGTAAGCGCACTTTATGCACTTCTTTTCTACCACATTCTTACACACAACCCTGGGTAGAACTCTATATTAGAACTTCCCAGCATGAGAGGAATTGTTTTTCCACAGTGGACTGGAAGGAGAGTTTTCTTACACAAAATTTATCTATTACCATAATGGTAATTTTGGAATCACTTAGAAGTGCTTGAGTTGCAAACATGACTTTCAGTGGACTGGACAATAGGAACATAAGATGAGATAAAGTGTGAAGAACATCTCCAGGACACAGAGTTCGGTTCTTCAAATAAGCAAGATAGTTGTGAGATGGTGAAAGTGGAGAAATAATTTCTCACGGTCTTTTTTCTTACCAAGGAAAAAGTTATAGCAAGGCATGAAGACAGCAAGATGAAAAAGGAAGAAAGCAGTCCATTTACTACCACGTCCCACTCTCAACATGCATAATCAACTAGTCTTTGCTGTAGCCCTAATAATCACAGCAAAACTAATATTATTTCTCAGTCATTTAAGACTTTAATAATTTTCATGGATTGATTCAGGGCTATAGTCACAGCTATTAAATGTTCTACGGAGAAATCCATGCTGAGTTATAAAAAGCTGACTTACAAACTTTGTAAGCATAATTTTTCTGTAAGCTTAGCAATTACCTATGGTAAGCTCACTTTGTCACTCCTTTCCTAGCACATTCATACACACAACCCTGGGTAGGACCCCACATTAAAACTTCTCAGCATGAGAAGAATTGTTTTTCCACACCGGGATGGAAGGAGAATTTTCTTACACATGATTATCTATTGTCATGACTGTAATTTTAGTCAAATTGTAACGTTAAAGGCAATGGTTTTGTAGAAGACTTGTGCATATTAGATTTGTTAATTACAAAGAAGCAGCTAGTTCTCCCCAAATCTTGTACCCTACACATATCCTTTGCCCATGGCCCTTCTCTAACTATCCTCCACTATTTTCTAGAAAATTTGTACAGGGGATTATATCACAAGAAAAATTATAACAGGAGACAGTTCAGAAAAAAAAAATACAGAGGGAACTACATAGAAATGGTCTTCTTGTATCACTACATAAAAAAAAAGGCGTGCTCTACATAGAAAGTCATTGCATTGAGTTGCCATTGGTAGGGATGGTGAGGTGCTATAGGAGAAAAGACATGAGTGAATAAGCAAATACATACATATAAAAACATGTAAATATCTTATGAATAAATGATAATGATATAAATCGAGGTGTCTGCTTCTGAGGTTCAAAACATTAGCAATAGATTGAAATAAAAATTTGAAAGTTCAAATGTACTTTACATAAGAAAGAATGTTAAGCACTCTTTTAGAGGGTTATATTGGGCAATATATTTATCTGCTTCCTGGCACCCTCTGAATCCCTGTTTATTCTCTCTTCTTCAATCAGAAATATCTGACTTGAACACCTTATGACTAATACCCTTGAACCTACACTGGCATTTTTTTCAGATTCTTAAGTTAGTCACTTCGTGTATGTGTGTCCTGCTTGAGTGTAACAGGGTGGTCCCCAGGAAAGGGGGAAGTTCCAGGTTCCCTGCCCCACCCAAGGGAGGGTGGAGCTGAGCAGGAAGAGAAGAAGCTGCAAGAAGAGACTGAGGAAGGAAGGAAGCAGGATGGAGCCTAGAGACACGTGAAGAAACTGTGCTTGTCTTTTGGTCGTGGACTGGGTGACACAGATGTGGGTGAGACCCGTGGGGAGGTGACAATGGCAGCTTTTATCTTGATGTTGATTTTGCTCTTTTCCTTCCGGGCTTGTCCGGTTGTTTGTGACCCTTTGCTGTGGGTCCCCACTGGAAGATGCTTTAGACTTGTGGCAGGCTTTGGGGCCTTGTTCTGGACCAATTCCATTTGGATGGACTTTTACCCACGAGGGGACGGGTAACTTTGGGTGCTTCATTTAGAAACTAGACTCTTTGCCTTTCCTGTATTGTTTCCTAGTTTTATTAAAGTTCCTTTTCATTAAAGTCTCATATGTTTTGTGTTGATGCGGCGGATGGCAGAACCCATTTAGAATAGGCAGGTTTGCGGGGTTTGGGCTGCCCCTCTTCCTGTCCTATAACATGAGTACACATTGTTATACATTTTATTTTAAAGTCATATGTAAGAGAGTAATGGGAGAGAATTTTGGATGTATCTAATTTGGACTTCAGCCTGGTTTTTGCAGTTTTCTTAAAATAATGCATACTGTTAATTTCTCTCAACAGAAAGAGGACCTTTCTTTGCAAGTTGGACATGTTGATTTTTAAAGCAGGAAAGTGAAAGAGTGGCTAAGAAAGACATGCTATTTTAACATCAAGCAACACAAAGGAGGCATAGGGTTATTTCCAGCTTTAAGTTGGAGACTACATTTGGAGCAAAACTCAAAGAGGCCAGATGCTCAACTCAATCTTTCTTTAAAAAAACTGAGATGAAATACACATAACATAAAACTAACCATTTAAAAATGAACAATCCAGTAAGATTTAGTACATTCACAATGTTATACAATCACCATCTCTCCCAATTTCTATTTTTTTTTTTTTTATATAACCCAAAAGGAAAGTTTTACCTATTAGGTAGTCTCTTGCCACACTTTTCCCCAGTCCTTGGCAAGCATTAATCTATCTTCTGTTTCTATGAGTCTTCTGATTCTAGCTTTTCCATATAAAATAAAGAATATACTCTGTGTGACCTTTAGAGTTTGGTATGTTCCTTGGCATAATGTGTTGGAGGCCGGTTCATCCATATTGTAACATTTATCAGTACTTCATTTTGTCTTTTCTGTCTTTTGGATTCATAATATTCATTGTTTGCATGTATCATATACCACAATTGGTTTATTCATACATCCATTGAAACTCAATATTGTCTTAATCAAAGAAGCTAGGAGTAAAGATATATCTATTTATAGATTTAATGACAAGGTTAATTAAGATTTTGCTCTCAAGTACAGCCTGCTGATCAAGGGGCTCTTCCTTCTAATCACACAAATGTTCTCAACTGATGGAGGATAAGAATAGAAAAGTTGGAAAGGAGACATCACAAGGCCAGAAGCTGGAGATAGGGGTAAATATAATTAACACAGCTGTTAAACAAGCTGTATAGAAAAGGAAAGAATCTCGAGGCGCAGACTGGAGGTGGATATATGTAGATTGAGGGCCATTGTAAAAAAATCACCTGTCCTTCCCAATTGAATAGTCAAAGCAAATAGAGAAAGAGTCCCTAGGTGCCAACCCTAGAAATAGTTAAATTAACAACAGTTAAAAATTCCACAAAGAAATGAGCCCCTTCCAAAGAAAAGAAAACTATATCCGTGCAATTTCCACACTGGAAAGGGGCAACAGTTCTTCTACCCACCTGTGACTATGAAGGTGATACTTTTTACCAAACATTTTCCTCTACAGGGCAGCAGCCTTCCTGCCTGGCTGTGGCCCATGACCATGCCGGGGGCTTCTCTTCACTGAAATCCCTCAGCAGAGGCAGTTCTTCTCCCAAGGCTGCCCGCCTGTGACCATGCAGGCCTATCTCTTAGCAAACCTGTCCCTTTTGGGGCAGCCCTTTCTGCCCACTTGTGCCTATGCAAGTATCCTGTATTCTTCTCTCCCTTTTATAATAAACCTGCCCTTTTGAATATAACTAACATCTCTGTGTCATGGAGAAACTCACCTGGGAAACTTGCTGATGCTGTTGAAAGGGGAACTCTGGTGAAACTTCCCAGAGTGAGCTCAAGGACTCCACACATCAAACCCAACATTTCCAAAAATGACTTCAACCCTTTTTTTTCCAGAAATTTTCTCATAGGTATCAGGTATTTCTTCTATGTGTCAGTACATAATACTCAGTTATCATTGTTTCTGCTAATTTTCACCAAGACCTAATCCCTGAGGATTGTGCCTGAGAGAAATTTCGTACACATTAGAAGGTTTTCATTTCCTCCTGTCTCCTGACTTTGTTTTTTTAAGTATTAAAGAATATACTGGCATTGAGATACCAAAGAATGAAAAACATCACTAATAAATGAAATGCTTTCAGGGTTCATACTTTTAATCTCTAAAAAATTTAGTTTCTTTTTCCTCTTGTGGTTTTAAATTTACAGTCTTGGAATATGATAAGGATAGGAACATTGATTTTTTTTTTTAACCTTTATATATCTGTGGTTCAGTTTATACCTAATTCATACCCCAATGTTGGAAGTGTTGCTGTAATTACTATTTGCAGAAAAACAACTTGCCTGTATGCTGTGAAATAAGGTTGAATTATGGATAAATAACCCTGTGGTGTGAGGAGAGAACTCAGACCTCAGGAACCACAGCCTGGCTTCAATTTCTAACTCTATTCATTACTTTTTACAACTACTCCTCCCGAGGAGGCTCCTTCCTTCTCATTAAAATAAATTAGGTTTAAGAGCTATCCCCAGAGAATACTAATACATTTTAAGTTTAAAGAAAGTTTTCACGATCAAATAATATGAGAAAATACTGATTTTAATGATGAGAAAACTTGCATAGAATTTTTTACAACTTTAAGAAAGAACATTGATAATCTTTAAAAAAGGTTAGGCTCTGTAGTCTTTTTCAAACATATATGATAATAAAAATGTATTTTTCAAGAAAACATATAATGATTTAACAAAAATAAAACTGAGATACTTTCTATAATCCTTTAAAAGTTTAAGGACACATTTATAGCTGTCATACCTGAGCGTGACAGTTATAAAATAAGAATAATTATTTTTTGAAAAGGAGAAAAATCATGATTATTTTACTTTTAGATTTTGTCTTTTTCTTATTAGTGATATAAAAGTGTAAAATTGTGTAAACAAAGAACAATGTGGTATTATTGGCTGCCTATGAAGTGTAGCATGGCTTATAGAAGTGATAGAACTGAGGTGAAGAATAAATTAGTGAAATTTTCCAGCAGCAAACAGTCTGGCATTCGAAACATAAAAACATTCTCCCTCTCCTTCATTTTTCCTTGAATTATTGACATACATATCTATAGATGCTGGTGCATGCACCACACACACACACACACACACACACACACACACATTGATCTTGTGATGTAATGAACGGTGATGAAACTGAAAGCGCCAAAATATCGCATTTAGTGTTTGCTCATCCATGAACTGAAGCTATAAATTTCTAAACCTTTTGCCCATTGATTAATGGAGATCATTATCTTCCAATTTGAGATTTTTCTGAATCAGTATTTATTAAGTGCCAAGAGGTATGGCATATGTACTGTTGGTACTTTAGGTACACTGACTGAACGAAGATTTCCCTCTCTTCTGTGAATTTGCAATTTAGAAGAACATGGGTACATGTAAGAGACTGATTTGATTAAAATTTTTCAGTGAGGTTTGGGACTAAGAACTAAGAGTATGTTCTTGTAATATGCAGGAAAAAAGCATGCCCACATCCCATTGTTAAGTGCATTCCAATTATGCTCAAGGTTTCTAGGTTGCAATTACTAAAAAAATCAAACCCACCCTCTTAATTTCTAACAAGAATTAATTATATAAACAAGTTAGCATGCAAAAATATCATTTTGTAACAAGAAGTGGATTCCTATTGCATTTATCAAGAAAAATAGAATAGACATTTTTACTAGATCAACTTGGTGATATAGAATTTTAGGAAATTTGACTTTGACCAAAGTCAAAAATTTAGGTAAGTGATTTAAACAAGCCCAAATACATGTACCATGAGAGTACTAATTATGAATAAAGGCTCACTAATGGATAAGTATTTCATTTCCCTCTTAATCAATAGAGAAATCTTTTATATACAAAACTTCTTATTTCCTTCTGGCTGGAGCAATCTGACACCATGTATGACCAGAGGGTATCTGGGAGCTGAGCCATCAGTGATTTAGGAGGTGGGGGGGACAGTTCAGGAGGAGGGTGGTGCAGAGGGGGAAGGAAGACTCTAGACATGGAGGTTTCATCATGACTATGCGTCTAGCAGTCAATAAGTTACGAAGATATCTTTCCTTTAGGGATAAAGAAAGTTACATAAAGGCAAGGAGAAGATTGTTTTAATAACTCTAGTCTTTTTTGAAGTTTTAAATATGAATTGGAATAATTTCAAAGCAACATAATTTTTGTTTATAGAAGATATTTTGAATCCACTGATGAGTATTTGAGGAGGATAATATGTATTTCCTGTTATGTACAATTGGGAAGTAAGGAAAACCCACAACAGTGTCAGGATGTCCAGGTCCTGGTCATCATGGCTGGGTTTGCTTCTTGATTAGTGAAGCCTTGCAGACCCCATGATACCCTTGACCAGAATACACCAAGTCAAGGAATTCCTCCCTCTATCTCCAACCTAAACACCTCTACCAAGTCTCTGTACAGACTAAATTCTTTCCAGCTCCCTGCAAGTGCAGTGAATATTTCCCCCATGTATTTCAGACTCATTTTACTTTCAAACATTTTGAAGAAATCTGTAATCCTTGGGTATCAAAATTTTTCAGCAAAGATAATCCCTACGACTATTATTTGAGTGTATACTATGTAGTAAATACTGTTCTAGGGTCTGAAGTCATAGGAATGAGCAAAATAGATAAGAATCCTTATTCTCATGAAACTTAAAATGTAGTAGGAGTGGGCAAGAGATTTTTAGTTAAGTGAAAACCTATACATTCTCTATGGTCATGAATTTTATGAAAAAAAGAGAGAACACTAGAGTGAGAGATAGGGTCTGCTATTTTAAATAGGGTGATTGGGGAAATGCCCTTAAAAAATGGGTCTATAGGAAAAAAAAAAAAACCTGATGGTTGTGAGGGTGTGAAGAAAGAGCATGAAGAGAGCTCTGGGGAGAAAGAGCATGAAGTTATGGAACAAAGGGCATAAATGATTTAGTTCTGACTATCTCCAGCCAGATAGTGTTGAAGGTAAGAGGGATGTGACTATAGCCAAAAATAGTCACAACTGTTCTTCTCAAGAGAATCTAAACCATAAGAACTGAATATTCCCTGGGCATGCCTCTCCCAAGTCTCCTTACCTTTATCATTACTGAGGATTCCTAACCCTGGGGTTCTACATTGTCCCCAGTCCATAATAGACTGTCTTACCTCGCTCTTCATTTATCCCTGGTCTCAACTGTTTATTCACTATCATTACAAATCTCTAGCACCTTACATTCTCTTATTCCCTAGTCTCCTGTAGCACCAAACTGAAATTTATGATCAGGACTGTAATCTGACTAAGCCAAGGCCCCCTAGACATAAACTTTGACTCCCCCAATCTACTCTAACATTTTCAGTGCTCAATATAAGAAGCAAGTTGGATAAAGCCACTGCTCCTCTTGAAATATTCTAATGAGTCAGCTTACTCAGGAGAGAGCAAAGGCTCCAGTGTGATACTCAAAGTTCAATATCGTTTCACTTCAGGTTATATTTTAACCTAGCTCTCTGAGTCTCCCTGCCTCATACTTTATTCTGTAATTGCAATAGTCATCTTGGAGTCTCACCTTCACAGTTCTCCCATTGTTCCAAGTCATATATCACTTTTCTGTCCCTCCTCTACCTCCTGGAAATTTCCCTGACAGTCTTTCTGCCTCCATTGAGCACCGCTAGACCACTCTCAGAATTACTTGTGCTGATAAGAATTATTAAATTTACCCAGTTATGTTATCCTTACCTTTACTATATTTGCTGTCAACTTATGTCTGCTTGTACCCCACAACTAAAGAAACTAACCAAAACAAAAGAGGCAATGACAATAAAACAAGAGGTTTTTGCCCACAATGATTCAGCACTGTTTCTAACACATTTTAAACCAAATGAAAGATCAGATTCACCAAAGAGAACTGGAAGTTTATATTATCAAAGAACATAGAAAGGATGAAGTAGAAAATAAAATATATGAGTCAGATGCTGAAATCATGGAGGTAGTTGACATACTAACATTAAAATATTTTTAAATGGTTTGGGATGGTGCAGATAAAAGAGTGTAATGATTATCATGGTTTTAAATAAATAGGGTTTCTTTAAAAGTGATAATGGGGCCTCCCTGGTGGCACAAAGGGTTAAGCACTGCACTATGAAGCAATCCAAAGCCTCTGCAGCATGAGTTCGATCCACGGCCAGCCAGGGAACAACCCACATGGCACAGCAGACCTCTCCTGACTCGCCCGCTGCTCCCTTCAGCAGTGATTTCAGTCTATCAGCCTGTTCTGTTCCTGACTCTACCTCTGATGAATCCTCTCACCCCCACTCACACTTTTGGCCTGTACCCCAGCTCTTGTATGCATAAGAAAATAAATCTTTAAAAAAAATAAAAGTGACAATAGCCTGCAAGTAATACTGATTGGTTGATTGATTCTTTTTATGTCAAATATATTTGTGTATTTCCTGGTATGAGCCAAACAACTTTCCAGGCATTGAAAATAAGATAGTGGGCCTCCCTGGTGGTGGAGGGGTTATAGACACAGCGTTATCCAGCTATAACCAGCCACTGCAGCATGAGTTCAATCCCCAGCCACTGAGGGAGCAATCCATATGGCTCAGCAGATATCTCCTAACTTGCCTGCTGCTCCCCTCAGCAGTGTATTTCAGTCAGTCTACCTGTTCTGTTCCTTACTCTGTCTCTGGTGAATCCTCTTACCCTCCACACCTCTGCCCTATACCCCAGTTCTAATAAAAAAAAATCTGCCTGTTCTGTTCCGTACTCTGTTTCTGGCTATTCCTCTCACACCCACACCTCTGGCCTGTACCCAAGTTCTTATATGCATAAATAAATAAATCTTTTAATAAAAGAAAATACAGGGTCCCCCCCTGGTGGTGCAAGGGGTTAAGCCACAGCACAGCAATCTGCAGCCACTGCAGCAGGAGTTCAATCCACGGCCAGGGAGGTGACCCACATGGTGCAGCAGACCTCTCCTGACTTGCCCGCTGCTCCCCTCAGCAGTATATTTCAATACATCTGCCTGTTCTGTTCCCCACTCTGCCTCTGGTGAATGCTCTCACTCTCCTCACCTCTGCCCTGTACCCCAGTTCTTGTATGCATAAATAAATCTTTAAAAAAATAGAATACAACAGTGAGCATGAAATCATGCTGTTTTGATATCATGAAGTTTAATATCATAGAGTGAAACAGACATAAAATTAACAGACATTCTGAGATTTTGACTGAAGAAAAGCAATCTGGTTCTTTGAGAACAAATTTTCAGAGAATCTAACCTAGTTTAAAGAATCAAGGAAGAGTTGGCTAAAAAGCGATAAATTGAACCAAGAGCTGAAAGATATTAGGAGTTAACTGAATTGAGATTGGAATCAGAGGGAAAAACTAAGTGGAGTGGAGATGAAGTACAAACATGGGGTGTTTGAACACAATGGAAGAGAATGAATAGAAGTAGAATATTGGTGTGTTTGGTGTTACAGGGCAGGGAGGGGGCACCCCAGAACTCCCAAACCTGCCCATTCTAAATAGGTTCTGTCATCTGCCACATCAAGACAAAATATACTCTAGTATGTAAGGTCTTCAATGAAAAGGAACTTTAATACAATTGGTAAGCAATACAGGAAAGGCAAAGAATATAGTTTCTAAATCAAGCACCCAAAGTCACCCGTCCCCTCGTGGGCAAAATTCCAACCAAGCAACATTGACCTAAAGCAAGGCCCCAAAGCTGCCACAAGCCCAAAGCATCTTCCATTAGGGATACACAGAAAAGGATCAGAAACAACAAGTCTGGGAGGAAAAAAGCAAAAGCAAAATCAAGACAGAGACCACCATTTTCACCTCCCCACATCTGTGTCACCCAGTCCACAACCAAAAGGCAAGAACAGTTTCTTCAGTGGGCAGTGTCTCTCTGCCCCATGTGCCTTCTCGTTTCCTTTTGGCTTTCCCTACTTCTTCCTTCCTTTCTCAGTCTCCGCTCCATCTTCTTCTTTTCCCTCCTCAGCTCCACCCTCCTTTGGGTGGGGCAGGAAACCTGGAAACTCCCCTTTCCCTGGGGACCACCCTGTTACATTGGGGAGAGCAGAGCATGATAGGGACTTGTGAATAAAGATGACAGCTGGTCTAAACTAGTTTAATCAAGTCCTTACTACATATCAGATATTATGCTAAATTCTTCACCTATTTTCCTTCGAAAAATGACAGAAAAAATCTTTGAGGAAGTATAGTTACCTTTTCCACTGTTTTATATAAATGAGGATTTCTTTTAATTATTTTTACATAGAATAACTGGGGTGTTGTAGAGTCAGGAATGGCCACTGAGCAGGTTTTCTATGATCCAGCAGACCGGGTAAAGGAGGAGTCAGAGCCCTTAGTGGCTTTTGCAGGCTTTTATTGGGATTTACCAGGTACATGGCAGGCAGGGGTGCTGGGGGGCCGGGAGGCTGGCAGGCCTCCCAGCCCCCCAGCAAGTCTTCATTCTGTCTGGGCTCTCCAGCCTTCTCTGGTGGTTCTGCTTCTCTGTGTCTACTTCTCTCTGCTTCTGCTACTTCTTTCTCGGCTTCTTGGCTTCTACTGGCATCCCTGTGATGCTGCCCTTAAAAGCACAGTCTCAGCCCAGGTGAATCCCATCTACACATGCCCACACCCTACTCCAGGTGCCCGCCATCAGGCATGCATTCAGGACCCCCAGGATCCATCATCTATCCTGATGGCAGGGGAGGGGGGGCAGAAAAGCCTGACATTTTTCCTTACCCTACAGGTGTATTTGGAAAGGTAAGACATTTATCTCTAGTCTCAACTAGTGAATGGCAAAGAACAAATTAGGAGCCAAAGACAATGGGTCTGAAATCTGACCCCATAGGGTGTGGTGGGCAGGACCTGCTCTTTTCCACAGCCAGCTAAGCAACTGAACCCTTGGAAAAGCAGCATTAGAAGTTGCTGCCTATGGACAGCCCCTCCCCCTCACACCAGCCTGGTTTGATCTAGAAGTCTGAACAATATTTTCCCTCTGGCTGCCCAGAGTGCTGTTTCTCAGCACCACCAAGGTGGTCCTGCAGCCTCCAGGATGACTACACAAAGATTGGGTGCTGGTGGGGCTTGATGACAGGCCTGTGCTAGACTTTTTACATTTTGTGCCTGGATTATTGTAGGGTAAGGTAAAAAAGTATCAGGCTTTTCTGCCCTCCCGCCATTAGGATTGAGAATGGATCCCTGCGGTCCTGAATGCATGCCTGATGGCGGGCACCTGGAGTAGGGTGTGGGCATAGGTAGATGGGATTCACCTGGGCTGAGAGACTGGGCTTATAAGGCGGCGTCACGGGGATGCCAGCAGAGTGAAAGGAGCAGCAGAGCAGAAAACGCGGAACAGGCCAGCACAAGTGGGAGAGTGAAAGGAGCAGAAAAGAAAAGGCCACGAGAAAATGCCAGAGAGCCCAGTGAGAGTAAAGACTTGCCAGGGGCTAGGAGGCCTGCCACCCTCCTGCCTGCCATGTACCTGGAAAATTCCAATAAAAGCCTGCAAAAGCCACCGAGGGCTCCAGGACTCCTCCACCCGTCTGCATAGGGTCATAGAAACCTGCTCTGTGTCCCCTGCTGCTGCTACAATTATACAATGGACCAAGGAGGTGTGAGCTAAATAAATCAGCCATGTTCATCAGCTCATTCATTGCTTTTTTTGCTGCCAGATTGGCTGCTTGGCCCTAAAATGGCCCCATCAGTCACTTTAAGTTGAAGATGATCCAAACAGGGAGCAAACAACAAGGGTGAAGAGCCAGGGGACCAGCACTCTGTCTGGGTCACCTTTGAGGCTGTTAACAGGTGTATCTGATCATTAGGCAGTGCCTCCCAGTTCTGCTGCCTCCATTGCTGCCTGGTCCAATGACCGGTACTGTCCATCTCAACCTTCAGAGCTGCTGTGGCATCATCTCAGAAGCCCCCCTGTGAGTGTCTCCACTTGGGGTGAGTCAGATCCCCTTCTGCTTCCCTGAATGCCATGTGCTCCAAGCCCTTGTTGGAAGGAGGGTGCTATCTTTGAGCAAGAGACCTTTTGTTTGGGACTTCTGGTACTGTGGACACTCTCTGGGGTGAAATTCTGGCTACCTTCAGCCTTAGAATCTTTTTGTTTTCCTATTTGTTAAACTCCATTGTTGTTCCTTGAGCCAGAGTAGTCTTGCAATTTTGCACGTGGGTGAAAATCCACAAACAGTGACATGTCCTCTGTTGGACACTGTCCTTTGACACTGCAGCACCACTATAGTCCTGTTTCAGATCTGGAGTCAACACTCCTGAGTAGACAGGGGGGGTGCTGGGTAGTTAATTAGGTGCTCATTCTGGGACTCTGGGAACTGTATGTATATAAACATACGGATTTTTAGTTGAAAGGAGCTTTTCCACCTGATATTTGTGTCCTATGTCCGGACAAAGGTAAAATTGGTAGGATAACATATAAGAAATGTTTAGTATATGAATTCCTATTAGTCTCCAGTTCTTGCCAAGGGGGGGGGGGGTTGGATTAAGACATACAGTATTTTATAATTTTATTATCATTAATACGCCAGAGACACTGCCAGCATCATGCCCTTTGGTAATTTCCCTCACTACACCAGTCCCCCTGCTTTCCTAACAACAATTTTTATCTTTTGGTACAATAACTGAGGCAGGAGTTTGAGAAGTTGTGAAGGTACAAAGGAGTGGGGGCCGGTGGTGGCTTCAGTTTTTTTTATTTTTTTTTTCTTTCATACATGCTCGGCTGTGTGTGGCAGCTGAGCGCATCACCCAGTCTTCATAAATGTACATTGGGGGAAATGGATCTTCAGATGGCCTTAATTTTCCTTGGGAAGAATAAGATGTTCTTACTTGTTTGCTGTTTCAACAGACTAAAGATATGGGATATACTATAGTCTCAGATAACTTACAAAATTTATTATGGGGAGGGTGGCTGAAGGACATATTCCTCCACCCTAGCTGCTTATAACAGAAAACAGAAAGGCTGATGTGTGCTGTCTAAAGTCCCGAGAGATAATATCCTACCTGAATTAAGGATTACTGTGACTAACCCATGCTGCAGCTCTAAGGGCTTTCACTGCATACACAGAACATTGTGTATCCACTGATGGGCTTACCAGAACTGAGGCCCGCTGTAGAACACATTTCTTCTCGGTGTCTACGATGTTTTCTTTTCATGTTTAAAAGCCTGTTCAGGAGCTAACCTGGCACGACGTCTGGCCTGAATATCGTAAAATTGTTATAAAATTCATGTTTTATTTCCCTAATTTCTAGACTAGGGAGTATTCAGATGCTTATTCTATATCTTATCAGGTGGTTAAATATTTAAATATGTTTGTCAGAATCATACCAGCAGCTATTAATGACATGCTCAAAATGAGTGTTGGCCTTTGTGCTATATCATTCTGGCCCTATTTCTGTCTTCTCTGGGTTCAATATTGAATAATCTAGGTTATCTAAAAAATATGGAGAGAGAATTGCAAACAAAAATGCATAGATGGCTGTATGGATAAACAGACAGACGGAATCTGGGTGTTTTGCTTTGTTTTCTTTGAGTGAAAATTTGATATTTTATTTTGTGAAATCCAACAAATAATACTCTGTGTTATTAGTTCATAAGCAGAGAAATGTACTCATGCTCACACAAGGTATGCTTCTATTTGTCTTTTTCTGAGTTTCTCTACTTTGATGACTGTTCTGAAGGATGGATGTTGACTTTGGATATTCTGCTTGGTTCTCTAACCTATGAGTTAAATTCTTGTGCCAGTCCTCATTCTCAGCAGTGTGCAGTGTGTATGTAACACCTGGTATTTAGTATCCTTTAGTTATACAATGTAAATAGGTTCATACATACAGGTACATAAAACCTCATGGTGACTCCAGGTAAGTACTAGATTTCACAAGTAATGACATGTTGTCTATTGTAATTTCCCTACTCCTCCGATGGTAGTTAGTGTTTTACATGACTTTCCTCTTAACCTACTTCATCTTTGTTTTTACTGAATCTAGTTATGAAGATTATCTAAATCTGTATTAGCAGATGAGAATAAATGGGGTACTAGCCTATTTGGGGATATTTGTATTGAAAAGTATTCCATGCCAAGACCCCTTAAATCATCACATCATTGACCCAACCACTCCATTTACTCTACAGGCTGATTTTGCTTCACACATAAAAGGATTTGACTACTTGGGCCAGTAAATTCAGTTACGGCATATAGACAACCTTATAAAGTTTTCTGGTTAGAATTTATAGGTTGTTTTACTCTGTTGAGCAGTCATAATTTCAAAAGACACAAGATCACACCTCTCAAGGTTGAATAATCACTAGTGGTGTTCTGACGAGCTAAAATGTCACAATAAGGCTAAATAGCATATGCTTTTGACCCAGCTGTCAGGTGTTATTAATAGGCTGACTTAAAAAATGAAAGCAGTAGGGGTGTCATCGACATTTTGAGGCCCATATGTTTAATGCAGTAAAACACCTGCCAGGGCTAGTTTCTGGTTCCAAATGAAGTAAATCAGCCTGCTTCCCCCCTCCACAGTTAAAAATACATCAACACCTACTCAGAATGTTACAATGTGCCATAACCCTCAGGCTATCACCTCTTCCACCCTGAACTACTTGTGATACACATAAAATAACTTTCAATTCTTCACTCCTTTGGAGTAAACTTGTTAATATGTATTCCTTCACTCTGTGGGGGGTTCATGCGCTTGCATAGGTATATGTTAATTGTACTCCTCATGTTTTACTGGTCTCTAGAGTTTACAAAGTTGAAGGATAGTTTGTGCACATATAGCATAGAAACCAAGGAGGATCTGGGAAACCCTCTCTCAAGGTAGCTAAATTGTGTGTGTGATTAGATACATGAGCAAATGAATAAAATATAAACTGTAATCTATTAGTGCATAGTAGTTCTACATAAAGGTAACAATGGGAAATGTAGTTTTCTTTTGCTGGAGAATGGAAGATACTTAAGAAATCACTGAGAATTTGAGTATCTAAACTCTCTAGGTACTAATGTAATTTCAAATTATTTAGTATTTTATATGATTTCATTTAAAAGAGAAATATTAAGTTGTTGGCCATTGTGTGGTTGTAATTTACTGATGTCATTATGATAAAGCTGAATTGATAAGGGTTTTTATTAGGATCTGGTTAATGTGAACAATCTAAAAGCACTTAATTAACCTTTCAACTTGAACAGGTTCTCTGTTATATTTTATAAATATAACTTCAGTAATTATTTCATTTTATCAAGTTTCCATTATTCCTTATATTTATTGGTCTGGGAAGTGTTGGATTGTAGAAGAAGGAGGAAGTGTAGGATGAAGAGTGATGTTGGTTATTTGTATTTTATCCCAAGAACATACCTAAGGATATTTGCTTCAGTTATTTTTATTACTCTTCTTCATTTCCTTTGCTAATCTTTCCATTTTAGTTTACATCTTCTTGATTTTCTTGGGTAGTATAAACACATATATTCAAGACAGATTCAAAATAGCAATTCCCAAATTTTTAGTCAATGATTATGTGCATTCTATTACTGTACATTGTCCCAAAGTACAATTTGACTATTTGGCAATGCAGGTTTCATTTAACTATTAATATATTTTTTCCTTTAAAAAATCTATTTTTTCCATTTTATGCTTTTTACTTTAATCCCTGAATTTTTCACATTGCTTAACAAATGACTACCCAGTAATGACAACTGTCATTAAACTTTCAAACACTTTTTATATACTGCCAGATGTTGACTACCAACCTGAGAGAATCCGATTTATTATTACCTTGCCTTTTTCTCCTCTCTTATGAAATAACTTCATGTATAGTCATCATCTCTCTCATTGTCTTGCCCAAGTAATGTTTCTGGGTGGTTTGAAACAGCAGTATAAGTTCATGCAAGATTCCTATAGCATTTCTAGTGTTAGAGATGAAACGAGTATACTTTGTGCATTGAGAATTTAAAGATAGTAATGGGGTGACTCAGCAAAAGATTGTTGGGAGATAATTTCATGAGTAAATGTCAGATCAATAGTATTATATTCTACTGACATGTCTTCCCTTGTGATATCTACAGTGAAGTTAGAATCTTAAACTAGAATCACCTAATAAGATAATGAAGAATGCATTGTGATTGACTACAGGTCTCTTAGAGTTTATTATTTTTCAAAAATCAAAAGGAAAAACTTATTTCATTTAAGATCTTCTGTCATTTTAATGATATCTTCTTACTACTGCATTCACTGTGCTTTCCATCCTTTTTAGATTAGATTGCTTTATTAGGTCATTTTTACAGTCACACAGAAACATTTACCTCTCAAATAATGGGAGTGCCCTTGATGATTATGTTTATATCACAACTCAATAGTCTCAGTTAAAGTTCTAATTTTCTACATGCATAGTGGATAAAAAAAAGTTCAAGGTCTTCTCAGGTAATAAACATGATGAGTCCTACCTTTCATGGGCCATGAATATAATTTCAGTATCCTAAAAACCACATCATGATTGTTCCAGTCATTTTGATGTCTTACTGGCAATGTATTATAAAGTGAAAAAGCCTTTCTGAGTACAGATTACCTTGAGACAAGCTAAATTCTCTATAGGTTCAATAAGTGCCAATACAAGCAGTAAAACAAAGACAGAATAATAAGATAACTATTCTAAAGCTTTGACAAAGAAATTAGTGGGGATTTTTTTTTTTGAAACAACAATTTTGACAACTTACACATTATTAAATTCAAATAGAATTTTCCTGAAATAATATGGATATCAAAATTATATTATTATAATGAAATAAAGCTGAAAACACATTAAATATATTCAAATTGCTTTGAAATATTTTGGATTATTGGTTTACATGTCCATCTTATTTTTTTTTAATATTTATTTATTTATACAAGAACCTGGATACAGGCCAGATGTGAGGGAGTGTGAGAGGATTCACCACAGACAGAGTGGGGAACAGAACAGGAAGACCCACTGAAACACACTGCTGAGGGGAGCAGCAGGTGAGACAGGAGAGGTCTGCCACACCATGTGGGTATCTCCCCAGCCGGGATCAATCCCATACTGAAGAGGCTGTGGATAGCTTTACAGTGCAGCGCTCAACCACTTGCACCACCAGGGAGGCCCCCATCTTATATTTTGAATCAAAACCACAATATTTTCATTTGACCTTTTTTATTTCACTAATGATGTCAAATCTGTAGAAATTCTGTTTTTTGATTGAAATATATTCAGAGTTCCTCTATTTGGTCAGGAACCTCATTCCCTCACATAAATTATTAAAATAACTTCCTAACTACTCTTCCCTACTTCAGAGCTAGGCCCCTTGAGTTATTTTCTCAACACCACACCCAGAGTGATTTTTTTTTTTTCAAAATGTATCTGATCATGTGACATTTCTGTTCAAGAATTTTCTGACTCCTAAGAAAAAATCAAAGTCTCAGGAATCTACCTTGTCAGTATATCTGATTCCTGTCCTTAATTCTCTGACTTCATCTTTCACTAACATCCCTCATCTTCTCCCATTTCTGACACATCAGTTCCCTGATGCCACATGGTGCCTGTCTTGGTCCAACTCAAATGTCACCAGAGTGAGAACTTCCTTGTCACCCTGTTTTCAAATGCAACCCTACTCTTCCCCTCTGAACACCTTATACACCATTTACATATTATCTTTCTTCAGAGCTCTGTTGACCAACTAATATATTTCATGTATTTATTAATCTTATTATTGGTCTTCTTTTCCTCTTGAATATAAATTCCATAGTCACTTTTTTTGGGAAATTGTTTATATGTTCTATTTTAATTGAAATAACATTGACTTATAAGTGTATAGAGGTTCAAAGGTACAGACATCTATCAGCATCAAAATCTATTACATAATGCTCATCACCAAAAGTCTAGCTTTTATCCATTTCCATTGATTCCTTTTACTCAACTTATACTTACCCTCTTCAACCTTCCCTTCTGGTATGAATATTTTGTTCTTATCTGTTTTGTTTGCTGCTAACATCTTCAGTCACTAGAATATTGCTTGGTTATGACATCAATTTAAGTAACACTTGCTTGAAAAAAGTGGAAGAAAGGACTCTGGTTGACAGAATACATCAGATAAGATGATTAAGCCATAAATGGTAGCTCTTGTTATAAAGGTAATTTTTTCCAGAAAAGCTAAATTATCCTAGTATGTTTTTTATCATAACATCTAGAGGATGTACTCTATATTGTAGACTCAAAACTATATTTGAATTTCACTAATAATGAGAACTTGGAAGAGTTGTTCAATTTCAATGAACATTTGTTTCTTTATAAAATAGAACTGCTAATATCATATAGGTTATATTTTTTCACAAGTATTGAATGGGATGGTAAGTTTGATGTCTATTATAGTGTTTGCTCTAAATCAATAGAGATTTGTTTATTCCCTGCCTCCTACCCATATCTTTGAGTGCTCTTTGATAATTACTTTCTGAATGCCTACCATGTGCCAATCACTATGATTGCCACTCAATATGATTACCATTGGATGTTAAAATAAGAGATATAGTTCTTGCTCTTACAGTGTTGACAGTCCATTGAAGAGACAACACATCAGAAAAATCACTTCAAAATAATAAAGTAATATCAGTGGAGAAGAAAAGGCAGTTTATGGTAGAAAATCTCCTGGATTTCAAAAGAAAACTGATAAATTTCCAAGCTCAAAAATTTGGGACACTTTCTGGGCAGGAGAACAACATAAGTAAATATGTGGAACCTAAAAGAACACAGAATATGAAGGAATGTGTGACCAACAGTGACAGACTAGAGGCCAGGGAGAAATCAGGAACGCAATAAGAAGAGGCAGGGAAGTTGGAAGAACCAGACTGTGGAAATAACTTACATTTTGTCAAAATAGAGAACTTAGATTTTATTCAATTGTCAATTGAGGGGGTGGGGTGCAGTGCAAGTATAACAGATCACATCTGTGTTTAGAAAGATAATTATGCCAGATGTGTGAAGGATGAATGACAGCAAAATATACTGCTTTAAGATTATGGAATTTGGAACCAGATTTTTAAGTTTCAAATTCAAATCTCACTAGTTCCAATATTTACATTAGTTTCATCCCCACAAATATGTTCAAATTCTACCAGTAACTTTTAATTACACATCATGCAGCTGTTGGAAAGTTATTTGTCTCAATTTTCTTATCTGCAAAAGTCGAATTAAGGCCAGTATAGTTTCCACCAAAGTATTAATATGCACATTAAAGACATTAAACTTGTAACTTGTGAGCATGTTTAGCTAAGTACATTAATTATAAAATACTTTAAAAAATTTGTATAAATAAGAAATATAGGGGGTGGGCCTCCCTGGTGGTGCAAGCGTTAAGCACAGTGCTGTGAAGTTTTCTGCAGCCTCGGCAGCACGAGTTTGGGAACAACCCACATGGTGCAGCAGACCTCTCCTGTCTCACCCGCTGCTCCCCTCAGCAGTGTACTTCAATTTATCTGCTGTTCTCCCCACACTGTCTCTGGTGAATCCTCTCACCTCCTGCACCTCTGGCCTGTACCCCAGTTCTTGTATACATAAATAAATAAATCTTTAAAAAAAAAGAAATAGAGTGGGCTCATTAGAAGATGATTGCTTTATTTTGTTTGTAAAATTAAGAAGGTTATAAAAGTCCAACTCTTGTTTCCTAATTGTTTCCCATTGAGGTGTTGGTGATAGTAGTGAAGGGGAGGAAGTAGACTCAGAAGATGGTGAAATAGATGTGGGAGAGCTTGGTTAGCGACTGGCCAGGTTCGGGTGGAGAGGTAGTTGAAGAAATCTGAGATATCTTCAATAGAATCCTGGGTTTCCAGCGGCCATTCTGGCTGTCATTTAATAAAACCTGGAGCAACTATTTTATGTTACCCACTTCATCTATCCTTTCAATATGGGAAACTTGGGAAACTTGGAAATTAGTTTCCCAAATAGTTTCCCAAATATTTACTTAACACATAGTATGTCCTGCACCATGATAGGCACTGAGAATTGAATAGTAAATAAGTATGATTTCTGCCCACATAAAGTTTAAATTCTAATGGATGTGGGAAATAAACCATTGAGGTATATATTGGATAAAAAACAAGGAACTAAACAACTGTTAATTATAAAGGTAAAACATGTTATAAAAAAAAAAAAAAGTCATGCCAAAAGATGGGCCATGTAACATAGAGACTCACCTAGTCTGGATTAACAAAAATGTTGCCATATTTTTGAAAATCTGATAGATAAGCAAAAGGTAATAAAGGTGTACATACATACATACGTGTGTGTGTGTGTGTGTGTGTGTGTGTGTGTGTGTGTGTATGAAACTATTGGGAAAACCAGTGGCTAAATATGCAGGAGTTTTTGACCAAATAAGGGCTTTGTTCTTATTTTGGAACATTTTGTAGATTTTAAGTTCTCAGATGTCACAGGTGCCTCTAAATTTACATAAAATACCTGACTATCAGTCAAATATGCTTAAACTCTGCTCTGGTTGTCGAAAAAGTCTGCTAACCTGATTGTGACCTCTAATGTTCTTAGAACTTCTTTTTACTTTCTATTGTCACTTCCCCTCACCCCCCAAAGCTTATTTCAGGTTCAAATTCCTTATGCCTTTCCCTAGCAAGTGGGAAAGCATTTTTCTCTTTCTAGATTTAATGTTTTTGTAGTTGGGTGTTAGCTAATTATCGCTTAGTAACAAATTCCCCTAAAACGTGTTCACTTAAAAGAACACACATTTATTATCTCAGTTTTGGTAGGTCCGCATTCTAGGTATGGCTTTTCTAGATTCTCTATTTCAGGATTTCTCATAAGGTTGTCATTAAGAGGCTTGTGGATCCACAATATCATCTGAAGTCTTGAATGGAGAATGATCCATGTCCAAGCTTATTCATAGTGAGTGGATTCCAGGGCTTTTGCTGACTGTTAATGAGAAAGTGCTCATTTCCTTGTTCCTTGGATCTCTTCACAGGGTAGTTCACAGGATAACTGGTATCATCTGAACAGGCATGTGAGAAGAACTGCAAAGAGAGTAGAAAGCACATAGGAGTTAAAGTCTTTACAGTTTAATTTCAGAATATACACAGTTCATCACATTTGCCATGTAGTAATTCCTGGTAGAAACAGGGAATCAGGTCCAGTCATGCTCAACTTGAAATTTTACAAAGTCATGAATTCCATCCAGTAGACTAGTATCATCAGATGTCATTTCAAAGCTGTCTATATCACAAGGGGGGCATATTTCACACTGAGCCTGGGACTTTTAATGAAGCGTATTTTTATGTTGAGCACAGTTTTTGCCTCCTCAGGGCAAATCTTCTCATAGATTTGGATAACATATATAGCTTTCCTATCCCTTTCACATATCTGGCTCTTTGTAAGTGCATGCAGCCCCTGTGACACATGCCTTTTGTTAATAGTGACTTTTCTCTCATGGTCCTATCATCTATCCTTGAAGTATTACCTTTCTTTTCCAAGTCCAAGTCTCTCAGAGTTAGCCAGAAATGTATCTGTAGTTCTGGATTCCAGTAGTGTACAAGGTTTGAGTATTTTCTATTAGATCCTTAATGTTAGGCAAATCAGAGGAGCTGGTCAGAATTTAGGTAAATCTCTAAGTATCCTATCATCCTAGAAACTTAAAGTGAATCTCCAAGAGACTGACAATAAAAGTCAATATAGCCAGTTTTCAGTCCAACTGCAAATGAAGGTCATGCAATAATCACTATTCAGGGCCTCACCTGGTGGCACAGCAGTTGAGCGCTGGGTTGCGAGGCTGCCCGTGGCCTCTGCAGTGCCGGTTCAGTCCCTGGCCACCAGCGAGGGTCCCACAAAAAAAAAAAAAAATACTGTTCATCAGACATATTATCATGGAACAAACGTCATATGGTTTTATTAAATGATTCATGAGATCAGCAACCTATAATCCAATATTTCCTCATATTATTCAAATGACAACTTTATAAAAATAGCATTCTGATTATTATAATTGTCTTATCAAAATATTGAATCCTTCAATACTATTATAACTTCTAGGATGAAGTATTAACTAAATTAAACATATGGGCTTCATTATCTGTCCGGCACCTGTTCACCTCAATACTCGAATGTTGTTGTTCCTCCATGAGCATTCATTCCTCCACTCTTCCTGAGTCACAGAGAGAATGATTCCTCAAGTCTCTGTGCCTTTGAACTAACAGCTTTCTGCTCTATTATTTCATTCACTCCTTGTCATCTATCCATCCATGGTGAAAGTTCATCATGTTTTAGAGAGTCTTCCTTGATTTTTTGCTGTGAGGAACCAGACCTCCTTTAAAGACATGACTACACTCAGCTTCAAACTATGCAGTTATCTGACAGCGTCCAGCTGTTAACTCCTTGGGACTCCATCTCAGCTTTTGAACTAACATCATTTTCCAGGACCTAGGTAGTTCCATCAGTGAGTGAATGGAAGAATTACAAGGGCCCATCCTTTTATCTAAAGCAGAACTCCTCAGAAGGGAAATCTTTACTTAAAAACCCTATGTTGTATGAGACACTGTTAGTTATACACATCTTGGTCTGAGGGTCTCCCTTACAGTCTCGATTCTTCTATTACTGTTCACAGGTGATAGCTCCCAATAAAACTCATCTCCTTTGACCTCCCTATTTGCTTTCCAAAGGAAAAGCCTGATATATCCACTAAGTAGTCAGTTATTCTCTTCTGATCCACACCATGCTAACATTGTTCAAAGTAGCCATCACTCCCCTTTGTATCATAATAAGTGTTCATGTGCTTGCCTTTGCACATGCATATGTGTATGCATGATTTCTATCTCTTTTTCGTTACACTATCATGTTCTTGAGAGCAAAGAGCACATTTTACTGATTTTTATGTCCACAGAGCTTCCTGCAACTGGTATATGCAAATACACAATTGTGGTATATACAAATACTTAGCAACGGCTTGAGTAACAAAATTGCCTAGAGGCTAGTCTCTTGCAACACATATTCTTCATTGTTTTTATCACTGCTTCATAACCTTCCCATTCTCATTTTTATTTATTACAACCACTCACACTCTTTTTTTAAAAAAAAAAAATTATGCATACAAGAGCTGAGGTACAGGCCAGTGACATGGCAGTTGAGAGGTTTCACCAGAGAGTGGGGAGCAGAACAGGCAGATCTACTGAAATACACTGCTGGGGGGAGCAGAAGGCTAATCAGGAGAAGTCTGCCATGCCATATGGGTTGCTCCCTGGCTGGCCGGGGATTGAACTCATGCTGCAGAGGCTTCTGATTGCCTCATAGTGCAGTGGTTAACCCCTTGCGCCACCAGGGAGGCCCCACTCACACTCTTATAACTAAATCCCAGGTTTTACCCCTCTTTTGCTCTCTTTGTAAGATTTTAGATAAAACTCATAATTTTGTGATTGTGAGAAAAAACAATGTCTGTTCTTATTAATTTAGTAAAAAAAAAATGTATAACCTCAAGGCAAATGAGGTAGTCAGTTTACTGGCCTCAAGAGTTTATAATTGTCTTACAGATTAAACAATTAAGAATTATTTCTGAAAGTGGAGTATGCTTCCTTTGAAATATATTGTTGTATGACAAATTCCCTTAAATTGAGCACCTGTAAACAATA
Source organism: Talpa occidentalis (assembly GCF_014898055.3). Classification (NCBI taxonomy): domain Eukaryota; kingdom Metazoa; phylum Chordata; class Mammalia; order Eulipotyphla; family Talpidae; genus Talpa; species Talpa occidentalis. The sequence continues at coordinate 76,249,165 of NW_023603184.1, read as the reverse complement.
ATTATTACCTCATGGTTCTATGGGTCAGAAATCCAGACATATCATAACTATGTCCTCTGATTCCAGGTCCCTTATAGGATCCAATCTTGGAATCTGTGACTGAGTGTGTAGTCACTTTAAGTCTCTATTAGGGAAGGAAACACTTTCAAAACTATGGTCATGATGTTGTCAAGATTTAGTTATGTCACATGGATCGCTTGTTAAAGGACCTGGAAACATGATGGTTGACTTCATCAGACTAAGCAAGTGTCAATATTTAGTGGGATTATAAGCAAGATGAAAGTCATGGTCTTTTGTGACCTAATCTCAGAAGGGACATTGGTTCATACCAAATTTGTTCATTCATATTCTGTTCATTAAAAGTGAATCATTAGGTCCAGAACCCAGGCAATGTGGGGAGCATGGATAGTGTGTGTGTCTTGCACAATAGTGTTAATACTGGAAAGAGGCTAGTCCCTGAGTAAACTTTTTCATTAGTCCTTGGTTTCTCTTTTCAACATCCCCATAAAAAGATTTTCATCTTAAATGAGAAGCATTATTGAAAATTTAATTTGTGCAAGCACACTTCATAAGTTAAAGTCTTTACCTTATTTAGCACACAAGTTACTCTATAAAAATCTATTGCCTTATTCAAAGTATACTTTTCAACACATACTTTGCACCTGAAATTGAACTAGGTATTGGAAATTTCATAATGAATAAGGACCCAAAGACAAATTTTTAAAAATTACCAATTTTTATGTATAATTTTAATTAGTTTCATTGTCCAATAGAGGTAACCTTTTAAAATTTAGTCCTGTGACAGTGTTTTTATAGAAAAATAATTAGTGCTTGATATAATGTATACTTCAAGAATTATGTTATCAGTTAGTTATGTGTTTGGGTTTTTAGAACATGGCAGGATAAATACCCTTGTTTGAATGCATTATTGCTCCTAATTTTGTTGTTCCTATTAATGTTTTGTTTATACCATAAAACTGACTGCAATGATTTAGATTCGGTTTTATAATAATGTGTGAACCCAGACATTTATAGTAGGAACATTAAAATGAACTAGACTAGTATATATTCACAACAGTTGCAGTTCTTTCTCTCACATTCTTTTAATACCACTGATTGATTGTATATTAGCTTGCATTATACTTAGTTGTATTCCTTTGCAAATTGCTTTTTCTCCTTTACTCCAAAACATATCATAAATTAATTGTAAAATTACTAAGCACATAGCTATAGGATGGAAAACAACTGCTTTAAGACAAACCAAAATGAAACATGTGGTCCTTACAAATGTATCTACTAGATAGTCTCATTAAAAAAAAAATACAGCTTGAGTTAAAGCAAAGTTTGATAGGGTTGCCTCTCAGAATCATTTTTCGTCTAATAGTAGAAAGATCTGAGGGTAGAAAGTAAAGAATGTAATATGTGAGAAACTAATGGCATGAAATAATAACAGTTTGAGATTCTAAGCATAAACTGCTAATAATTGACTCCTAGATGAGATAATTTAAAAAAATCTAATATGACATTTACAGAGGGATAGCAATATACCTGTTGTCTCTTTTCCTTCTACACATTTACACAATTAAAAAAAATAGTAATTGCACTAGTCACGATGTTAGAAATGCTTTAATTATTTACCTTTATATTAAGAATTCTTTTTTACATGTTTGGAAAAACCATTGTGGCTGATAATATGTAAAATACCAAATTGTGGAATGAAAGAAACTAGTGTTAAATATTTGCTCTGCTGTTTCCAACTCTCAATGTGGAGCTTTGGAATTATAATTACTCCTGGGGGACAAGGAGAGTGTTTACCAGGGTTTAGCAAGTAAAAGATGTCAATTCTGTAGTCCCTCTGAGATGACAGAGGAAAAAATGAAACCTGATGTCAGACATGAGACTGAAAATAATTTTAAATAAATAGATAGAATCAGTTTATTTCCTTTGTCCTAAAGTACACAGAATTGCTGCTTTGTAGTTGCAAGGACAGTGGGGTGCAATTTTGTCCACAACTGGTTATTTTGCACTCCCTGGAGACATTTGTTATTGCTAAAATTAGAGAGGTGTTACCATTTTCTAGTGGAGGCCAGGGATGTTGCTAACCACCTTGTTGTGTACAGGAGAGTGCCCCACAACAAAGAATCATTCAGTCTCAAATGTTGATCATGCTAAGATTTTGAAACTCCAGTTTGACATAGAGTAGACACTGAGAGAAAAGGTTGAGGTAGGAAGAAGAGTATTTGTGTCCCATCCTCAAATACAACTTATGAGAATGAAGAGGAAGAAATAAAAAAAAAAAAAGCATTCCTTGCAAGATCAAAGCAGATTTAAGTGAAGACAAGATTAGAGTCTTGCATTCCAAATTGAGCATTGGATAGGAAGTCCACACACATGACTTGGGAAAAATTGATGGTGACATCTAGGCATGAGAGGTACTCAAATAAGACCCTTCATATCCCACAAGTATGAGGGTAGCAAGGAGAGGCCTACGAGTTCCCTCAAACCAGGAGTGAACTACAGAGGTTGGTTGGGAGAGTTAGCCAAGAAGTCACTCTGAGGAAAAAGGCTTACCTTAGATGGTACATATGCCCTTCACAGGGAGAGTGGGGAGCAGATGGAATGTTCACAAAAGGTAACACCTGGTTCATCCAGGATATAGAAATGTCAGCACATAGGCCAGCCTAGACCATTTCTACAGTCTACTGAGATGGGCTGTGTAATTACTAACACTGTGTTACTCAACAAAGAATCTAAGGGAATGACCCCCTATCTTCCCTCACCAACACCACACACAGTCTGCTAAACACCACTGCTAGGACCTGGCATGCAAGGTCACGGTCCTGGTCCTGTGAGTTTAAAAGTAAGATTGAAGGGAGAAAAGGGGAAAGAACACTTTAAAGGGAAAACAATGACATGGAGATCAACCTTCTAGCATCACTGAAGTGACCCTTGCGTGTTAAGACCTTCTGAAGGGGCCGGAAAAAGTGTGTAATGGAACTAAATACCTGAAGGCTTGACAGTAAGTTATTGAAAAGACACTCAAAAATCCGTCAAGAAAATGTCCATGTTTTACATCTCTGTTATATGTACTGTTGTAAATGTGAAATACACCTGTTACAACACTTCTGGGGCTTTTTATTTCTTGACACTGAGTAGCAAACTGGGAAATCACCTTCAATATAACTGATCATAACCTTCCCTTTGCTGTACTGTTTCATTCCTAGAAACCGTTTCTTTAATGATATGGAGGACATCTTCTGATGGTTTACATTTTGGCATCACCCATCCCTTTATTTTTTAAGTATTTATATAAGAACTGGGGTACAGTCAGAGGCGTGGGAGGGTGAGAGGATTCACCAGAGACAGAGCAGGGAGCAGAAGAGGCAGATGGGCCGAAGACACTAATGAGGGGAGCAGCAGGGGAGGCAGGAGAGGTCTGCCGCACCATGTGGGTTTCTCTCTGGCCAGCCAGGAATTGAACCCGCTGCGCCACCAGGAGGCCCCACCCACCCCTTTTCATCTCTTCAATTCTTATTCTTCTTGTGTGTCCACTTAAATATTCCTTCCAACTGGAAACTTCCCCTGACCACTATAGGTATGGTTAAAAGGCCCTAAAAAACATTTTCATAGTACTTTACAAACTTTCATATATATAATTCTTCATAAAATTATTTATATAGTGGGCCTCCCTGGTGGCGCAGTGATTGAGCGCTGGGTTGCGAAGCTGCCTGCAGCCTCTGCAGCGCTGGTTCGATCCCCGGCTGCTCCCCGGCCACCAGAGGAGGGTCCCACATGGCGCGCAGACCTCTCCTGCCGCGACCGCTGCTCCCCTCTCTGGCTCTGGTGAATTCTCTCACCCTCCCGCGCTTCTGACTGTACCCAGTGCTTGTATAAATAAATAAATAAATCTTCAAATCCTTTAAAAAAAAAAAAGAAAAGAATGTTAAAAATTATTTATATGCTTTGAAGACAAGGATAGTTTATGGTTTATTATGGGCTCTTCAGTGTCTAGCACAGTGCTTAACGTATTTCAGACATCAACATATACATAGGTTTATTCAAGTAATGAGATATGCTGAATTCTCACATCAAATTGAGGTTTTAGCAACTAATTATATCTCTTATAAATCCATCCCCATCTTTCTACATTCAAAAGCCTTATTCTGTCACACATATAGTATCATTTATGAAAATTACTTGTTTTTGACAGTCAGCTTTGAAATATTTTAGTTTCCTAGTGCCTGGGTGACATAGATCCATGGAATATAGAACCATGGCATGTAATAGCTATGCATGTAATTAGGTACTTGGGTTGCAAGCTCCCCAAAGCAAAATAGTGCACTGTTTCATAGAACTATATACAGATAGCCAATATTCAACTGGTTTCCCCTTAGAAGAGAGAGAAAATAACATGGGTTTTAGAGACTGACCCAACTGAAGTAGCATTAGGTTAGCATATTCAGTGCCTATCAAGTTTGTGATCTTGGAAATAACTTATTCATGTTTCTCAGTATACCAAAATAATCATAAAATACCTATTTACATTTTTTTTGATTATTTATATGTATGGGTTTGTGTGTGTGTGTGTGTGTGCGTGCTCATTTAGGTTCTGGTACACACTCATTTTTCCCCATAAAAACATTAAGTGTCTTTAGTTCACAATGCCAACTCTGCTGAGGGGAGCAGTCAATCTGTTGTTTTACTAACACCTTTACTAACCTGAAAGGGCCCTGTTTGTCATTTATTATTGTTTTTTTTTTTTTTAATTTTCAAGCTGATCATAGGTGAGAATAATCTAGAAAGCTTTCTATTCTGAAAGCCAGGACGTGTTATGCAACACTTACTGGAGTCTAGTGAAAAATTTCTAAGCTTGTTTCATCACCAAAACTTTTAATATTTAAGGTATGTTTTAACAATAGCAAATACCTCTTTTTTGTTTTGACAAAATTTTCTAACAAAGGGTAAAAAAAATACACTTCCTCCCTCTCTTGATAAGCTAAGGCAAAGGAACCAAAACCTGTAGAATGTCACCATCTCAATTGCTTGCTTTACTTAAAAGTTAGTGACACACGTGGTTAACAGAATGGTAGTACTGCTACTGAACCATGTCCTGATAGAACTGATGACTAAAGATGTAATATGTCTGACTTGTAATCCTACAACACTGAACTGGAGTGGAAAAAATAATTATACAAGGTCCTGAAATCAGTTATTAAACCAAAAAACCCTTGGAGGATACAAATTTAATATTCATTTTATGATTACAATTTTTGATCATATTTCCAGAGCCTTTTGAATAAAGCCCCACCTTTATAGTTGGACACAGCTTTATGTGACCTGCCCTTTTCTGTCTTCTCATCTTCTGCCTGATGCGCATCCCATTTTATATTATACTGCAGTCATGCATAAATACTTGTGATTCTCAAATAAACTATGCTGCTTTTACCCTGTCATGACCTAACCCTGTTAAGTGAAGTTTCTCACTCCCACCTACTATACTTTACACTGCAATTTATTTCTTCAACAAACATTAAGCACCTTCAATGTCCCAGTTATAGCTGGAGGTTCCTGGGAAATAGGAACCTCCTAAAGGCATAACCTCTTTCCTCAGATAGCCTGAAATCTTATAAAGGGAGTTTTGCAGATAAATAAATGCTTAAGAGGACATGGTGGATGCAATAGAAGTGGAAAATACATGCAGTGGAAGGCATGAAAAAGTTCAAAGTTGTGAACAGGGATTTGGAAAAGGATACAGAAAGGTGACAATTATGGAGTTGCGTCTTAAATAAAGATTAGAAAACTGAAAGAGCTGTGACAGAAAAGACAAAGTTATGAAATTTTCTGTGTGTCAGGGAAATAGTTGGAGACACTAAAAACACAATGGAAGAGCGTTAAATAGTTATTTGGTAAGGTCTGGAGTCCAAGATCTGACTCTGTAACTGCATGTGCCTTGTGTACACACTCAAACTCTTAAACTTCCTCATCTATAAAGGTGACTAACCATCTCCCACAGTGTCAGGAAAGCTGATTGAGAACATACAAATCTCTAAGGACCTTAAACTTCAGTAACCTTAAAAATTTAAGCTTCATTAACGTAATAGAAAATCTGCTTCTGAAGTATGTTGGACTGAGGACTTAACTGAACAAAGGGACAGAAAACACTGGGGGTTACGGTTTGAGTACCAGGATGAAATCTGGTGCTTCTGATAAAGGATTTAGAGCATGGTGATGCCCTGTTTCTATTGTCTGGCTTTTTAAATTTACATCTGAATTCTTGGAGCATAGAGATTGTATCCTACCTGATATATATTGTGAATGAATGAACAGATGTTACAAAATAAAAAGCTTTAACTAGAATGTACATATACATTTACATTTTAAAGGAGTGCCCCCTATAGTCTGTGACAGCATTATAAAAAGTAAAATATTAGGGTAACTTCACTTACTGTGAAAACTCTTTTCTCTGATGTGCATAGCTGGGTACAATTGTGGTGTATCTGTTTTACTTTTTATTACAAATATTTTTTGTGTGCTTTAGAGAAAAGCAGTGAACTTTATAAAACAATCATTTTATCCATAGAAAGTTATCATCAGAAAATAGTTAACCATTTTGAGTATAAAAAGACAGCTTTCATTTGAAATATATAAAATCTCATTATAGTATGCAAAATAAATGATTGCAAAAGTTTCATTTTTGGCATCATAGATTAGATTGTGAGTTAATTTTAAACTCTACATTTCCCTTAGTTGTCTTGGTAATATATCAATTCCACGTTTTACTCTGGAACAAGTTCCAATATATTATTTTAAGGATAGACACAAGCTGTCAATCTATCTCAATAAATTCATTACAATAAAATATATTTATCAAAGATGCCACTACCTACCCACAAAATATTTTACAAAGAAAATTTTATTTGAACATTATAGAACATTATAGAAATCAATACCATGTTAATTATTACCTTATATAGTATATCCAAATAAGTTCTTGCAAATCTTCAAAGATAGTACAAGGGATGTAGTGGGAGAATAGAATAGGATGGTATTAACATATTTTTAAACAAAATTCAGATATTGGATGGTAACTCTGAACATACATTTTGATCAAAGCCATTTTCTGTGTTTTGGTATATCTGCTGGCTTTCATCAAAAGTAACAGAATCATTTTTTCATGACCTTACATGTCTATTTGTATCCAGATGCATGGAGAAAAAGAGCTGGGGGGGGAGGGGAGTTCCTGAATGTCAGATTACTACCATGTCCCAAAATCAAATGGCACACCAACTGTCAGTTCCACTGCTTTATGAGGATAAAATAACTGAAATTTCAACAAACTCTCTAATATATAGATGCAATTGATTACATCCAAAATAAAATTAAATACCTAAGAATTAAGTAATTAAAAGTATGTCATTTATTGTTATGATTATATCAATTTATTTTAAAATCAGATATAATCAATATCCTTGATTGGCAAGTCAGTCTATGAGGATGAATTTCTATTTCAAAATGGCCCTAAAATCTATTTGATAGTGTACTGATGAATAATTTGCAGAATCAAACTAATTGATACTATTTTTGGTGAAAAATGAGATGTGACTCTAAAGAAATGGCACTGATCTTATTTCTATGCTTGGGAATTTAGGTAGCAAAATTTTTAAATAGTTTGAATGATGACAGACCTGTGAAAAATGCGATATTTTGCAAGTATATACCTAAAGACGGCATCAGGTTTTTGTATGTGTAAACTCATCACTTTGAGGTGTCTATTATCATTTGTCCCTTCTCTTTATAATCTGGATTCATTTAATACTTACATAATACAACCATTATATTAAAATATCAAAAGCAAGGAAACAATACTGACTTTTTGTTCTGTGAAGTATTTACTGTATATTATCTTGAGACCAGAATAACCTGATTTAATTCCAATTAGCAATTAAATAATTGAATTCTAATTATGCGAAATGAGTTTTAGATACTAGGAAATTGCACAATCTATGTATAATTTATCCACACCAATTAGGGTTACATGATTATATTATGAACTTCACACAAATCCTCTTCCAGAAAAAAGTTAAACTAGTGAATACTGAACAGGCACCCAGATGATCCTTGCTCGAGAATTAGAGAACTACAGTAAAAGTTAAAAAAGAAAAGAAAATAGCTTAGTGTTCAAATAAAACCCTTCAAAGTTAAAAAATTTTAATTACTCAGAGGCAGAGATTTAATGCAATAAATAGAAATAGCAATTTAACTTCAGAAGCTGTACTAGTGTGTTATATTTCTTGGTGTGGTAGATTAAAAATGAAGTGTGACTGGCATTCAACACTGATAATTGGAACCATTTCTACTCTTTTGTTATATCTTGCCAAGCAATCACTGGAGAGCATTTTTAAAAAATCCAGCCCCTCATTAAACACAGAAAACCAAAGATCTGCCTAGGATTTTTTTTTGATCCATAATTAATATAACTGAAATATTCTGAATAAATTGCATGTTAGCTTCCTTTATCTTGTGGCCCACATATTTTAGTAATTTGGTTACTCAAAGAAACTTAGAACACATGACTATAATTAAGGTATACCTAAAAGGGTGGTTTTTTTTTTGTTTGTTTTTGTTTTTGTTTTTTGTTTTTTTGGTAGCATAGAAATTTTCACCTATCATTTATTTTGTCTTCACGAGCAGTTCACACTGATTTGGAGCAATATAAGAATTTGTACTGATGGTACTGATGAAGAAACAAAATATTTGGATAAAAATAAAAATATTGAATAACTTTTATTTTACTTGGGGTTTTGTTTACATATTAGCAAGTATCCATTTGGCTTTGAAACATCATTTGATTTTTAAATCTTTGTCCACTGAAAATAGGTTACGGAGCAATTTATGCCTCATGACTTCTAAGGTTGGAATAAAGTGTTTTATGTTAGACATACACACACACACACACACATATGCATGTACATATATGTATGTATACATTTTATTAAGGTAATATTGGTTTACAATTTGCATATGATTTCGAGGTATAGGATCACACCCTTCAGGTTACCAAATAACACCCACCACCAAGACGCTGAAAGTCCTCCACCATAGCCCACTGTGCTCCCTCCTCACTCTGGTTTCCCTAAAATCCTGGGATTCTAGTAGTCTCAACTTTATTTATTTTTTAAAGATTTATTTATTTATACATACAAGAACTGGGGTATAGGCAAGAGGTGTGGGGGGTGAGTGGATTCACCAGAGACAGAGTGGGGAGCAGAACAGGCAGATCTATTGAAGTACACTGCTGAAGGGAGCAGCGGGCAAGTCAGGAGAGGTCTGCTGTGCCATGTGGGTAGCTCCTTGGCTAGGGATCGAATGCTGCAGTGGCTGCAGATAGCTTCATAGGTTGCATCTCAACCCCTTGTGCACCAGGGAGGACCCTAGTAGCCTCAATTTTACAGTAGATTTCCAGGATTTGTTTTTTGTTTTCCTTTAAAAAAAAAGGAGCAACATTGTTTTGTTTCTCTAGAGTGACATCATCCAGTGTTTGTCTTCCTGCTTCTGATAATTTGACTTAGCGTAATTCCTCCAATTCCATCCATGTTGTCACATATGGCCAAGGTTTATCACTGTTATGGCTGAGTAACATTCCAGAATTGGTGTATATCACATGTTCCTAATCCAATCATCTGTCTTTGGATATTTAGGTTGTTTCCATACTTTGGCTATTGTAATAGTGCTGCACTGAACATAGAAGTGCACATATAACCCTTTGTATTTGTGTTTTTGCATTCTTCAATTAGATACCTAAAAGTGGAATTACTTGATAATATGATAGATGTATTTTCAGTACTTTGAGAAAAATCCATACTGTTTTACATATGGGCTGGGCCTCCTTCATCCCCACCAGTACTGAAAGCCCAGAAATAAACCCACACCTATATGGATGGTTAATCTCCAACAAAGGACCCAGTAACATGTATTGGAGAAAGGGAATCTTCAATAAATGGTGTTGGTAAAACTGGACAGTCACATACAAAAAATGAAACTAGACCATTTTATAACATAACAAACATTAACTCAAAATGGATATATTACTTGGATAGAAGACCTGAAATCATAAAATACATAGAAGAAAACAAAGGCAAACCCTTCACAATAGAGTCTTCAGTGATGTTTTTGTATCAAACACAGACATCTCCAACAGCCAGAAAAACAAAACAGAATAAAAGCAACTGTGACTAAATCAAACTAAAAAGCTTCTGCACAGTAAAAGAAACTATCACTGAAATAAAAGATATCTGTGCAGAAAAAGGAGCCCTCTTATATTATTGTTGGAAATAAAGCCAAAATATTCTAATACAAGTGTAGCAAGTCTGTCATTTATGTTACCTGGTAACACAATTATTACAAAAATTGCCATAGATACTTTTAGATTTCAGAAATTTCATTTTTTAATTAAACTGTTCAAAATATATTGCTCATTTGTGCTATTGGGGAAGCAAATAACCACATGCCTACCTGAACACCGCCCCCCCTACCCCCACACACATAGAGTTCCCAAATTTCATTTAGAAAGTTCTCTTTTTAAAAATTTAACTTCAGGGCCTCCCCAGGTGGCACAGCAGTTTAGCGCTGGGCTGCGAAGCTGCCCTCAGCCTCTGCAGCGCCAGTTCGATTCCCCGCCACCGGTGAGAGTCCCAAATGGCGCGCAGACCTCTCCTGCTGCCCGCTGCTCCCCTCAGCAGTGTATTTCGGTCCATCTGCCTGTTCTGTTCCCTGCTCTGGCTCTGGTGAATTCTCTCAGCCTCCCGCACGTCTGACTGTACCCAGTGCTTGTATAAATAAATAAATAAACTAAAAATAAAAAATAAAAATTTAACTTCAAAGAAAATCAAAATTTTCCCAGTATTGGGTCATATTAGTGTACAATACATCAGTTAGCAAGAGAAACATGTAGTTCAGTGCTTCATCAGCTCACTCTATGGTTTTTTCTCTTTCCAACAGTGGGAGCCTCTGTACCCCAGTAAGCATGAGGATTGCATACCTGCCAGATGTTAGCTACTTTTCTTCTTTCTATAAATTATCTTTCAATCTGCTCTAGTTCTCATTTGTTTGTCAATTGTAACTCTTACTTTAAATATGTATATTGTATTACTGTTCCTCCTAAACTTTTCAAAGTTTATCTTTTAATTTCTAAAGTAAGCAGTTCTATATCAAGAGATCTTCAGAATACCCCCTTTATATTAATTGAACAAAACTGTATTGGAGTGGTTTGATTTGTATAAAATTAACATGGCAAGCATCAGTGTTAGAATTCCTCGATTTCTTAAAACATTTTGTGGAATCTAGGGCACTCCAGATGTTATGTTTTCATGTGAAGGATTTCTTTTTTCACTAATAAAAAGAACAGGAGAGGATTTATAAACCTAATGCTGAAAGGCAGAATAAATCCTTAAATCCTCCCAACTTACGACTGTTGAGAAAATAGCTTATGAAAGACTTACAGTCTTGTTTCTGATACACAAATCAATTCCCCCTAATGTATTGCTTTATTCATATTGTGAAATTTTAGTATCAAAATGTCAAGTAAAGGGGAGAATATTATTCAAAAGTGAGCACACAAGTGGGATACACTTCTGTAAGTGGCAAAATTCTTCCTTAACAGACTGATTAAAGATGATATTTAAAAATAAAAATATGTGTAAAGATACACTCATAAAAGATCAAAATAGGGCCTCCCCTGGTGGTGCAGCTGTTGAGTGCTGGGCTGCGAAGCTGCCCACAGCCACTGCAGCACCGGTTGGATCCCTAGCCGCTGGCAAGGGTCCCACATGGCGCGCAGACCTCTCCTGCAGCCTGCTGCTCCCCTCAGCAGTGTATTTCGTCAGTCTGCCTGTTCTGTTCCCTGCTCTGGCTCTGGTGAATTCTCTCACCCTCCTGTGCTTCTGGCTGTACGCAGTGCTTGTATAAATAAAATAAATAAATCATAAAAAAAAAAATCTTTAAAAAAAAAGTTCAAAATAATAATGTCCTATACGTAATGGAGGTGTCTATATCTATATCTATTATTAATTCATGTATAGCTCAATTAAATTTTCTGTTCCTGTACATTTTCACTTATTTGATTTTTCTTTTTTTAATTAAATTATTTGATTATTTTCTCTAATTCAATTAATTTATTTAAAGGAAAGGAATGGGGAATGTTGTAAAGAGCCTTCCAATACTCAGTATGTATATTCAGTAATTATCGATCATTTGCCATTCTTGCTTCATCCAATCCATTACCTTTATTTCCAAAGAAATACTTATATTTTAAAATATAAAACAAATACCAGATTTCATTTGGATTTGTTTATATATATTTTTATTCTCTGTACTTACTGAGGAATTGACCCCTGGTAAAGGTGAAAATTAGCAAGCCTAAACAAGTCTGGTTTTAATGTAAAAATCATATAATTAGTCATTAATTATAAATTTGTTTTTCATTATTTATTGGGCATACTAGAGAAATGCAAATTAAACTTAAAATTACATGCTATATATAATTGCTAAGATGACAAACATAGATGTATAACTTTGATGGTATAAAAATGAAAAATAACACTTTCTCTTTGGAAGACATTCTGGGTAGATATAGTAAAATTTAAAAAAAATGCTCATAACATTTTATTGAAAATTTTCAAAACTAGAAGTATAGGGCCTCAATGGTGGCACAAGGGGTTAAGTCTCAGCACAATGAAGCTATGACCAGCCACTGCAACATGAGTTGATTCCTGGCCAGGGTGCTGACCCACATGGCACAGCAGACCTCTCCTGTGTAACGTGCTGCTCCTCTCAGCAGTGCATTTCAGTCAATCTGCCTGTTCCATTCCCCACTCTGTCTCTGGTGAATCCTCCCCACCTCTGGCCTATACCCCAGTTCTTAGATACATAAATAAAATAAATCTTAAAAAAAACTAGAAGTATAACTTATAACCATATTATAACCCATATAAAGAATGTTTATTGCTCATTATCCATAGTGCCTGATAATCAAAGATCTAGTGGATGAAGAAGAATTTCCAGGAGATAAAGTAAACTAAGAATAAAAAGGAAAATATATAAAGATAGGAATAGCATAATCTCATTTTTTAAAACAAACTACCCCTATCCACATACGTGTTTTATATAGGACTGCATGTATAAAAGAAAGGGAATATATGGAGGTCAGAGTAGGGATAACAGTTTCAGTGCCACATAATACAGCAGCCGTGATATATTTCTATTTATGAAAACATATTTTTGTGGATGAATAAACCACATAATGGCGCACATCTGTGAAAGGAAGGCTATCAAAATTATAATGATTATTTCAGGGTACTGAGCTTCAAGTAGTTCTTGTCTTCCTCAGTTAAAATTTTCTGTATGGTCTCATTTATTGTAATGGAGATGCACTAATTATGAATTGAATAAGCACAAAGGAAAGAAAAGAAAGAAGGAAGAGTTTGGAAGACTTTCCTGGCAGCATCGGTTGTCCATTTGTGGTTCAAGGTCATGCTGTAACTTGCAATTAGTTTGTAAGTTTGTGTGATTTCTTCAATCAACATTTAGTCCAAAGGATGTGGATACAAAAAATTAAATGTTTGTGTTTAACATGGGTTCTGAGGTCTTGTCCGACATATATAACAGGAGAAAAGTATGAAGGAGTTAAGGACATTTGCAAGGGAGTGATTTTAATAGCACAAATGAAAAATCTTCCAGGCAAAGAAGAAATTCTCAATGAAAAATAATTTATACTAAAAGAGAAGTATCAATGGTATGGAAATTTTGATGAGATCAAATATTAGTTGATGTGAGAATTCTAGATTGAATTGAATGAATTCAAGGAAATGTCAGAAATCTGAAAATATCTATCAGTTGACATATACCTAATATTCAGAAAAGCAATAGAATTAAGAATTTTAAGTGTTAGCATTTATGAAAATTGAAATCTTGTTATCAAAAGCTGTACATATTTAGTACTATGGCTCCAGAATATATATCTGTACATATGTATTAATATAGTATATATTGTATATTTATTAACTTATTATAATTGTGTCATATATTATATGCAATGGCACAATTACAATAATAAATTAATCTTCAGAATGGGGTATTTTAACATACTAAAAATAAAACTCAAAAACACTATAAATATACAATGAATTTGAAAATCTATTTTAAGGGCTTTCAGGAAACAATGTAGACAAAGTTATATTTTACAAAATAAAGAGCATGTTTTGTTTCATATTTTAATATAAAAGAATTAAACACAGGGTAATCATATGAAGATTATGTGATTAAATATACTGGATTTATCATTTCTATAAATTTATAATGGAACAATATTAAATATGTCACTGTATTGAGTTGTAATTACAATCATTGGTTGTATATAAAAGGTAAATAAAATCTAAATTTATTTAAAATTCTGATTAATTATCAAACAAAAATGTATATCTTTATGACATATTTGTTACTTAAAAAGACTGATTCATATACCAATGGATGACTGTCTAGCAGAAACAAGGGTCAGTGGCAATGGTACCTCTATTTTTAATATTTTTAATTTTTATATATAAAAAACACATAAAGATCTTGTTAGTATAAATATTAAGGTGAAAATAGAAGGAATCTTAATATGAAGATGTTGCTTCATCTTTAAAATTCCTTCTTAAGTGTTTGCCAAAATATAGTAATAGAACATCAAAATTATCTTTTTTTTTTTTTTTTTTTGGTGGGACCCTGCCTGGCAGCCAGGGAAGGCATCTGTGCTGCAGAGGCTGCGGGCAGCCTCTGCAGCCCAGTGCTCAACCACTCTGCCACCAGGGGAGGCCCTGTTTCTAATGCTTTTTAACAACCAACTTAAATAGGTCCATCAGTTTTATTGAAAGCAAAGAAATGGAAACTACCTCAATTGCATAAGAATTTGTTCCCTAATTAATAACATTATTAATATTATCAGTTTTAGGAAGTAGCCCAAAAATCTTTACAAAGACAAGCTCAATTATATCTGTTATTTAAGGGTTAATCCAACTTTTGGTGGGGGACTGAAACTCCTATAAAATTGGGATTATAGTTTTACATAATTTGCATACATTATATAATTTCTATCACATGGTATATAGATTGTAAGCAGGAAATTTAAAAGTGCAGTTTCCCAAAACAGACTTATATCACATTAGTACTATATTAATACCATTTTACTGTATTAATCCTTATTCTTTTGTCTTTCATTACTTTTGTTCCTCATTCAAATTAATAAAAATTGGGAGAGAAGAATAAGAATATATATCATAAATGTGCTTTCCACTACTATAATTTTGATCCCTTTTAATTATCCTCCCAACTCTCTAAAGTAAAATTGTGTGAAGGTTCTGGTAAAGTGAGTGCCCTTACTCTTTTTTTTTTTTTCAGCAGAAAACATCTAAAATGTTTAGAATTTCTAAAAAGACACTACCAACTCTGAATTTATTAGAAAGCTTCTATATATATATATATTTTTTTTTTTTAGTACACATGGATTTACATCATAACATGAAAATTTCATTCTCAAAACCTGTATGGAAAAAAATCAAGTCTCTAACATAGGTGAATAGGGGCGATACATGAGGTATAAAACTACAAATGACACAAAGAATATAAAATTTGTTATTTTCACAGTCAAACTCATCTTTACTCAGAATGTACAGCTTCAGCATATATACATGGTTAAATCCTGCTGTGAATGAAATTAACTACATTAAGTAGGCATTGCTGTGATTAGTGAAACTGATCAGACTCTGAGTTGCTGAATTAATGTATTCATTTATGGCTATACTCTTATGAGACAATGATTGGGATGATTGTATTATTTAAGAATTTATATTAAGTTTAACAAAATTGGAGTATCAAAGGATGGAGGGGAAAAATAATATGTGTAAGCACATAATGTATGGAAGTACTGCCAATATCTGAGTCTCCTTTGGAGACTGTTCACTGATATTTCCAGTGCACTGAATAGAAAAGCTGCAATCACAGTTGTATTCTGCCAAGAGCAATGGAACTGTTAGTTCTTTTAAATGAGTGAAACTAAAAACAAATTAAATTAAATGATTACCTTTTTCTCTGCTTGTCAGGAGTTCCAAAGTGTTCATTTTCAATGACATTTGGTGGAATCTTACTCCACCCTCTTCAGTAGACCCACATTCTATTGAAATGCTAATGACACTAATGAAATTGTTTCTTTTTTGAACTTCTTTTTGTCTTTGTGTCTAAACTCTTCCTTTTTGAGTTGCTGATTTCATTTACTTATTTACTGTTTGTCAAATTAACATATTCCTTTTTCTCTAGGGGTAGAAATTAGGGATGAGAGATTGAGAAACAAGAAAGGATGATGAAAGAATGTGTCTCATTCCTTCATAGTAATAAATCATTTTTTTTAAGATTTATTTATTTATTTATACAAGCACTGGGTACAGTCAGAAGTGCGGGAGGGTGAGAGGATTCTCCAGAGCGAGAGCATGGAGCAGAACAGGCAGACTGAGGAAGTACAGTGCTGAGGGGAGCAGCGGTCACGGCAGGAGAGGTCTGCGTGCTATGTGGGACCCTCGCCAGAGGCCAGGGATCGAACCGGCACTGCAGAGGCTGCAGGCAGCTTCACAACTGAGCCCTCAACCACTGCACCACCAGGGAGGCCCAGTAATAAATCATTTCTGTATATTTTTTTAAGATTATTTATGCATACAAGAGCTGGGGTACAGACCAGAGATGCGGGGAATGAGAGGACTCACCAGAGACAGAAAGGGGAACTGAACAGGCAGACTGACTGAAACACACTGCTGAGGGTGTTAGGGGAAAGGATGTACTGAGCTAATTCCATGTAGGCTTTGTGGACTCCACCCCCACTCCAGACCAAAGCCATCAAGACATTGGGAAAGACAAATCCCATCACCACCAAAGGGAAGGTGGCTGGGACCTGAGAGTGGAGTTAAGCAGCCCTGTTTTGTATAAAAACCAGACACGTGGGCCTTGGGGGGCTCGCTCTCTTGCTTGCCTCCTGGCTCACAGCCAGGTCTGAGAGTGCCATTTGGGATTCCATATCAGCAGATCGGGTAGGACGCATTTAAAATTTTGTCTCCCACTTTTCTCCCTGAGTTGTACATTTCCTCATTTGCCCTACCCTTGTAAATAAACCTTTTATTAACCTTTCCTGTGTGCCTGCAGTAGAGTATTGATAAGTCCTTTTAAGGCAACCGGTTTTGTGTCGGGGCTGCCCTATAACAAAGGGAGCAGCGGGCAAGACAGGAGAAGTCTGCTGTGCCATGTGGATTGCTCCCTGGCCAGCTGGGGATCGAACTCTTGCTACAGTGGCTGCGGATTGCCTCATAGTGCAGTACTTAACCCCTTGCGCCACCGGAGAGACCCATCTCTAGATTTTTTTTTTTAAAGATTTATTTTTTTTTTATGCATACAAGAGCCGGGGCACAGGCCAGAGGTGTGGGGGGTAAGAGGATTCACCAGAGACAGCATGGGGAACAGAGCAGGCAGATCCTTGGAAGTACACTGCTGAGGGGAGCAGCAGGCGAGTCAGGAGAGGTCTGCTGTGTCATGTGGGATGGAACTTGCTGCTGGCTGGGGATCGAACTTGGGGTGCAGAGGCTGTGGTTTTAATACCTTGCGCCACCAGGGAGACCCTCATTTCTAGATTTTGATTCTACCTGGGTGACTACAAATCTGCATGCATCAGAATGTAAAGACTAAACAACTAACAGAAAGGCTATAAAAGGATTATCACATCAAAATTAGACATGGCAGACAGTAACTCCTGCAAATTCTGGAAAAATGGCTTGGCTTGGGCTATATTTAGACAGTAAAACTAACAAATAAGCAGAAAAAAGCATTGGATGAAGGTCACTGTTCCCATTTAGGAAAGGTAACATTTGGAGCAAGTGAAATATTTTTGACAAGGTTTTGTTTTTGAGACATTTTACATTCCTACAAGCAAATCTATGAAGAAAACTAACATCAAATAGGTTCGCACCAAAGCAGGGGGACTCTATTCTCATAAGACATTATTCATGAGTAGGGGAAAATGGTGAGATTTTGGAGGAAAGAGGAGCTCTGATCCAGGACCTTAGAATTTTAGTTCTTGGAAATCTCTTGGCATCTGCTTTCTGTGATCAATTCCCAGAGCATATAACAAGAATGCTGTTCATGTTACATAGTCTACATGTTACATCCTGGAAAGAATGTATGTGTGAAATTAAAAAGTTATGAAACATAAAGGACCTTTTTTTATTTTAATATTTATTCTTACATTATTAATTTTGGGGCAGTATTTGATATCTCTCCTCAGGGGTCCTCCCTGTAGTTCTCCCACTGCCCCAGCACACATGATCCATTGCTATAGTCCTTGTGCTCTTCCCTCCTATGTAAACAATGATTTCTAATTGTTACCATGGAAAAACCTATTAGAATTCAGGTAATAAATTCAACTGATATGTATAATAAAATGATTTTTTCAAACTTGTTTTATAGGGGAAAATTGTCCTTCAATGGAAAATATTGTATGGTTAGCACACACACATTTTGGTTATACTTTCTAGCATTAGATTGCCTTTGAGCTATTTTAGAACTAAATTTTAGATAACTTATAACAATGCAAAATCTTGTTTATAGATAAGCTAAAACTGTTCTGTAGAGGTTTGATTTACTCCCCTCTGTGTATGTGGAAGTTTTGTATCTATTTGCATATTCCCTTCAATATTCCTGACCTATGTATATATATTTTCCTTGGGTTTGCCTTTGAATGGGTGATTAGCATCTTACCCATTCCCTCATTTTTAGAGTTAAAGTATGCAATACATACTAGTATTATACTGATATCTTATCTATTCTCATAAGACATTATGAAAATGTCATTTTGTTGTAGAGCAACCCCGATACAAAACGGGGTGCCTGACTGTGGGTCCTCACCCATGCGCTTAAAAGGACTTATCAATGCTCTACTGCAGGCACATGTGAAAGGTTCATAAAAGGTTTATTTACAAGGGAAGGGGAAATGAGGAAATGTACAGCTCTGGGAGAAAAGTGGGAGACAAAGTTTTAAATGACTCCTACCCGATCCGCTAATCGGGAATCCCAAAATGGTGCTCTGAGAGCTGGCCGCGAGTCAGGAACTGTGAAGCCAGGAGGCGAGCGATAGCGAGTCCCCCAAGGCCCACGTGTTTGGTTTTTATACTCATCCTGGCTGCCAAACTCCACCCTCAGGTCCCAGCCACCCTCCCTTTGGTGGTGACGGGATTTGTCTTTCCCAATGTCTTGATGGCTTTAGTCTGGAGTCGGGGTGGGGTCCACAAAGCCTGTATGGGATTAGCTCAGGACATCATTTCCCCCTAACAATTTGATATCAACTTTTCTTTTTCAATAATTTTATATAGATTTTAAAAATGTAATATAGCAAAAAAAATTCCATATGCTTAAAAAAAAAAATGCCCAGACAAATGCCCAAGTAAGACAAGAAGCTTTTTTCCTTATCTAAATTTTCTTCCAAAATTTCTTCACTTTCAGGTTTTACATTTAAATCTTTAACTCACTTTGATTTATATATAAGGCATGTGATTTTTATGTATGCTGCATTGTTCGTTTGTATATGGCTATTAAGATTCCCCAGGACCATTTATTGAGAGACTATATTCATTGTCTGTTCTTGGCACTTTTGTCAAAGATCTGTTGATTGTAAATGTGTGGATTCATTTCTGTGATTTCTATTTTGTTCCAGTCTTCTAATGTTTATTTTTATGCATGTCCCATACTGTTTTGATTATTGTAGCTTTAGTGATATAAATGGGAGTCCAAACATGATTTTTTTTTTCAGCCTTTACTTCTTGTTCAGCATTGCTTGGTTATTTGGGGATATTGTGGTTTCCTGCAAATTTTATGATTTTTCAAATTTTCATGAAAAACATGTTTGGAGATCTGACAGGGATTACATCCAACCTATCGATGGCTTTGTGTAGTGTGGCCATTTTAATTATATTTATTTTTCTAGTCTTTAAAAATGGGATACTTATTCCATTTATTTTTGATTTTAAAATTTGATATCATGTCATAGTTTTTAGTGTATAACTCTTTCACCTGCTTGGTTATTTGGGGATATTGTGGTTTCCTGCAAATTTTATGATTTTTCAAATTTTCATGAAAAACATGTTTGGAGATCTGACAGGGATTACATCCAACCTATCGATGGCTTTGTGTAGTGTGGCCATTTTAATTATATTTATTTTCTAGTCTTTAAAAATGGGATACTTATTCCATTTATTTTTGATTTTTAAAATTTGATATCATGTCATAGTTTTTAGTGTATAACTCTTTCACCTGCTTGGTTATTTGGGGATATTGTGGTTTCCTGCAAATTTTATGATTTTTCAAATTTTCATGAAAAACATGTTTGGAGATCTGACAGGGATTACATCCAACCTATCGATGGCTTTGTGTAGTGTGGCCATTTTAATTATATTTATTTTCTAGTCTTAAAAATGGGATACTTATTCCATTTATTTTTGATTTTTAAAATTTGATATCATGTCATAGTTTTTAGTGTATAACTCTTTCACCTGCTTGGTTAAATTTATCCCTACACATTATATACTTTCATGATGATGTGATGAAGAAACAATGGAATTATTTCTTTATTTCTTTTTTGGATAACTCATTTTTGGTACATAGAAATGAAAGTGATTTGTGTGTGATTTTTGTATCCTGTAACTTTACTCAATTCATTAGTTTAATAAGTTTTTGTTTATAAGATTATATCATCTTCAAATAGAACAATTTTACTTCTTCCTTTCCAATTTGGATACCTTAATCCAATTTGGATTCTCTGTCTTGCCTAATTGTTCTGGTTAGGAATCCCTATTGAATAAGGGTATATGAGTGGACTTTATCTTATTCTTGATCTCAGAGGAGATGCTTTCAACTTTTCCCCATTCTGCATGATGTTAGTTGTGAGTTTGTCACATATGACATATTATGTTGAGATACTTTCCAAGTCTGTTGAGTGTATAATGAAAGTGTTAAATTTTATAACTTTTTTGTCAATGTTGACATGATCAGATATTTCTTATCATTCATTATGTTAATAGCTGTTAGCTTTATGTTAGACATATTTGTTTTCTAAAATATTAC
The DNA here is from genome assembly GCF_014898055.3 of Talpa occidentalis. Lineage (NCBI taxonomy): Eukaryota > Metazoa > Chordata > Mammalia > Eulipotyphla > Talpidae > Talpa > Talpa occidentalis. The sequence continues at coordinate 76,227,982 of NW_023603184.1, read as the reverse complement.
TCAAGTCTACTGCTTCCTCTCTGTTGCTCTTTCTGTATGATCTAGCCAATGTTGAAAGTGGTATATTTTACTCTCTTATTATTGTTTTCTATTTTCTCCTTAGTTCTCTTGATATATACTTAATACATTTAGAGGCTCCAGTGTTGGGCACATATACATTTATCATTCTTATATTCACTTAATACAATGACCTCCTTTTCATTATATAGTGACTGCTTACCTCTTGACATTTTTCAACTTAAAGTTTATTTTGGTTGATACAAATGTAACCACCCCACCTACTTTCTGTTGGATAAATAGACACCATTTCACAGAATTTGTTACAGTCCCTTCACTTTCAGTCTATGTGTGTCATTAAAATTGTATATACTTAATATACACATCTTTAATATATATGATTTAAAGCATCATATAGTATGGTTAGGAATTATCTGCCAAATTGTGGTGGAAAGGGTGGATGAAAAAAGTTTTGATGTTTTGGTTTTACTTTCCATTGTATTTGTTAGTGTATTTGACTTTTTAAATATCTAAGCCATGGCATAATAATAAAAAAAAAAAATAGGAGAGGTTCCAGTGGTATATGATAAAGGGAAATGGGTGCTGGTGGTGGTGTGACTTGGTGATATACATTTGAGGGTATGTGAACCTATTCCTCTGAATCACATAGAGTGCTATAAAGCAAAATTACCTTTAACAACAACAAAATAAAATAAAGAATAAAAAAAATAAATAACTTGATTATACCTTCTTGAGAAAGAGGGTTTTTATTTTTATTTATTTTACCTCCACCCAGTGATTTTGTCATTGTTTCTTTTAGGAAAAAACCTTACAACATACTATTTATATTCTCCAAGTTTATGGAATCTTAACAAAATAGTTCCCTTTATGAGTTTTGTCTGCTTTTTTTTTTTTTTTGTGATTTTGTTGCTTATAGTTTTTCTGATACCAGTCT